>NW_021319500.1:2834607-2862931 GCF_001605985.2 Dendrobium catenatum | reverse complement strand
TGCTAAATAAATTAGTTTTTTTATTGATAATAATTTCTTAGAAAGTAAGAAAGCAGCAAGAAATATGTGTCAAATAAAAAAAAAAAAAAAAAAAAAACTAAGTTTTGAAAAACAATTTATAATTGGATTGTTTTTCCAATAGGCCACGTAAATGGCAACACTTAATGAATGAGTTAGTTTTGAACAAGCTCTAAAAATTGGAAAAATATTATTCTGTTGTGGAAGCGGAAACGTCCTATGGTAAATCCATTAGCATGGCCACATGTGGGTACTCCAAAGGAATTCCGCTCGTTGAATTCGAGATGCAAGAGTACATCAAACTATCCTAGGACAAAGTGGGTGCTGGACTTTACAAATTCGGACACATGCAGCCAGGCACGATGGAAGAGCAGATGGAGTTATAGATACGATTAGCCTGGAGTAGCGGCTTTCAGCTACTCAAACGTGATGGATAATAATATCTATACCTAAATCACAGAGATTTTTCCCATTCGATGCATCAGCGTGAATAGGGTTTTATTTGATTGTGGGGAATCATTATCCCGGAGGCGCAAGCCCCCGTAGGTTAATTACATTCTTAGACCTATGTCTATAAGAAAACTCGTCGATTAAGGATTTATAGATTATTCCTTTCTTGATTGTGCATAATAAAGTTCCTTAAAATTCTACTCTCACCAATCAGTTCTCTCCCTTCTATTTACCCTTAGTGATGATAGACATTTTTGAATGGTAAAGATATGATAAAAATTTTGAGTTTAGAAGATATACGGTCGAATTTACTACCTCTAAGAGAAAACGACAACTCAAAACACACCAGAAAGTTGAAAAAAAACAACACGAGGTGTTACAACTGGGCTTATGTCTTGCCTGGGAGTTGATGCTCGCCAGCTAACACCAAACACAATCAACGTCCTATAATGTTATACGGAGTAGGAAAGGTTTCTATCTTAGAAAAAATCAAGATTCAGTAGTTCAGAGATCTCAAAATCAGTGATCTACAATATGCCCAAAAGAAGGTACCTAGCGCCCATGTAGATGCAATGAAACGAGATACAAAACCAACTCTATTTGATTGTGATGCATGTATGTAAGTATTGAAGCTGTTATGTAGGTAAGAGTTGTAAAAACCCAATGCGATTTGCATGACATTCAGAAGTACGAAAAAATAAATTAAACACACCTAGGGTACCCCCAGCAGCGTCACGCACAAGAAAACATCATAGTCTGGCCCACTTCCGATGTGGGGAAAACAGTGAATGCCCATGATAGTAGGTTTGGCTTACTGCTACAGGCCTAAATGACCTAATGGTCTCCTAAGGCTCACAAAAAAAGAAAAAAAAGGGAGGGTATCTGTACCAAAAACCAGAAGGCCCAAATCCTAACGAAAAAAAAAAACCACGATGCCCACTTCGTGTGGAAAACACGATGCCATCCAGGCATAATAGTGGCGCTACTCTTACAGGCCTAAATGACCCTAATGGTTCCAGGTCACAGAAGGGCATAGCTTTGACCTATTAGGGCCAAAGCTTCCGTTCAGTGAACTAACCTAAGGCTGGTACCCTAAACGATACTAGTAATACCTATAACAAGCAGTGTGTGAATTTGAAACAGTTCCGATATATATATTAAGATTATTTTTTCTTTTTGTAAGCTGTCAGAAATTATACCTGACTGTATGTTGCGCTGCCACTTAAAAAGCTTTATGAGCAGACGATCACGTTTCAGTTCCCGTTTTAAGCTCCAATGGATCCTCGAGGAAAGACAACAGAGAAATATAATATATAGCCGTTAGATTGCCGTTTTCAGAAAAGAATGCTAAGGCAACTAACAAAAAAATAACTGCAGAAAATTAAATATATATACAAAAAATTAGTAATATTGCATTTACTAAACATGTAATGTAGCAAAAGCATGATATAACAACGAGAAATGTGACCTAACCTTAGGCCTAAAAGTCTTATTCCTAATCAAACAAGGTCTAAAGTATTGTAACAGTGTGTAGTTGAGTAGGTTCTTGTGGGTAGTGTTAATTAGATATTGCTTTCATTGATTTGTTGAAGGTGCAGAGAGGATTTTAGTTTAAGTTTAAATATTAGTATTTTAGGATTGATTTTAAGATAGTTTATTTTAGGATTTGATTGAAATTATTTTTTAATTGGTTCATAACTTAGAAAGAAAGATGAATTAGGTGGCTTATATCAATTAATGTTTGACTTAAACCAAATTATAGAAATTAATTTTTAAATTTTAACACCATCATTATCCATTCGTGGCGTTGTGCCACCAGAAGCTCGAAGGAGAACCAGGCCTCCTTAAGGACACTTTAGCCCCGCAGCCCGACGTAGTCCACCATTAAACTCAACTTCTGGAGTGGTGTTGTTTAAGTGGTATTGGGTTATGTTTAATTGGAGTTAAAGGTTGTCTACAGGTTTGATCTTTCAAGTATTTTAATCCTTAATGAATTTTCATTTATTAATTAATTCAACTAAGGATACTATAATCTTTTTAAATTTTAGATAGTTAAGAGTTAATTATTAGATTAGTCCAAACTTGATTTAAGATGTATGTTTGGATTTAGATATTAACAATTTATTAAAATATTTAATTATAAGGTTGATTAAGCGATTAAGTATTTTTAATATAAATTTTTAAGAATAGATTAACATGGCTTGGTTGATTATTTAGTGGATTAAGAAAACTAGAACCTAGAAATATGTCACTAAGTTTTTGTTTTGATGTTCTCTATCCCTATTAAGGAGCATTGCATCCTAAGTCTAATATTTTTAAGACCATCCTGTATTTTTGTCCTTAGAGATGTCACTGAATTGTGGGACTTAAGTACGTTGTTGTTTTCTAATCCTTAGGACTCGAGCATTGTCGCTAGGCTTAGAAGGATGTATGCATGAAAATACAATAATCAAGTAACAAGCCAGTAGAAAAGACAGTAACTAAAAAGAAAAGGAACGGGACTAAACACGATTAGATAAGAAAGAATAAAAATCAGGAAAAAGGAATATAGGCATTGTTGTTTTTAACAACACTTCTTTGGAGCCAGTTGTGTCTTTAAAATAGCTCCTCCGATTCGATATAATAGACGGGGAGGAAGGTGTTCTGATAATGGCCCTTTACTTTTCCCACAATCCAAACTCGCACTTGATACGACCGACTCGACCTACACAAACATCCCTATCAAACTCAAAGCCAAACAAGGGAAACTCCAAGTTCTCCAAAACTTGAATTAAACACATCTCTTCATATATACCACATTTCATCCAAAATTCTCAATTTTAAAAGCAAGTATTGTAAAGAGATACAAATTCATATAAGATAGATTACCTCATCTAAAAAAAAAGAGTATTCTAAAGAAAATTCTAACAATAATCCACTTTAAAGAAATCATTGACCCAAAAACAATATCTTATGAAAATTCTTCCACAATGAAACAATGCGTTAGAAAATCTTCCCATAAGCCAATTTACCAAAGCCATTTTTGACACAAGGACAACAATCAAGTGCCTTTCTTTATTTTATTTGGAGTGGGATAGAAGGCCTGTTTAAAATACTCATAAAACATTTCATAAAATTTATCCCAAAATAACTCATAAAGCTAAGATAAATGAACTTTCAACATAAACAATGTTTCTCCCACAAAATCCAAAATCATCAAGTAGTCAAAGAAGTGTACGAAAAAGATAAAGCTTCCCGAAGTAATAAAAAGAAGCTTACAAATCTCATGCCAAACACCTTTTGTGTTCCCACTAAAGCCATCACAATGGAACTATGTACATTTTTTTTTTTAAAAGGATTAAGAATAAAGACCTTACCTCTCAAAACAAGCAACCGCAAACACTTTACCATATATGTTTTTCAGAAGAAATGGCATGCGTTACTTTCACAAATCCACCATGATTCACACCTATAACTTGAGGCTATTGTGATACCAAGTCATGCTATTTGTTTATTACCACAGAGGACAAAATCACCACTCATTTGTTTAATCAAACAAAATAAAGCAAAATTAGGCCAATAAAGGAATAATGGCTAAGCACAAACTTTGCTTGTTTCAATATAATAAAGCCCATATAATGTATGACTGCGAGAAGATTTCAAAAGGATTTATCAAGAAATCGATGAACTAATGTATGTGATGTTTTATTCATAGTTGGAATTTAAAATTGAATCCAATGTAATTTAAAACGCATGAGCACCATATACACCGTTAGTGATTTGAAAACGATCTAAGAAACCACCAAATGCTTTTAAACCCCAAATATTCTCAAGCCACTACAATGATTCTCGCCAAGGACTGTATACCAACATTTAGGATCTCTGCAGTATTGCTCGGTATAACTCAGTATTTTGTCTTCACATAATGTTATTTCTCGTTATTGTTGGTATTGCTCGGTATTTCTCGTTTTGTGCCTACGATCTTAGTGCCGGCCGAACGTTGCTCTACGTACGTTCACCGGACCAAATAAAAGTTCCATTTTAACACTCCTAATCATATTTAAGAATTTTATTATAAGAAAAAATAATATTTATGAAATTTACCAATGTTCATAAGACGAGAATTTGTATATAATGTTATATATACAAATTTCAACTCAAATCAATCTTAAATGTATAATTAGTTTGATTATTTGGAAACACAACCACTTTATCATAAAGTACTTAGGGTTTGTGTCAAGTATCTAAAACTTCTCTTTTCAATTTTTTTTTTCCATTAGGGGCGTGGTTTGAATATTCATGGATCCACTTTTCATTGAGGAGCATTGAACCTTGCTTCATAATGGTATTTACTATAATATTTCAGCATGTTACCCTTCTGTATATCTGCTCTTTGACATGATGGGAATTATACAATGTCACACGTGTATGTGACAAATGGAAAGACTTCTGAGTTCTGACTGCACATTTGTTAAGCATTAATTGCAATTATGCATTGTCACACGTGTGTGTGGCGATGGACAGCTTTGCCTTGAACTTTGATGGAAGTCAATAACTCAATTAAGAAGTTGGTGTGAATCGTGTGATCATGAGAACCTTGGTAGTCAAAGTTTTATTTAAGACTCATTGGAGCATATTAGCATTAAAATTATCAAAAAAGTTATCATTTTAATGTTATATAAAAATATTGTGCACAAATATATGTTGATGTGGCATGTATGAGACATGAGATTTTTCTAGTGAAAAATTTGATAAGTGATAATATATCAAGTGTTGGGATTCTTGAGTAGGAAGAAGTTATTGCTCATCTTGGATTAAGAGGGAGAGTGAGAGAAGGGAGAGCGGGGTTTTGGAGGATAAATAAACTTAGTTTTATTCAAATTTTTTAGAGATACAAATTATACAAATGAAATATATGTAGACTAGACATTGACGCGATATCTTGCGGAACAACTTAAACTAAAATTAAATCTGTACCAAAGCTAACATCAAATCTAGTAAAGTAGAAATAATTTATTGAAGTAATCAACAATTATCGAAGTAAATATCCTTGCATAACTAGATAAGACATTAATGTAATATAATAGAAATGAATCATATAAATGTCTCTTATGATGATAATACAAATTTAAGGTAATGAGTAATTGATAGTTGGCATTGTACAACTTGAGTTATCGGTGGATGGAGTGTAATCGGATAAGTTGTTCTTTTGATAGGAGAGAAGATTAGGTGACTAGGAAGATGGATACTTGATGTTGGTAGTTGGTAGGCATTGGGCGGTTCATGTTTGATGAAGAATATTGTCATATGCAGGGTGAAGATCAATGCAAAATATTAGAACTCAAGTAATTGTGCGCACTGATTTAGTCTTATGTTTATACGAGGGGAGTGCTTGTGATCAATAAGAAATGCATTAGACATTGATGACCACAAACATTCTAATATTAAGGGGTTTAACCAAATGATCATGAAAAAAATGTATTAGTAGTCAATGGCCGGTGAATGTTGTATGTTGTTCATTGGTAGACTTCAAAAGATGCTTGATAATCTACATCATGAAAATCTCTTCACTCCTTTAATTTTCTTTTGGATGTATGTAAGCATGATCTATTTATGGATAAATAAATGATGTATTTTGATTATTTTAGCCAAAAATTAAGACACTCTATAGGAAGATGATCCAAAATAATCCCACTACTGATTTTATATATGTTTTAGGTATGTTAGTATTTAATGATCTTGGAATTGAGTAATATTGACATGTTGTTTAGTCTCATCAAGACACATCTTTAGGCTATAATTCGATTCCTAAAAAAGTTGTTAAAATTTATAATTATGCTTCTAAATACTTGACAAGTAGACTTGAATTTAAGCATTTTTTTATATCACTAGATTCATATTATTAAATCAAACATCTTAAATATATATTTGCTAAAATTAAAAGTCGGAAGGAGCTCAAAATCAATAGTAGAAGTTTCTAGCTAAAATATTTGCTTGTTTCGAGATATGAAATTAAAGTTTGTGTTAGATTATGGTTTTGTTTAAGATAGCTTTCTTATTGCTTTCTAAAGCTATTTTTAGAACTAAAAAATTGCTTTAGAAAACAGTACGAAACATATCCCAAACGAACCCTATATTAACTTTTCAATTGCTTATAGAGTCTATATTAACTTTTCAATTGCTTATGGAGTCTAATTTTATTCCTCCTTGATAATGTAACAATATAATTAAATTTTTTTTGCTCCTGAAATTTGGAAGATAATGGATCATTAGGACTGCAATTGAGAGATTATTAGAACCATGAAGATGTTTGGCTTAGCTATTTTGTCAACTTAGATTTCATTTGAGATGACTTTCTTATTGCTTCTTAAAGCAGTTTTATAATATAAAAATTTTAATTTTTATGCTAGAAAGCAAGAAGCAATAAAAAAGCCTTCCAAAAAGCCATTTGGGAGGGCTTTTTTACTGCTTATAAAGCGGCTTTTTAGTAGAAAAATTAAATTTTTTGTACTAGAAAGGGCTTTAAGAAGCAGTAAAAAAGCCGTCCCAAATGAAACATTAGTCTTCGTTTTGAACGACTTTTTTAATGCTTTGTAAAATTATTTTTTAGATAAAAAAATACAAAAAAACAGAAAAAAAATATTTCTCTAAAGCTGTCCCAAATGAAGCCTTAGTCGTATCAAGACTTAGTTCTCTTACCCATTATACTCAATCAAAATTGATCAAAATGTGATCATGTAACAGATGATTTCAAATGCTATATCAATTTAGAGGTATTAAATTATATGACTTTATTAATCAACTAAAAAATTATGGGGGTATAATTTTATGAAAAATTTGAGAAATATTTTTGATGTGACAAGAAACATCCTTTCGATGGCCGTAAAATTTCTCTGCTTTTTAAGAAGTCTCCTTCCACACAGCTCACCTTGGCCTATTTTGTTTCGAAAATTTCAATATATATTCTCTAGTGTCTCATAGTGACTTCATAGGTTTCAAATGAAGAACCCGAACATGGTGGACCTTAGCGGTAAAGACTTGGCTAAGAATGCTCACCTTCAACTGAGGTACCCGGCAGCTAAAGGATTTGACCCAACTCGGTAAAGCAACCCAAGAATAATCATCTCTAAGGGGAATTCTAAGGATTCAATTCATATAAGATATTCTAGGCCTTGTGAATCCGTCTACTCAGCTGTGGTCGTCCCTCTCAAGCCAATTCACTATCACTCTAGCAGGCAAAGCACCAATGGTACTCATCAATCTAGCCCATAAGGAATGTTTTCCTAAAGAAAGATATAACTATACTCACACATTCTTTATAAACCATGAGTTTGCATCAACCATAGCTCTAGTAGACTTGTCCTTCAGAAAAATCAAAGGGTTACCCCCATGAGGTCGCCAATGTGGTTAAATGATTCATTGACATAGATTCTTCAAGCTCAACCCATATGAAGACTCGCTTACATTGACTAACTCACAAAAACTCGAAATAAGGGAACTTGCCTTGAGGCCAAATGATGGGCAAAAGGAGGAGAATCATATTAAGCAACCACTAGATTACAAAATGTGCCATGAGTAGTCAATATTGATTGTTGCAAACTCAGAGAATCCCGGAAAGGCTTGTGAGAAGGTTTTTAAAAATGGTCTATTGGAATGCATCATGTAAGTGATTGTCTTAGTGATATGACACTAAGTTACGTACTACCGTTAATTGATTTTATCATGTTATTTCTACGAAGGAGATGTGATTGGAAGAAACTGTATAAAAATCATAAGAAGTTTTTGAATTTATAAGTGGTATAATTAATGAGTTCTAAAATCATAATCCTTCTCTGCCAACTGTAAAATAAAGTGTTATGTCTTTGTCCCATGGAGTACATGATTTTATTTTTATACTTACATATACTTTCATATGTAATGTGCCTGGTAGTTAGGCGGTAGGTCGCAATAAAGGACTCACCCATACTTCCTCATATTTTTCAGGATTTAGTTTTCTCACAAAGGAAGCAAACCGGCTCCCACTGCCATGACCACTCGCTCTCTTTTTGAGCGAGCATCCTCACTCATGCACATCCAACTCATGTACAGGAAATTGCCCACTCACAGGGTCTACAGCTCACCTTATTGTGTCCATTCTGCCTATGTGCCCTTTCCCACAACAACTCACTTACCTCTCTCTTCGAAGGCGGTTTGAGACTTTCAATACAAGTTGTTGGAAACCTCATCCAGATTGCCAATCGCATGCCCCCTCAACTCAACTCGTCAATGGACTTGCCTAAGCACACTCGCCTAAACACACTAGAAACTATTGAGCTTGCTCTAGGGCAAGATCTTCAAGTGTCATTCAATGCCACACCCTCTAGCCAATCATGAGGTTACATGTGTCTGGGACAGTCTATACTGAAAGTTATTTAAATCAATATATTTTTATTCTTCTACGTAGCATTTTCTATTGCCCTTATATCTCTATAAATAAAAAGACGAAATAAGCATCTTGGATCTCTTTGAATCCTTTGTATCTTTTGCATTTTTTAACTGAGTGAGATCTCGAGCCACTTTAGTACTTTTCTACAAATTTCCTCCGTATAATTATTTCTCTTTATTCTCATGCACACCCGTTCTTGTTCATCTCTTACATAGCTTGCCCATAAGGTTTGGTGTCAGCCATGAATAAATTTGCATCCAACATGATTTATTTCTAATACTTAATTAGATGTGTTAATTATTTCATGCAAATATTATTAAATGTATTAATGTTTTTCAACTTTCATTTGCATATCATCTAAAATTTGAAGAATCTTTTCTAATTTATTATTAGAGTTCGAGGATAAAACATTCAGCTAAATTTTAATGTCATATCTAAGACTTATTCGATCTTCTTCGAAATATAAAATGTAAATCTTTTTTTATAATAAGAAACAATTAATCTTATTCGGTGCTAGCAAGCTTAAGTAAATATAGTTGAAGCTCTTTAGATTTTTCTATAAAACTATTTTTACATTTTTTTTTTTGTAAATCATTTCAAAATAGCAGTCAGAAAATAAAATCTCAACATAAATTTTGATGAGTAATTTTTAATAAAATATGTTTTCATGATAATATGACATTTTGTTGTAATACAAAGAAAATAAGTTGTTGTTGGCAAAATAGAATTGTACAAGGGCCTATACGAAAAATACTTCCCAGTTGAAACAACCAGAAGGTCCAGAATACATTGAAATTTCTCTGACATGTGTAAAATTTATAAATAGATAAAGATACGAAAAGTTCTTCACTACTTCTCCAATTCTCTTTCTCTCTCTCTCCTCTTTTCAGGCGGTTCTTCTTATCCGCCTCCTTTAGCTCAGCACCTTGCGGCCGTTTCTGCTATCATCTTTCAGAGAAAAATCTGAACGCTTCTACAATTATTTCTCCATCATCCTTTTAGCCATATTAGGAGACCTTAACGCTACTCCAAACGGCAAAACCCTAACCCTAGCCACATCGGGCTCGCCTGGCGAGCCGCCTCTATGCAACCTAGCACCAGAGAAATGCAATCAATGGGAGCTCCAATGAACGGCATGCCAGGATCATCCACGCCTTCCTCAACCGCTGCCTCAGCGTCCCATATTTCCCTTCACGAGCTCCAGAACGGTAACGGTCAGGCCCATATTCAAAACCCAAATCTGCACGGTTCCTCTTCCCAGTTCGACCCATCCGCAGCCAGTAACGATGACTTCTTCGACCAGATGTTCTCCAACATCCCTTCCTGGCCAGACCTCGGCAAGTCTCCGTGGGATCTCTCAAACTCCGCCGCCGCCGCCTCCGGCTACGACGAATCTTCTCTTCTCGCATCACGGCTCCGTCAGTACCAGATCAGCAGCGGAGATGGCGGATCTCCGGTAGGAAAGTCCATGATGCTACCGCTCAGCGCACAGCAGCAACAGCAGTTTCTCCTCTCGGCCATCGGCGGGAGGCCAACCGCCTCAGATCCCGACTCCAGTTTGCTCACCCCGCTGCCGCTCTCTCTCGCTTCCGCCGGCCATGGATCCGACTCCGACACTTCCTTCAAATCCCCTAATTCGACCGTACGTACCCCAACCACTATTTCTTACATGTTTTTTTGTTTAATCACATTAGTAGATTAATATAATTAGTTGGATTTCTTTCGCAGACAGCAGACGGGCTTTACAATGGATTCGGTAGCGGATCACTTCAACGATCACCGAACCAGCCGCAACATTTTCATCAGGCTCAGGTTTTCTTTCAAAAAATTTTTAAAGCTGAACCGATTTGCGTTACTTATATTTACTGACGCTACAAATGATTCGAAATGGTAACTGTAGGGTGCAGCAATACCTCAGCAGAGCTTCGGAGCAGTGCCGCCGGCTGCAGTTTCTACACCCGCCGGTGCTGGGGCTCCGGCCGCTCCTCGGCAGCGAGTCCGCGCACGACGCGGCCAGGCTACGGATCCACACAGCATCGCGGAGCGGGTAAGTCCTTCTAAAAATAAGAATTACAAAATTAAAAATTATAGTTAATCTCAGCCACTGCAGTTGGTGGGAGGTTGCAGATAATCGAGTGGTTATTGTGGAGGGCAAAGATTAAAGCTTCACACCACAGAAAAACTTCTAAAAAAAAAAGGAAAATTATTATTAATCGGGAAGCTGAAAACTGATTGATGTTTTCAGAAATTTATAGTTCACAGTTGCTAAGGGCTTTTGATTTTGTTTTTTACTGAAAGAATTGAGATTTTATCGTTTCGCTTTTTTGTTTAATTAATTAATTAATTTTTCGTTACGGCATGCGCAGCTTCGCAGAGAGCGGATCGCAGAAAGAATGAAGGCTCTGCAGGAACTCGTCCCCAACGCAAACAAGGTAAAATGGAAATGAAATTTCTATAAAAAATTTTTGTCGTTCAGCTCATTGCGGAAAATATTTACAATATTTAAAATTATTTTTAAAACTTTATTTCTGATGAATTAAGACTTTTTTTTTTGTTTTTGTTTTTTTGGAAATTTAGGGGCATAGCCCGTATCATTGCTTAAGTAAAATTACAAGTAAGAAAAAAGGAAACCTATGATCTTGATTCACAACAACAAAAAGTGAATTAAGACATTTAAGTTTGAACGAATTTTGAATTTTTTATCATGATTAGATTAAACTATCATAAATTGACCATTGTTTTGCCAAATACTGATAATTGTATTGAATTTGGAAGGCTAATAGTGTTACATTTTCCTTATAAGCGTCAGCTCTTGATAATTTAATTAATATTTTAGCAAATTTTGATATATTTTTTAAAATTTTTTCTGGAGTATGAGAGTTTTAACTTTCCAATTAATTTATCATAATTATTAGATACTTATATAGTTTTATTCAGGTTTTGGCAAATCGCGTTAATTTATTAGAATTTTTGTTAATTTTTTTATTGGTTAAAAATTAAGCTTTTAAATTAGTTTACCATAGGTAAGAAGCATTATCCTTCTTTAAAACAGCTAATTTATAGCTATTTACACACTATTTTCAAATCGATATTCTTCTGTTTTTTTTTTTAATTGCGACGGCAAATTCTTAATAATGATTTTTTGTTATTACTCTTGTGATTAAATAATGATTTACCTGCGGTTCTCCGCCGACATCCGGCTTGGGCGAAGCGCCGCCTGCGAAGGCCGAGAACAGAAAGGCCGGCCGCATTCCCTGAGTTGCTTGTGCTGCCGGCGTAGCATACCATGTCCTACATAGTAGACTCTAGAGGATGCTCTTTTTCCAACTGGCCCCTTTATTTCTAGTATTTGCAATTTAACTCCAAATGATTTAAAAATTGGGGCTTTGGAATCACAGACGGACAAGGCTTCCATGCTGGATGAGATTATCGACTACGTGAAATTCCTACAGCTTCAAGTCAAGGTAAGCACTTTAATCTCTCCTCCCAATAAATTCAATTAGAATTATTTAAATCCAATTAATTAAAACGTGTATTAAGGAGTTAATCATTTCGTGGGAGGCTGGAGAGATGATGTAGGTTCTCTGCACTTCTTGCAGGTACTCAGCATGAGCCGCTTGGGAGGCGCCGCCGCCGTTGCCCCTCTCGTCGCCGACATCTCCTCAGAGGTGCATCATAATCCCTTCCTTTAGATATTCTATTAAGATTATTGCTATTATCAGTACGATTGCTAATATGCATTTGATGAATTTTTTTAATCTTATAAGCTAAAAACTCTAATCTCATGATTTCTAGTCCCTTATTATTTAGTTCTTAATATCAAGTAAGTTATAGTTATGTTGGTGTGTCTAATGATAATTATTCATGCATATGTTATTTCTTTTCTTAATATTCAAAATACCTATTTAATTTCAAAAGGACACGCATATCTAATGCGTATTGGAAGCGTATATGTGTATCGGTGTATCGGATACAGCACGCCTTTATAAATATATAGGTGCATCGATGCAACATAGAAAAACAATTAAGATAATCAAATGTAATTTTATGTTTTGAAGATTTGAAAGATTTCAATGACATGTTAGTAAAAAGAGGAATTTGTGGGATGGCAGGGACAGGCGTGCTGCCAGGTGAAGTACCCAAAAAACCCTGGCTTTATGTTTTATTAACTTCTTTTTAAAATTTCCGTTTTTCATGTTTTTATTAGGGTGGGGCAGCGGTGGGGAGGGGATCGCCGGCGGCGAACGAAAACATGTCGGCGACCGAGCACCAGGTGGCTAAACTGATGGAGGAGGACATGGGTTCGGCCATGCAATATCTCCAAGGAAAGGGCCTCTGCCTGATGCCCATCTCCCTCGCGTCCGCCATCTCCACCGCCTCATGCCGCGGCCCAACCTCCAGCCTCCTCGCCGGCTCCGGTGCCTGCGCCATCAACAATCTGGCCGCTCTCATCCCCGGTATTCCGGTGGGAGGGGACGCACCGTCGTCGCCTAGTCTGTCGGTACTCACGGTGCAGTCCGCCGTGGCCGGCGGCTGTGAGACCGACCTCTCACGGTCCTCCGGCAAGGACGGCGCCGCCTCTGTATCCAAGCCATAAAGATGGAAGATGACGAAATTGAAGAAAAAGGCGTCAAAGTTAAAGTCTAAGGGAAATAATGTCGTCTTTGGGCAGTTCTTTTTTGGATTGACGCCCGTATTTGCTTAGACTTTGGCAGCTTGCCCCCACCACCACTATCACCATCATCATCACTTCCTTCTTTTTTCATCTTTTCCTTTTCTATGAACACTATTAACTATTTAGTATATATACATATATATATTTTCAATTCCAGTCAACTTTCTATTCTGTATTCTGTATCGCTTCTACCTGTTCTTCTAACTTTTGGATTAAATATTAGCAAGTCGTAGCATATCTTTTTATCAACTCGCAGACTCTTTAGATTATCAAGTTTCTTTATAAAACATTAGAGATTGTGGTGCCTCTTTGGAGGATGAGTTATTATGTGCGGATACCGAACGTCATTCAGAGTCTATTGAAGATGTGTCATATCACCTCATGCTCAGTACCACGGCTCAGTTGCTCGTTACCGAGCTTGGCACTGCTACTGCTCGGTATCAAACTCAGTATTGTATTGTATGACGCAGTTGCACCTGATTCATCTCTGAATGATAAACTGTGTTCGATGTCCGCATTTAGGATAATAGTAGGCAAAGTATGGAAATGAGATCACGCCTCATAATAATATATTTAAAGTGCTTTTTATACTGGCTTTAGCTGCTATAAGTCTGATCAGCATTCCATGGTTTGTGATTATATTATAGGACATTGCATACATTCTAATTAAATTTTGATTATTTATAAACCTATGATTAATATTTTTTTCTTAATAATCAAATTCTTATGAGGGATTTGGTTTTGTGCGGGCAACTAAGGGCAAGATGTTGCTGTCTCTCCTTGGCTGTCGTTATGCGGATACCAGCGATTCGAGCGAGCCAGACAAGTTGTCCGTTGTAGTTGTTGTTGAATATGTTGCCGCGACAGCTTTGTCACGTTATCTCTGTTTGGGTATTTGCTGTTGGGATAAATTTCTGATTGGATAAATGGAAGATCGATGAGGGTAAATTGTTTTTCAACCAACAAGTTAGGGGCTAACTATTTATTTTGCAAGTAAAATTTACTCCTTTTTAATATGAGATTTAGGTTTTATTTGGGATAATTTTCATGGTGCTTTCTAAAACAAAGTATTAGTTAAAAAAAATTTTGAATTAAAAAAATTTGTACTAAAAAATTATTTTTGAAAACAATAAAGAAATTCTCACAAATGAAGCTTTAGTTCATTTAAGCTCTCATTTTCTCCTAGAAGTTTGTCATCTAACGACATCTCCAACCTAAAATCTCATTTTTCACTCCAAAATACCGTGAAACTACAAAGTGAACGAAGCCTTAGGCTTTATTTGGGATAATTTTCTTGGTGCTTTCTAAAACAATGTATTAGTTAAAAAAAATTTTGTACTAAAAAATCATTTTTGAAAACAATAAAGAAATTCTCACAAATGAAGCTTTAGTTCATTTAAGCTCTCATTTTCTCCTAGAAGTTTGTCATCTAACGGCATCTCCAACCTAAAATCTCATTTTTCACTCCAAAATGCCGTGAAACTACAAAGTGCCACGATTCATCTCCAATGGAACTCCACTTTTCACACTTTTGCAAGTAATGGTCGTCTCTTTTTTCCCGCGCCAAGTTCGGTAGAGAGCTAAAAATGATCGAGATGAATAGTGCAACGCCAATATTGGCGTCCCACTGTTCACCCGCAGCCAAATAGGGGGGAATTTGCGATTCCACTGGAGTTGGCCAGGGATGCCATTCAAGCACTTGGAGTTCGGTTGTAAATGCCCTAAGAAGCTTGTAAGAAGCTATTCCTTATAGAGGGCTCTACATTGATGGTCACTCCCTCCTCTTTCATTATATAATATGATTTTAATCAATGTTATTTAAGTAGCAATTTTATTTAAATAAAATTAAAGTAATTTTGTTGATCTTTTTTTATATATTAACTTTATAATTTAGGCATAATTGATAAATCAAATTAAAATCTCCAAGATTTTGAAAATGGAATGATATCTCATATATAAAAATAAAATCATTCTTTCTCTAATTGCCTTTGTCATATGTGGGATGCCATTCACTCACCAACTTTATCTTAATATGTCCTTGAAACGTATATTGAAGTTGAGGAAATATTAATTATAATGATCAAACTCATATTATGCAAGATATTTGTGACGACTTTCTTACTGCTTCTCAAAGTTGCTTGTGATAAAAATTTGATTTTGAGATCAATATGAAAGTTGTACCAAAAAAGCCTAAGGATTCTTTTGTGACAATTTTTTTATTAGAACTCATGCTATTTCAACTCTTAAAATCAAAGAATATATTGCTTAAATTAGAGCTTGTTTATAAATCAATGTAATAAATTGGAACAAAAAAAGCTCCAAAATTATTTCATCTATGGAGAGGATAAATCCAACATATGTTCCTTAAAGTATTTTGTAAGGTTGTAAAGATTATTAACCTTTTCTAATTAGGCCAAATTCGATTTTGGCGACTTTCTAAGCAAGGGTCAATATTAATAAACACGTATTCATTTTGATACGAATTTTATTACTAGACTAAGGCCATCATCTCACTCCAATCATGATCAATAAAGTCAAAAACAAGATTTAAATGCAATATATCAAAGATCTATGATGATGTCGTGTCATCTTAATTAGTATCTGAGACTAATTAAGTGGTATCACATAATCACAATAATCAAAGTCGTTTAATTTTTTTAGTTAGTCCTTAAACCAAACTCTCACACTTTAACATTTAAATAAAATTTTTTAGTTATCAAGCGACATTGGTGGAAATCCAACGGTGGAGGTCGGTCGGTGATAGTTTGATGGCGTAGGTCCGGTAATAGTGGCATAACAATGATGATTAGACGACGATGATCAACTAATGGAGTTCGGGCAACATTGATGATTCTATGACAGAGGTGAAGTTGCAATGATTCAACTATAATAGCTTGATGGTGGTTATCAAATGATGGTGTTTTATGGAGGTGGGTTGGGAGGCGGTAACCCAACAATGATGATCAAGCCACGATGGTGGTCCGATAGCAGTGGTCGGGCAAAGATAATCCGATGACAATGCTTTGGTAGAGCTATAGAATTCTCTAAATATTTGAGCTTTCTCAGAGATAATCTGCATTAAGATTTGTGCTGAACTTCTTGGTCTCGGATGTCAAATCGTGGGTTCGAAAGATGGTACATCCTGACAACATGTGACTTAAAGAAGAAATATGATCACCTGTTTTTTACTCACAAAAGAAGAGTACATACAAGTGATATAATCAAAACACACATCAGAGTAAACAACGAAAGAAAAACTAAATATTTGTTTCATTAATATGAAGTCAAATAATAGTACATCAACACAATAGTACAATTACAAATATACGAAGTCTAAAATGAACAAAAATAGAAAGGAAAATACCCAATTCTTAAAAGCAAATATATCATATAATAATATGCTATAGTAGGGCTGCAAATGAACCGAATCGAGGCGAGTATGCGAGTGTTCATGTTTGAGTTCATTTATTAGTAGCTTGTTCAAGTTTGCTTCGTGTTTGATTCGAGCTTTATTATTAGCGCTCATGTTTAGTTCATGTTCGATTTGTTTAGTGCTTATCAAGCTTTAAACAAATGAGCATTAACGAGCTATGCTCGTGAACATTTAGCGAATTTTTTTAAACTATCAAACAAGCACATTTATGAACATATCTAATGAGTATTCTTGATCAAACAAATGAGCAAGTTCATGAATATATATAACAAGTGTTTTCAATCTACCAAATGAGCTTGTTCACGAACAAATGATGTATGATTCATCTTATATTTGTTCATGAACAATTTGTTCACGAATCAAGCTTTTATCGAGCTTAATGTCGAGCATGTTTACGAGCTTCAAATGATGATGTTCGCGAACATAAATGAGCCAAATACATTAGTGTTCAAATTTATTTATTTAAGGATCAATTATTTAAAATATTGTTCAAGTTTATTTGTTTATATATGTAATTATGAATAATTCGAAAATTTTTTTCTCTCTTTAAATTTAAAATAATTAGTTTGTCCCCCGTCTATTTTAAATCCTGATTGAGCAGTAATTGCATGCATGTTCTCACCTCATCTACAGTATTTTCCAGCAATACTATTGAAGGGGGCTTACATAGCTTAGAAGAATGGCCTCGTCGTGTGGATATAGATAGATTTAAAGATGTGCAGGGAGCATTAAAAGGAGCAGAGAGGAGAGAAAGCACTGTATTTTTCATTATTTTTTTTTCTTCATCGCTTTCTCTGTTCGTTCATAGAATCAAGCCATGTTGTTCAGATTATTATGCTCATAATTGAATAAAGAATAAAAAATAATAGTTTCCTGATAGGACGAGTAATCTTCATTAATGAAAGGAATTGAAATGCCTAATAAAGAATTTGAGGAGTTATTGCAAAATGAAAGTGGACTTGCAGGGGCGGAATCAACTTCTTTTTTTAGGGTGGGTAAACATAGATACGGTGATGTGCATGCAGCAGAGGTGGCGGTGGCATTGTGCTCAAGCAAACTTCACAGGCGGCATCGACATTCAGTGTAGGCATAGGCGAAGTTGTGGCACCGTGCAAGCAATATGCATAGCTCTGTCGCAAGGGAACAATTATTAGGTAAGGTAACCTAACGTAGCTCTACGTTCGGAAGCCAATAACATGTAACCACGTGCTCTTACTCTTTACCGCGCGGCCCGACGACTTGACCCGGACCGGAACCTAGGATTGCTATGTTCGCATATTGCTAGGTATTGCTAGGTATTGCTTGACAATAACGAGAAATACAGCTCTGTGAAGACCAATATCGAGCAATACTGAGCAATACCTAGAAAAACTCGGTATTGCTCGGTATTGGTCTTCACAAAGCGGTATTGCTAGGTATTGTTAGGTATTGCTCGTATTGCTAGGTATTGCTTAGCAATAACAAGAAATACCACTATGTGAAGACTAATACCAAGCAATACCTAGGAAAACTCGGTATTGCTCGGTATTTGTCTTCACATAATGGTATTTCTCATCATTGCCGAGCAAAATAGACTAATACCTAGCAATACCGAGCAATATCTAGCAATACCGGGTCATCATGGATTTAAAATACGCACATGCGACATACCCACTATTCGCCGGGTCGGGTCCGTGGTATTGTGCCTGCTACGTGGCGCTATATCAGTGGTGACTGAACGCAGAGCTACGTCAAGTCACCGGACCAAATAAAAGTTCGTCGCAAGGGCATTTGCACAAGTAAACAAGAGAAATAAAGAGAAAGGGATGCTCAACAGCTGTATTCGTGAACTGGAGGAAAAATGGGAAGTTAACTCTTTGTTAGGAAAAAAAGCAATGTTTTAAAAACCAGATTAGTCCAATCGGTTCAACCAATTGAATAGTTAATCGGTTTGCCACCCGGTCCGAAATTTTGTAAAAGTAACCAGTGAACCGGTGCTAGTTTTCAAAAACTGATTCATCTAATATTTTATTAAACAAATTATTTAATAAATTTAATATTAAATATTTTACTTAATAAATAAATTTAAAATTTATATATTTAGTTTAAACTAAATAAAAAGAAGTGCCCTTTATCATTTGTACACGTGGACTAACATCAATTGGCCTCTTAGAAAAAGAGAGTGCAACAAAGCTATAAAGGAAAAAACCAGTGCTCATTTTTTATATAGTGTATATAGGACTAAAGATAAAGAGAGTTCTCACTTTTCAAGTCACAATATCACATACACTATTATATCAATACAAATAATATTTAATTTTTATCTATTTTTTCATTTTATTAATTATCCAATATAATTTTTTAAAACTTTTATCTATATTTTAATATTAAATAAATATAACATGAATTTTACATATATTATTTTATAATGTAATATTTTGCTATACTTTTCATAAGGTTATAAATTATATTCTAAACACTATAAAATAAATTAGACTAATATTTATTATTAAATTTAAATAAATTAGTAGATTGTTAATACAATTATATATTAAATATGAATTATATTATTTATAAAATGTGATTATAAACCTCCAACTCATTTTAATTTGAATATTTGATATGTATGATAGAATAAATTTGTGTTTAAGCTTAAGATTAGATCATAATATTATTATATTAATTTTATTAATTTTTAATAATAATATTATTAAATGTTTGATCAATTTTACAGATAAGCTTACACTGAATTAGTGAGTTATATATTTCATTGGTAATAATAAACCAGTTTAGTTCACTCATAACTCGCTATGTCTGGAAGTTGTTCAGCATCATGAGTCCTGATTGATGTTTTCGCTCTCTTCTTCAGTACTTCCTTAGTATAAATCTTTAGCTTGACTTACTATAATAATTACTAGCTACAATAGGACAATCTTTATATTTTTTTCTTTTAATTTTTTATATAAATATCGATAATTTTATCTCTTGCTGATAAATAATGGGTCATTGGTCGTGTGTAAAGAGACATGAATATATTAAATTCAATGAGGTTGAATTATGTGACACATCTCTTTAATATCATAATCATATGTTTGCTTATTATATTTAGACTTTATTTTGGATAATTTTTTTACTGCTTCTTAAAATAATTTTTAATTTTTGTTTTAAAAAACAGCTTCATTAAGACATTTTCTTATTACTTTCTAAAAAAAAAAATTTGTACTATAAAATTACTTTAAGAAGTAGTAATAAAACTGTCCCAAACGAAATCTTAGTGTGTTAAAATTATCAATTTTTATCATATATCCCGCGCATTTTATTATTTGTTTTAAATTCGTCATATGCTCAGCATCTCATATATATTTTTTTAAATTAGTATTTAATGAACTATTTATCAACTATAGACAAATGGCTTTTTATTAACCCTTCATGATAAAAAAAAAAGTCTTTTTTTTTCTCTAGAGTAATTGATCGGAATCGCAGCGCCGGCCGTGGCCGGCAGCCATTAATATTTGTGTTTCTTTGGAAAATAGGTGTAGTAATGACATGTATGAGAACGTGGAAACTGATGTTCTTATCATTTCGGCATGATTACTACATTCATTTAAATGCAGTCACAGTGTTTGTTGAAATGTCTAATTGATGATAAGGCTATATATATACAACAAGAACTTGATTTCTTGCAGCTTATCGACTGATTTGGCTGTGATAATGGAGAGAAATCTTAAGGAGCATTGGCTCTTCTTTCGTGGGGAGAGGAAAGTAAATTCAAATTTTGTATAGTATAGTTAGAGTACTGTGAAAGAGAGAGGCGAGATATTTAAGATGATATTGCACTCGTTATCAAAGTGATGAGGAGTCAATATAAATATTCATTGTTCAAATGCTTGAGCATATATAAATGTACATGTATTTCTTTAAGCATTGGTGTTTGTTAAAGCATCATTATCTCATTAGGTTGACTAATATCCTTATCCTAAGAGTAATTATGACTCAATATTTTAGGAAAGATTCTCTGTAATATTCCTATTTGATAAGATAAAGATTAGACGAGCAAAATTGCATCATATTAGCCTTAACTTGCTTGATATCCCAAGATGCACGTAGCAATTGAAAAATTATTGTTATTGGGATTTTGGATAACATGTGGGAACATGTCTTAATTCATGTCCCATTTATTGGATTGGTTTTGTCCATTCCATCCTCAATTGGCATGTATGCATCATGAAGATATATCATCTAGGATTTTGTGTAGTTATGTTTGGAGGCTTCCATAATATGTCCTTTTAGCTTAAGGCTTTGTGTAAGATTGAAGCAACAAAACATAATCTTGTGAGTAAAGTTTTGTTTGAGACATGTTTTTTATCACTTTCCGAAACAATTTTTTAGTACAAAATTTTTTAAATTAGAGATTTTTGTTCTAAAAAGCTACTACATAAAGCAGTAAGAAAGCTGTCTCAAATGAAGCTTAAGTTTTTTGAAGTGTAGATTTGTCGTTTCGCTTTGAAGACGAAAGTTTTAGGATAACAACATTATCGAACAACGACAAGGAGTGTTTTGAAAAATCAGAATTATAATGAGATGTAATCATCTTGTATGTCAAATTATATGAGCTTCTTCTTTGTTTTAAGCCTAGGAGTATTTGAGCTATGAAAAAAGCGGTGAGTTTTAATATCCTTCATTGTGGATACCGCATTCGTGGTTTTCTTTGGCATGAATTAGGGGTGCCAATTTCGGGTCATGATTCGGGTTCAGGTCGAATTTGGAATTGACTTGGCACTCTTCGGGTCTACCTGAACCTAACCGGTTTTTGTAAACGGGTCAGTTTTTCAAACCTGAACCCAACTCGCTTCTAGTTTGGGTTAACCCGACATGACCCGTGGACATGGATACGCATTCTCGGGTTTCCGGTTCAACCCAAACCCGACCTAATTTTTAAAATGGGTCTAAAATCCTAACCCGAACCTGACACGGTTCTGGTTCGGATCAGCATGAACCTGAAATTTTTGTGTTATGTTCAAATCGAGTGTTCGGGTCATGTCAGATATTGACACCGCTAGCATGAAAAGACTATTTCTTAGTTTTTGGATGAATAGAGTATTGACTGGTTACTTTTTTGTTTTTTTATCCTTGTCATACGAAAATCTCTAGCATCATTGATTAAGGAGGGTGGGAAGACATAATAATTGCAAAAGGTTTGGCTTCTGTTATATGAAAATTCTAGCAACATATTAATTGAAGCAGTTTGTTGCCCAACACCATTAAAGTTAGGTTCATATATCTAATTTATCATTTATTAACATCAATAAATTTTAGATCATTTATAGATGCAAAATTATTGTCTTGAGTGTCAGTCTACTGATCTAAGAATACATTTATATAATAAGTAACAGAGCACTGACCCACCTAACAAGTCCAATTAACCTAAACCAAGAAAATATCAGGCTTGGACAATATATGTTTTGATCACATTCAATATAGTATCACTAGTTTAGATCTGATTCTTTTATTTCATTTGGTTGGTCTTTGTCTTTGGATGGTCATCTTCTATAGAAAAAGATATAAGAGAATAACTTTATGTTGAATCAGCACTCTCTTGAATGGTAGATCTCAACCAAATAATATACATTATGTTCAGAAGATATACTTTTTGCTGTACAGATTAAGCTAAGCCACATATTAATGCATTTGTTTGATTAAGAATCAAAGCTATATTCTTTTTGTCAAAGTAGGGAATTTTTGCTGCATTATTTTAGTTTTCTATGTGAACAAAGTGACAACTTTTTTTGAGTAAGGACAGAGGTTGACAAAGCTATAATCAGCTTTATCAAAAGCTACTGTACTGCTCAAATTATGTAGTTATCCATAGCTCTGTCTTGGATCAATCACATCTCATCTTTCTTTCTTTCCTTTTGCTTTTTCTTTTTACTTGGGGCCCATAACCCAGCCTAGCTCTTGCAGTCTTCAGACCAAAGAATTCATTTTTTCTATGGTAGATTTACTAGCTTGATACTTGAAAGACTTTTATTTCCACTTAGATAAGCTGGAAACTCTAATGAAAATTTTGATATAGGAATATTACAACAACAAAATAATTAGGATGAGTTTTAATGTCTTCAAATATACTTTGAGATGAGTGTAATATTAGATCTCAAAGCGTCCTCAAGGCTTTAATT
This sequence comes from Dendrobium catenatum, assembly GCF_001605985.2. Taxonomy (NCBI): domain Eukaryota; kingdom Viridiplantae; phylum Streptophyta; class Magnoliopsida; order Asparagales; family Orchidaceae; genus Dendrobium; species Dendrobium catenatum. The sequence continues at coordinate 2,839,796 of NW_021319500.1, read as the reverse complement.
TTTGCTCTAATTAAAAATTTGATCAAATTATTCAGATGAGATTTTTTTTAATCTCCAATGATCTAATAGAAAGCATCACTTATAGGATTTTTCAGAATATAGCAAACATCTAATTGGAAGGAGAAGATTAGTGAAAAGTCAACATCTCAAATGTTAAACTTTTTTTTCTTAATCAAGTGCTAAATTATTCTTATTAAGGTTAACTTCTGATTTGTATGTTTTTTGGCATTTTGCTGCTTTTTTTGTTGGTTTTCCCTTTCCTTCTTTTTTGAGTGGGTGAGTGGTGGACGGTTAGGAAGTAGGAACAATGTCATTGGCATTTTTTATACTACAATTAGACTTTATCAAAGAAGAAGATAATGTTTTTCATTTAATTATTTTTTACATTGTTTATTAGAACAACTAATAGTCTTTTTTTGTCTAAATTTAATATATTGTATTCATTCCAACAAGTAAATTGCTATAAGATTAAAATAAAGATAAAGGCTAAGATCATCTAGGAAAAGAAGGCTTAGAGGATTCAAATTTTGAAGTCCTAAGTTTCAACCTTTGTATTGGAAGGGAAAACTTAAGCCTTTTGTTTAAAATTTTCAAAAACTATGCCTCTAAAAGTCAGAGCAAGAAGGAAGCAAAGCTACAAATGCTGCCAAAGTTTGGAATTGCTATCAACCATGAGAGGGCAAAGAAAACCTTTGAATGATTTAGGGATTGAGTAAACTACAAACCTTAATACAAAGGAAGAAAGCCTTCACATGTGTGTGACATATGACAAACAAAAGAGACCCTGCAAACTTCAACTATCAAACTTATTATCCTTATTCGAACAATTTGATTCAGTTTTATAAATCTTCATTTTACATTTGGTGTTAGGTGCTAGAAGATTTGTGGCAGTATAGTGTTTTATATATTAACTTTATACAAAGGTCCGACATGCACAAATAAAATTTGAAAGAAATATCAAATTTTTTTTATGTAGAAAATTCAAAAAGAGAAAAAAATCATAGGATATGATGTAATGTTAATGGTGCAATATATAATGATGAATAAAAGAATCTGCTCTTTTCTACAACTAAAGAAAATTGGGATTATACAATTATGAATAATTGTCTGATTCTCATTATAGAGATCACAAAGCTCAAATGCCCACATATAGACAATTGAAGTCCAATAGTAGAGTTAGATGTTAGTAGTTAGGAGACAACACAGTCAGATGACAAAAGTCAAGCAATAGTGATGTTGATTGCTAATGGTTGTCGACTGCGACGATCCAGGGGAAATGTAATAGAGTTCTTTAGCTCTATCAGCTCTTGAACTCCTCTCACATAGAAAATGAGATCTTATTTATAGTTTTTTGAGAGATGTACTTTATTAAACTTGACTAGAATCCAAAACACTCCATTAAACGGTCTATATTGATTTCTTTGATCATAGATGATTTCTTTAATATATGTGTATCTTAATGACCTCATAATTGAATAATCTTTAGATTCGTTGAATTCATCGTATCTAGCCGTTCAAATTGACTATAAAACATACAGTGGGAAAAATTATTCTGTCAGGACAACGTAACGAGCATACTGAACCGCTGAATGGTACCGCCGTCGGTACCGAGTGCTCAGTGATGTGGCGCTTTTTTATTTGTCTCTGGACACGTTCAGTATCCGGACACAATAATCTCTCGAATTTGGAGACTTCTTAGTGATTTAAATCATTTAATTAATATGGTGATACTTTCGAATATGCTTCAAGTGCTTGAGTTGTGTTCTTAGAATGAGTTTATCTTGTCAAGAAGTTTAGTTCAACAATAAACTTGTTGAAATCAAAGTTCGGATGATCGTAAATTTAATTCCGAAAACTTTTCAATTCAAATATTGACTTAAGATTGATGCCATTCAAGTAAATTTTCTAAATTTGTATTAATTCTCGCTAAATATTGCATGGATTTAAACTTATTTTGCACAGATCTTTTGTCACATTGTTTGTACTAAATGTTGAAGTTTTGTGATACTTATCACGATTGTTAATTCTTTCATTACATGCATGACTGTTTGCTTCCACAAATCCAACTCTATAAGGTGCAAGCTAAGAGTTTCAGAGTCCATTTATTGTTGCAGCACAACCATTTAGCTACTTTTTTTTTCAGATTTTTTTTTTTATGAAAAGAAATTTTTTTACAGACTTTTTCGATAAGAATATTAAAAAGATCATACCCATTACTATAAAAGAATTTAATTTCCCCAACACTCTACAACTCTACAGTTGTTTTAACAAATAGTTGCACCTGCCTGCCTCTAAAGAACACTTGCAGGGTATTCTATTTAAAGGGTCATCTTTTGTAATTTTAACTAAAGCAGTGTAAAAAAATTCATGTGGTTGGATGCAGGAGGATTATTATCTGAATCACCCAGGGCGGAACCAATCTTAATTTTCTGGGAGGCAAACTTATAAGTAAATGTGTAGAGTTTTTTTTTTTTTTATAAATATATTTACAACCAAAATTTATTTCGGGGGCGCTGCCCCTCAACCCCTATTTGTTCATATTCTTAATCGTTGTATGCTTTGGAGATAAGCGCCCCCTTGCGGAGTTCGATATAAGTTGTTGATAACAAATTTTGGTTGTAAAGATGTTTTTAGATTTTCTTTACTATTTTTTTTGTATTTGGTTCATCGTTCCCTAACAATAACATCTCTACATAATGTGTTTAATTATGTTGGGGCAATTCCTTAAAGAGTAAAGACCATAGTATTTTAAAACTTTTAGGGGGGGCAATTGCCTAAAAACCTTTGTTATAAAGACTAAAAAATAGATGGAGGGGGGCAAATTAATTAAAGAATCATATCATAATTTTTTTTTTAGGGGGTTTAATTGCCCCCGGGCTTATAGTGGATCTGCCCCTGGAATCACCTATAATCACTATGACCTTATGACTACCTTATAGTCATTTTGTTTTCATTCTTTTACAAAAATTCCAAATGAAAAAAAATTGAATGTTAATGCTAGATTGACAACCAATTGTAAAACTAACGATAGGCACTGAAAAGATCAAATTTTTATAAAACAATCACAAATTACAGCACCCGGAAATGTATAGCCAAAAAAATAATAAATAAATGTCTCAGCTTTAAACATACAAATAAATGCCGGATTAAAAAAGAGAGCTTGGAACATCTTATGAAAACATACCTCAGGACACAATGATGCAAGGTGAAGTAGACAAAAGAAACATTTTGCATGAGCAGTGAATGCCCTGAACTCTGTATTTGACAGCCTTCAACGATCTTCCAACTGCAATTAATTGCTATAATCCAATCTACTCTCTTAGATGCATGTTCTAAGTGACGATGCAGATTCTACTGCATCTCTCTTGGAACTGCAAATGAAGCTTGTCTTCTCTATGCTCTGAGACCAACCTTGCAATGTCTCTCCCCACCAGCAGATCTCTGTGTCTTTCTCATGGAACTTCCTCTCCCTGCATTTGATATCAGTCTCAAGTTCTTCTATCCATTCCTGTTTTCTTGCTTCAAGTAGCTCATAGAGCCTTCTCTCTAGCTCGCGAGGGCAAACCCCGCAATGTTTGTTGGATTCTGCTTCTTTAGGACGGTTAACTTTATGAGTTCCATTCAAGTTCTCACAGCTTTGACTTCCTGCCTGTAATGATCATCAATTGAAACGACCATGCAAAGCACATTACAGAATTCTTGTTGTTGCGTCCTAGAGTATTCACGGCGGTAGAGAAATATATAGTTTAATATCTTAGCATTATACGAAGATCCAGCACACAAGCAGATAAAAGAGAGAGTGGCGTTCATAAGAGACACCAGAATTTTTACGTGGAAACCCCTGAAAATGGGAAAAAACCACGGGGCATAGCTCAGTTTGAATGAATCCACTACTATTTGTAGTTGATTACAAATGAGGCCCTTCCTTGGGAGAAGGCCTTGGCTTAATGGTACAAATGTACATCATATAGAGCGCATTACATGGTGGGTGTTACAATAATCAACATAGATACGTTTGTTTGATTTGAAGGGTCATAGTCGGCAGGAGACATGGGTCCGAAAGACCGTAGTTTGCAGGAGACCGGGGTGAGAAAGATCGTTGTCTGGCGAAGTAGGTCGGAAGGACCGTAATATGCAGAAGACTGAGGTCAGAAAGACTGTTGTATGATGATGTATGTCGTAAGGACCATAGTAGGCGATGGAGGTCGGAAGAACCATAGGCGGCAGGAGACAGCGGTCAGAAAAATCATTATTTGGCGATGTAGGTCGGAAGGACAGTAGTAGGCGACGGAGGTCGGAAGGACCATAGGCGACAGGAGATGGGGGTCAGAAAGACCATTGTCTGGCAATGTAAGTCGGAAGGACCATAGTAGGCGACGGATGTCAGAAGGAGCGTAGTCGGCAGGAGACAGGGGTCCGAAAGACTGTAGTTGGCAGGAGACTGGGGTCAGAAAGATCATTGTAGGAGGGCGGTACTCTGGTAGAACTTTGGGTATCAGGTGGTGGCCTAATAGAAGTTCGGGCCTCAGGTGGTGGTCCGGCAGAAGTCCGGGCCACAGGTGGTGGTCCAGTAGAAGTTCGGGCAACAGGTGGTGGTCCGGTGGAAGTTTGAGCCTCAGGTGGTAGTCCGGCGGAAGTCCGGGCCTCAGGTGGTGGTCCGGCAGAGCAACGACGTCAGGCGGTGGTTTGACGAAGCTCAGGGCCTCAAGTGGTACTTCAGCGGAGCAACGAAGTCAAGCGGTGGTTCGACATTAATTTAATCTCTAGCCTTTACGCATCTTTCTGCTCTACACCTATCCTTCTCTTAGCCTTACTACAAATCGATGATTGCGCAACACTTGAAATAAAAAGCATACCCAATCTAATATTAATTGTCATATTCAGCTTAAAATTATGTGATAATCTTTTTAAGAGAAAAAGGCTTAGCAGACTGCCAATTCTAAATCCATGTGACTTGGTTGGTGAAGATTAAGCTAAAAAGCTTAGTTGAACAAGATTCAAGTTCAACTAATAATTTTGGTCGACTGTGAGTTAGAGGGGTAATCTTATATGTGAGTGGGATGTTAAACATATGGAACAAAAATTTCTTCCGCATTAAATTTTCACAAGATTTGATTGATATCTCTTTTGGTGCAAATTTTTAATTGATCTATTTTTGTTAGCTTGGAAAGAATATATATTCCATTTTT
>NW_021319500.1:2822633-2834484 GCF_001605985.2 Dendrobium catenatum | reverse complement strand
TTTTAAGTTCACTTAAATTGAAGTTCAAATAATCTTGAATTTAATTTCAAAAGTTTCAAATTCAAATATTACCTTGAGATTCATGCCGATCATGCAAAATTTTATGTAGACATATCAACCTTTAACAAAGAAATCTTCATCAAGTTTTGAAAAGATGAAAACTTTTTGTTATTCATTGGGAGGATTGGTGGTAGATGAGCACGAAAACACAGGTAGTGATCCTTCGACCTTCATCCCTCGACAATGATCCTTCGACCTCCATACCTTGACTATAATCCTTCGACCTCCATCCCTCGACTACAATCCTACGACCACCATCATTCAACTATAGTTCTTTGACCACCATCGCCCAGCTAAGGTCATTTGATCATCATCTCCCAACTATAGTTCTCAAATCACTATCATGTAACTACGGTTGTCCAGCCGTCATTGCTCGACTACAATCTCTCGACCACTATCACCCGACTACAATCCTCCAAATACAATCATCTAACTACAATCCTTCGACCATCGTCACCCAATTATAGTCCTTCAACCACCATGACCAAATTATAGTCCTCCGATAATCGTCGCTCAATTACTATCATCTGATCGTAGTTGCCCGACTATAATTCTTTGTCCACTGTCTCCTAATTCTGGTTCTCCGACCACTATCGCCTGAAGACTGTTCTTCGATCACCATCACTTGACTACGGTCCTTTGACCATTATCGCCCAACTATAGTCCTCCGACTATACCGGACTACCATCCTTTGACCAACATTACCCAGCTACAACCTCCAACTACCGTCACCCAACTAAGATCCTTTGACTACCGCTAATCCTTTGATCAACGTCCTGGCTAAACCGATGCAAACTAATTTCATCAACTACCTTTGCTAATAATTCATGCCATCAACACTACTTTGACTACAAATATTAACATTACAATGTAAATTGGAATTCTTGGTTTATGATCTTGATGTGGAATTCTGCTACCTTATAGTATTCCGCAGTATCACTATACCATTAGAATGCTCTCTGCTTTTTCTGTTATTTAGCATTATTCCCCACTACTTCTTTAACTAACTAAAGGACTATAGTACTTTTACCTTTTTGAGAGTTGCTGCACTTTTTGTAGAAAGCTGGGCTTCTCTTATACCGGAGAAGAGGCTTGAGCAAGACAGTTTTATCTTCTACATTGAAATTAGCTACAGTAGTTCTACTGTTTTATTGAAATTATCTTGCATTGTCCCCTGTTTTTCCATTGTTCTATTGCTTCCACAGCAGATCTCCCCGCCTCAAATGAGAACGATCATATCAACAAAAAATAACTCCTATGTCTCAAGAATCTTCTAACTTCTACTACATTCATTTTGTATAGTGTGTGTTTACTATATTATCAACACCATTGCAATCACGAAGGGTATTATAATTGATGATAAACATTAGTGAGATCTTTTTAACTGGATCATATTATGTGGTTATTTTCTCTTCTGGATTTTCCACATAAAAATTCTGGTGCCTCTTGTAGCTTTATTCTTATTTGTTTGTATAATGGTTCTTCATACAAAATTAATACAAATCTTTTTGTGCCACTGTGATTGTTATGGAATGCAACATTGATATTCTTCTATTATTTGTGAATGTAATCATTCTATTAGTAAAATTATTTAAAATCTAACTACGTATTTCTACTGTGTTGCTTGAATGCAGAAAGTGCTTAATGGACTCCAGCACACTATATAAGTAATGTGGGAATTTTAAACTCCATCCTGTGTGTCCTGTGATGATGCCAAGAGCTTCTATATCTTTAGTACCTTGCATGTATATAAATATTTATAAATTATTGAAAACTCCCTTTTAAAAACTAGTTAAACGGGAGATATTCCATCAAAATTTCATAGTTTTGTAAGTATGTAATTTCACTGCTTATGATTAGGAATGAGAAAAGGATATTATACTTTTGAATGATTTTATTTTGAGTGTTGATATAATCCAAATGTGAACACTCTGATGATAATTTTATATGAATTTATTACGCTAATTTTGGGTGTTGATGCATTCAAACATGCAATAGACAAAAAGATTGTAACAACATCATATTTTCTCCACGCCCAATCTTTATTTTAGTAATGTGTGGCAATATTCTCTCCATTCATTGAGGCAAATAAAGAATATATTTGCCAATATCTCTAATTTTATTTAAAGTGTGATATATCCAAGCACTCCTTTTAAAGATTGTTGACCTCGATTTTGGCTCAAGTGTGCTCGAGCCCTTTCGATCGATCTAATTGAATCCCTTCGAGCCCAATTTGAACTCGAACCGACTCGACTCGAGCCGGATTTGACTCGACCATGTTCGATTAGACTCGATTATTTTATTTTGATTGCGTCGAGCTTGATTCAATTTAAATTAGCATTGGTTTTGAATTTAATTTCGTGCAATTTGATTCGTCGCGCCGGCTCGAACCCGAATTGATTCGAATTGAGTCAAATTCAGGCTCGAGTTTAATCTAATTTTAACCCAATGAGACCTGTTTCGATTCAATTTAATCCTGGCCAAATTCCTCTAACTTTCTAATTAATTTGAATCTATTTTCCTGATCGAGTGATGGTCTCGACGGTCCGGATTGCCCCGAATTTCGAGTTCTGTCGCAATTGCAGACTTCAGTCGCGTGAGCCCCTGAATTGGTAATCGATTCGAACGACTGTGCGAAGGAGCAGAAGGTCGCAAGGCTATTTCGATGATTCGAGCAAAGCAGGACGTGGGGAGATGCTTAGAAGACCGAGAGGAAGCCTTCGGCTACCTCATTCGCTCCCGCTCCCTCTCTCTCCCGCTCCCTATCTCTCACGCTCTCTCCCACTCTCTCGGTCTCCCTCTATTCGCGCGACCAGCCACAAGCCAAAGCCCAGCCGACTCCTCTCTGGTTCGCGAAACGCTAGCCCGGCGACGTCGGTCTCCCTGATTCGCGAAACGCCAACCCGACCTCCTCAGCTCAGGAACACCCGACACCGCCCGAGCTGGTCCAGATCTCCCTCCTGGACGGATCTTCTCCCGTCATCCCTAGCTGTGAGCTTCTTGTTGCTTACAAGGTGAGTCTTCCTCCTTCTTCCCCTTTTCCCCTCTTTCTCATTCCTATTTCTTCATGCTAGTCTCAAAATGGAAGAAAAGAACAATATTTGAATCAAAATCTGGAATTAAATTTTCTGTTGACGTTCTTTTCTTCCTCCTTTCTCATTCCCCCTACTTCTCTCTTAATTCTCAATTCACTTTTACATGATTTTATAGTCAAGCATTGAGGGTTTAAGTGCTGTGCATTTGAACTTGAGCAATCCATCTTAGAAGTGCAGTAGTAAGTTTTGGGTGATATTAATTATTTCTTCTCCATGCCGGAGTCTTGATAACGCTCTATGTGGAGGGTATTGTAGTGAGTTTAATCAAATATGTGGATAGACTTTTTCTGCTTCTATGGTTATATATAATCACAAGTGTCGCGTGCTAAGCATTTGATAAAATGCTTCTAAGAAAAATCATAGTTGTGTTAGTTATATTATAACATTTACAAGGGAACTCTTACGTATGAGAGAGTTCCTTCCAACTCATCGCCTAAGGGTCTCTCAAGACACGCAAAAAAATGCAAAAAAATGTGAGATTATTTGTTTGGTGAAATGTTCATCTTCGTGTTTTGCTGAAATTATTATTGATATCCTCGAAGCTTGGTACTTCAATTTGTATAAGTATAATAGAAATTATTTGGTTGATGTGCTGTAATAAATTTGCTAATAAATTGTATAGGGTATTTCATTTTAATCTCTTTTTTTAATCTCCTTTTATGGGGATGAAAGATTAAAGTGACGTGGCTTTATTTTAACTATTTCTGATGTTAACCGGAGATTATTAGTTGTTTTCTTTTACCTTAAGAACTCTTTACTATGATATTCTTTGTCGAATTCGTCATTTTCTACCATTCCAGTTATGAAGCATGGTGTGACTTAGTTCAAAACAAAAAAAATTCCTTTTATATTGAGTACGTGGACTTTGGTTGAAATGAAGAGTTTTTTTTTTATACTCATGTTTTGTATGCATTAATATTTTATGAGTTGATCGCATAACCATTTAGTAATTGTGTAGGATGAAAGCGTTTCCTTGTCTAAACTTTCTTCTTAAACGAGCAACAAACTTTTTTTAGTCTCTTTTATAGATTGAGTAAGAATGTTAGAACTATTTTCATTGAATCTTCTAAGTTATGATGGAATACTAGAACTTTCGTTAAGCTTGATCTCTCAAAATTGAGTTTATTCGAGTTATTCTTTTATGCCTATGTTTCTTGATAAAGTAATTTATCGTATGAATTTGAGAACGTTTTGGTGAGTTGTTTAGAGGATTTTTGTTGAGATTTAGGTGTGAACCACCCTTTTTTATGTTAATTCATTTCACACAACTTTATAAAGTTGCATATCAAATGTTCGATGAAAATGTTTCTAAAAGAAAATCTTAATTACATTGCTTATATCAAAGCTTTATGTGATAGTTTTTGCTTACGAAGAGTTCCTTCCAACTCATCACCTCAAGGTCTTTTCATAATAAAATGTATGAAATTATTTATTTGGTGAGATGTACGGAATTTTAGTTTCCGTTATATTTCTTTCTCTTCATAAAGTGTTTCTTCAAAAAAAAAAAAAAAAAAAAGATGTAATTTCTCTATGTCCTTCTTTCTTGCATTGAGCTATTTTTCTCCCTTTTGTGGATGTATTTGTCTCATTCCTTACTTAAAGAAATTTTGTTGGTTTGGTGTTACAAATGAGAAACGAGATATGAATTGTGCGGTATTTTCGATGAAAATCAAGTCCCATCTTCTTCATTTTATATTTTACTTAAATTAAATATTTTTAAGTCTCTTTTTTTTAAGGTAAAAGTTTTTTTTTTTAGCATATAGATAGAAATCGGTAATTTACTTTAACTTTACGAACAAAAGCAATTTGAGTCTAATTGTATGCTTATATTAACCGGTTTAATGGTGGATGTTAACCATCACCAAGTTTCCTTGGCAAAATTCTATTTCTTATGGTAATGGTATGTCAACTTGGAGATGGCCTATAATTTCTAAACAATTGCAGTTGCTTACTACTTTATAAGTATTTAAGCATAATAATCTTTAGACCAAAGTTCTTCTGTTACTCCTTAGTACTCAAGCTTCCAAGTTTTTTTTTTTAATTATGGTGTTACTGTGTGTGAAAGCCTTTCACCTCAAGCTTTGATTGGATGTATTCATATATGAAATTTTGCTGGATATGATTAATGATTAAACATGTTGAATTCATTGCAATCATGCCTCTTCTCCACTATGCAATAGGGTAGGACATAGAAGGACCCATTTATCAAGATTTGTATCGTTCTGTATATTCAGTAGTGTGATGTTGCGTCTTTTGAATAAGAATTTGTGCGATAAATTACTTTTAAATACTCATTGTCTCATAATCAATTCACTTAGCAAATGTCCAGATTTTTTTCTTACATCCGAGTTTTGTTTTTGCTGATATGTGTATATTGAGACTTTTGTGCAAAGCGATAATTTACAAAGTTATAAGAGGAAGATATCTATTAGAAGTTTTTTTTTTTTTACTGTTAAAGCTGGTGGTTATTTGTCTTGGAACACATCCCTTATAGAGTGATCAAATCAGGTTTCTTGGGGAAATGTTTCAAACTAGATTTATTTAAGAAGTATTTGAATAACATATTTTCCTATGGACTATTTTGAATCAATTAAAAAAAAGAGAAGTTGCATTGAAATGGCAAGCTCGGTTTGAGTTAGCTACATTCAAAATCCTTGTACTTAGCCCCATTTTTCTTATGTCTTTATGGTACTGATGATGATTTAGTATTTAGCCATATGTTTCTATGGTTTCTATGGAATATCTTCCTTTTCTATAATAATGATGTGGCTTATTTAGATGACTTCAAACGAGTAGATGTGAATTGAACTCTTCATGCTAGTTCGTTTTTATGCGATCTTGTAAACATAGCATACTACTTGTTTGATAAAATGCCTTAATAAAATTTCACTTGTGTTAGAGCTTTGTGTTAAGAGATTTTCTCTTAATGGTTAACTTATGAACTTGAGATGCTCATGATATATTCTCTTTTATTTAACATTGAGTTTCTCTGAGTTGATTCCTTTCAATGCTCTTATGTCCGTTCATTTGGGATAAGATTAAGTAAGATTTGCATAATGTTTGCTCTTCCTTTATAATCATTATTGATAAGCCTCATGAACAAACATCATTTTCCACATGTTTCTTTTTCTTATAAGTTCGAGATATACAATTCTTCCTTAAGAACAAGGATGAGATTTGCTGAAATTTTCTCATGTGTTTGCGGATGTTATATTTTCATGTCAGTGTTATAAAATGCTGAAATATCCCATTCATGAGTTGCAAAAGTATTAAGTTGCATTTCTCGTTCATTTATATCATGATCTTGTTCTCTTTTTCTGTAAAAGCAAGGTGAATCTTTACATAGATTTTAAACATGACTTTGCTTCAGGTTAGCTAAAAGTATTTTCTAGGGTATTATAAAGAATGAAATTGCAATCAAACTTCCTTTTCCTAGACTACAACTCGAATTGAAATGCTTGTCTGGCACTTGATTTGGAGAAGTTCGAACTTATGAGTATTTCTCAATGTTACATGTAGATTGCAAATGATGGTCCATGATTTATGATTGGAGACTAATTTATTTCTTCTTCCGTTAGCATCTAGAGTAGCATGCATTTGTGGATTTCTAGATTTCTATAAAGTTTGGGTTGGCAAGATTGAATAGTCTTTTTGCTTGTATTTCTTTGTTTAAAATAAAAAAAAGGAATGAGAATGATTTGGAAGGTTTTATGATTTTTTTTTTATATTGAAAGATTTTGTGAATCATTCTATGGTTGTAGTTTTTCAAAAAAATGCTTTAGCAAGCCGTTTTGCATGAGAAGGTTTTGTTTTTAGTGAGTTTTGCGAATCGCTTGCATTAGAATTTTATGTTTTTTCGTCTCGCGAATGTTTTATGACGATTGCTTCACCATGAGGATTCTATAAAATCTTCTCATTGGGAAGCTTTGTTTTTTTTAACCCCACTCCAAATAAAACGGAGAGGCCACTTGATTTGTGGGTAGTTGGGTAGATTTTTTTGTGTCAAAAGAGATCTCGGAAGAAATTTTTGTAGGGTTTTGAGTCAAAACTAAAAGAAAGTTTTGTAGAGTAGTTTGTGTAAATTTGGTGTGGCATTCAATCTAGAGATTTTCACTAGAATCTTTTGAGACTTCTAGTTTGGGAATCCGCTTAGTGTAGTAAGATCCCTTAGTAAGTTTTATTTGGAGAATAAGGTATGTGTTTAGTATGCAAATTGCTTGTTGTTAATCCTTACTAATTTGTTAGAAGACAAGTGTTAATAAAACAAAAGAAAGATATTTTAGTAGATAACTTCTGGGGGGATTTAGTAGTAGTCATTTGGAAGTTTTGTAAGTCTTTTTCCTATAAGATTGATTTTGGAGTTTTGAGTGTTTAGGGACTTTAGGTGGAATGCTCTGTAGTGCCCTTTTGGGAGAAGATAGTCCTTAATTATTAGAATTAGATGCCTTTGAGTGTAGTTTCTAAAAGAAGAAAAATAGAATTTTTTGGGAAAATATAAACAAAAGAGAATTCTTATTTGGATTTAGAATGGGAATTTGTATCCCTTAGTTGAATATAGATTTGTTTGTAGTGTTTGTGGGTAGATTAGTAAAGTATCGAGTGCCTCGTTTGGAGTGGGAACATCAAAGGGCATGTTGCTTTATTAGGATGCACTTGACTTTCTACGAAGTGTATCCAATAACAACGATGCTACACCCCTTTTTTGTATTTGATTTTTCTTTCGTTGTTTTCCCGTTTTTTGTTTATGTTTTTGGTGCTAATGCTTGCAAACAAGGAGAAACCTAAAGAACAAGTGGCTAACAAATAACAAAAGGTAACGTTCTAGTTTTATTTTACTGCATTTCTATTTCTTTATATTATTATTTATAGAACTGCTCTAATACCTACATTTTCTTTTATGTTCGTCGCGAGGTCCTTTGGAAATGCAATGAGCAAGGAGCGGAGCATTGGATAGGGAGCTAGGACAAGGATCCTAAGCATCAGTCGTCCCTACCTCATCTAGTAGGGGCGCTACGGGCGGAACCACCGGGTCGTAGCCCCCGGTGCTGTAGTTCTAAAACTTAGAAAACCTTTAGTGGGCCTAGATGATTGTCCGCCCTGCCCTTCCTTAGGGCCTTAGAAACTTCTAATTATATTTAGGATTGTTTTTATTTCTTTTAGATCCCTAAACCTATGACATCCCGTATAGAAGTCTTAGGATAGAAGAACACACTTTCAATCCTACAACATTAGTGACATCTAAGGACAAAAATTAAGGACCGAGTCTTAGAAAATCATAGCTTAGGTGCATGTCCTCTATGGATAGAGACTTAAAAACAATAAAACTTAGTGACACGTTTTCCTAAGATTTAGATTTTTTTTTCTTTAATCTACTTAATAACAACCAACTAATATTTAATCTAATTCTTAAAAAATCTATTAAAACACTTAATTCTTAATTAATGTTAATTAACATTCATAATCATTAATAAATATTTTAAATCATAAACTCTAAATCAAATCTATATAAATCTAATCAATCAATCCCTTCTACCCATCTTAAATCTAAAGAGGCTAGTTAATTAGGATGATCAAATTGTAGAATTAAAAATTCATTAGCGAAAGACTTTTAAATATCAAACTTAGATGTAACTTTCTAAAACTGTCAATCACAATTCATGATTAATAAAAAATTAAATCTACCTTTTTTTTTTTTCTTTCTTTAAGATAACAACTAAATAATCATCAACAAAGTTAATTATCACTGGGTAACCCAGGCCTACGAGGCTATTAAATAGCCCCAAGGAGGGTGAAATAAACCTCAACGGCCTCGGTTGTGAAACAAAGGTGTAATTAATTAAACATTACAAAATTAAAAATACCTAAATCAATCCAAAACACTAAGATTTGAAGTTTAATTAAAATCTCTTCTTTGTCCATTTCAACAAACAAAATATAAATACAATACAAACTCTAACTAAAACTACCTATATGGATCTACCAAACACACTGCTTTCACACACATTGAGATGAGTTTTTGCTAGGACACGACTATTAAGCTTTAGGTTCAGGACTTTTGTTCTTGGCCTTTTCTTTTCTGTGCTGTGTTGTGACGCTCTGCAGTAGTGACCCGTGTGCTCGTTTGTTTTTGCTACTTGTTGTAAAGCCTTTTCTGTGATGTGATTTCCCTGTACTGTTTTTCTAGCTTTCTCCTTTCTGTACTGTGTTGTGAACGTTAGATACCCATAGGACTAGGCCACGCTCTTATACTAATGCTGTCTTCCTGCAGCGTGGCCGTGCTCATATAATGCTGCTAAAAGGGGCCTTAAAAATTAATAAATTATATATAAACTGCTTTAGGTACCTGCTTCAGACTGCTTAGGCCCCCAATAAATTAGAGGCACGGTCCACCTCCCCTCAAGGTAATTGATGTGCGCATTTTAATTTATATATGTAACTGTCTTGGGTGAAATTTTTATTATACCTGCTTAGGATAACCGCCTGCTAAAGGAGAGTCTAGATTTTTTCTTTCTTTCTTGTTGAAATGTATTTGATAGTAAATATTGGTGAAAATTTAAAATAAAGGCATTTTTTAAGGAGAAAAGGAATCCAAAGGGAAAAAGTTAAACGCCCTACAGGGGGTTTCCTTTTTCATTTGGATATCTTTTTGGAGCACTCACTACGAGGAGTCCAAAAAGGGAAAAGTAACCGCCTACAGGGGGTTTCCTTTTTCATTTGGATATCCTTTTGGGAGAGTCACTAACGAGAGCCGGAAGAGATCGAAGAACGATCGCAAGACGAATCAAGGAAGAGAAGAAAGAAGGACTGAAGAAGTATAAAAAAAATCCTTTTATTTTAAGATTTGCGGTCGTTTCCAGGGTTGTTTGTCGGTGGATACCCGGCCTACCTTTACTTACTGTACCCTGCGAGTAATATTGTATGGCACTTGCCATGGACATTCTTTTCCGTGGGGATTTTTGTTTCTGTGCTGTGATTTACTTACTTTTGTTGCGCAGTAAGAACACAGCTGCGTTTTTCATAGGTTTCTTTCTTGGCATGTGCTATGTGGTCTGATCGTTAGGTCTCTTTTAGGATAAAATTTTTCTACTCGTAATTTTTAATAAAATTTAAGATTAAACTCAACATAGAAACATAACGACTCTAGGGAATATGCCGGAATCGTCGCGGGGTGGCATACATGCATTCTCTCACCTCCTAGACAAATTCCTCTCGCCTGCGGTAAGAATCCGGAAATCGGCCTAATAGGATGAGTGCCGGACCTGGGGAATTAGTCATTCAAAAATATTTTTATAAAGCCTTTTTAAAATTCATACATGTTTTGATTGAAGACTAACCCAGCATATGCATTAGTACTAATTAAATTAAGATTAATTGGCATTAGTTTTAGGACATTAACCACTCATCAGTGTGGGATCATTAGGAATTTCTTCTCTAGTTTTGTCGATCCCAAATTTAGCGTCTAAATCTACTACCTCTTTCTGGTTCATCTTTGCATACAGGACGGACACAATGGAATTTTAAATACGATTAGGTGGTTTTAGGTTGGCTTTCCTTTGTCAGACAGGAGTAAGTCCAGATTGCATTAGTTAGGTTCGTAGATGTTAGGTGTTGTGCGGCATCTACATCTTTTGTAGATTAGATCTAAGGTGAGGGTATGAGTGAACCACTAATACATACCTTATTGGTGGGTAAGCTTTCTCTTCTGAAAAGCTATAAATCCTAACTATCGTCGCGTCACATAAAAATTTGAAACCCCGCCCATCATACCTTAGAACGTCTCCTTCTCGTTTCTGCTCATGTATGACTGTATGTTCTGCTTCTCTTTTCCCCTCCAGTTTTCCACTTCTTTTTAGCTAGGATGTTGACTGAACCTTGTATGCACTGATACGAGCCCGAGTGGGACATTTCCCCTTTGATTAGGAAGACCTAGAAACCTTGCACTAACCCACTTAGAGGAGATAATCTAACGTTCCTTGAATCGAGTCTCTAGACCGATGGTCTAAGATGTATTACTACGGGGGCTTGCGCCCGTAGGAAACCGAATCCCAAATCAAATAAACTCCCATTTGAGCTGATGTAATCGAATGGGGGAATCTCGTGAACTTTTTGGGTTATAGATATTATTATCTATCGAGGTTGGTAGGGTGAAGCCGCATCCTCCATGGCTAATCGTATCTATAACTCATTGCTCTCACTCGCCTGCTTGTGCCGGGTGTAAGGCCACGACCATTTTGTCCTACGGGATAGTGCGGTCGTACCTTGCCATTGCGAACCTGCACGGCGGAATCTTTCGGAGACCCACACCCTGGACGATCGTCCTGGACGTATGGACTGAACGTCGCCTTAAAGCAGGATGCGAGAGATCTTCAGCGGACGTCGGACTGACGTCGGCCTTAAGCAGGACGCCGAGTCTTCAGCAGGACGTCGGGACTGACCGTTCGGGCTAAGCAGGATGTCAGGTTCTTAGCAGACATATGGGACTGAACGTCGGGCTTAGCAGGACGAGCCGGGTATTTCAGCAGGACGTAGGGACTTGACGTCGGGCCTTAAGCAAGGACGTTCGGGTTCTCAGCAGGACGTAGACCGAACGTCGTGCATTAAAGCAGGACGTCTGGGTCTTTCAGCAGAACGTTCCGGGCTGAATGTCGACCTTAGTAAGAACGTCGGTCTAAACGTCGGGTCTT
This sequence comes from Dendrobium catenatum, assembly GCF_001605985.2. NCBI lineage: Eukaryota > Viridiplantae > Streptophyta > Magnoliopsida > Asparagales > Orchidaceae > Dendrobium > Dendrobium catenatum. Next base: position 2,822,645 of record NW_021319500.1, on the reverse strand, counting down.
GAGATGGTGGTG
>NW_021319500.1:2815262-2822533 GCF_001605985.2 Dendrobium catenatum | reverse complement strand
AAAGATTTGTTGATTATTTGATCTAAAGTATGATTATGGATGTAGGCTCGCCTAACCGAGCCATGTAACTTCTATATGTGCTTTTGATTGTGTATTTGTTGGGATTTCTTGTCTTCATGAAGCTTGCTTGTTGCTATTTTATATCTTAAAATGTGAAGAATATTTCTTTATATATTCGTAAATAATATTATGTAAAGATATAGGAAACAATCTGACACTAAAAAACGTAGGTATCGCAACTATTTCTTTAATTCCTTTCATGCAAAACCATGAATCTGTGGAGCAAGTAGAATAGTAAGCCATGGAATCAGTAGAATACTCAACAACTTGGTTTAGGAACAATTAACAAGAAAAGCTGTAAAACTTGGAAGATTAAACACTGAACAATCCTGACAATCAAATATTATTAGCAAGAATTTTCAAAATGGAAAAATATTATCCTCCATGAAGAATAAACTCAAAGTTTTCAAACAAAAACCAAGTATTAAAGGATGAATTAACCAAATCATTTTTTTTTTCAATATTTGAACTTTGGATCACTTTAGAGATGAAGTGCAATACCACTCAATCAAGAGGTTATTACAACATAAATCTATGGCATCTAATCAACATATGGCACGAAGAACATAGATTAGAGTAGAAGCGATTTGCAAAACCATTGAGATCAAAGATAAGAAGTGCTGACCTCCTTCCTTCGTTGATATGGATGCACAGATAAATCCTGGCCTTCTAAGTTAAGCTGCAAGCTTTTTAGTTCAACTTGGAGCTCTTGCTCCATTTCATTGCCCTTTAGGCACATTCTATCATCCAAATATATGTGCAAGTTAGACAATGTATTACATGATTCAGTTTCATCAAGCAACCACAGAGGTTTGTTTGAACTTAGAATCTCCCAGTAATTTGAAGTTGGTAAGGTGTCAAGCTTCGATTCAGCTAACATAGAAGCAACAGCGTTTCTTTGAATTTCACCCTTGACATACTTTAGCAATATTTCCATCTCAGATCTTAGTTCAGTCATTTTAATAAATTCAGTAGCACTTTTTGCCAGGAAGAAGATTAGAGCTGCCCCCAAGCCAAGTTTGAAAGAAAGAGCCTCAAGTTTCCTTTCTGAGAATAGAGAAAACGTCATAATCACATTAGAAACAGTTGGTAGAAAAAAGTAATTATCGTACAATGTTACAAATTTTGTATAGTTGAGCTTCTATTACTGAGCAAAACTTGACCCCTTTGTTAGATTGGAAGCTATGATACATTGATACTTCATATTTATTAAAATACATTAACATTCCCTTCAATTCAATCAAACCAACATAGAGCCTATACGTCAGGGGAAAAATTGCAGAAGTTGCGTTTAAAGCATAAAATGCCACAAAGAAAGCTCAGAATATCAATAGCACTGCCATTAACTTCAGTATTGCTTTACCTTTACGCTTTCTGATCTTTAGAGGAAAAAAAAAATCATTTATTTCCTAGTCTTTTTCCACTCTTTGTTTTTCTCAAATTTGCACTTAGCTTTTCCACAATGATACGTGTGGAATGGCAATTCCAAAATCCAAACAAGAATCTTACTATTTTCCTTTCTTTCTTACAAGGAAAAAAATCAATTTAGAATAACGACAGAAGAATCCTATCAATCACCTCACACATGCCCCTAAAATAAAAACACTATGGGGCCTAGCTTGCCAAAAGAAGAGTCCAAGGAAGAACCACATCTTAAGTGGAAAGTAAATTTCGTGTAGCAACTGATTGCTAATAAGATAGAAGACCATTTGCTGTAGGATGATTAAGAGTTTAGAGCAACTAATGCAATCCAGAATGAAATGCACGATGAAAACACACAAAATGCCACATTCTACATTTTAACTAGTAACTTTAAGAAAAAATAAAAAGAAGTTGCTTCTGATGTTAGAATAACTAGCACACTTCATTCATTTTAAATAATAATTTTGTAGCACACAGCGATATAAGCTGGAATTCCAACTTTAATAGAATTCATAAAAGAAAACCGTTGGAAAGCTTTTGAAACAAACCTTAGTGAAAATCTGCATATGGAGAAATTCCAAAATCTTATAGAATAAGAAACCCAGAAAAATGGAATCAAGATTGTTCATGATACCAATTGAATTGGGACAATTGCTGTAGTTAACCAAACAAAAAAAAAAAAAAAAAAAATATTGGAGAACGCAGCCCATTTTCAATAGGATGAACATCATAGGCACTTTTAACATAAATTAAAAAGAAAACACAACGCAGTTTAAAATTCACTATAGTGCTTCCGACAAGTATACATTTTTAGTTGAAACAAAGAAGGCTTAAAGTTGCACCATATGAATCAACCAAAAAAATATTTTTAAACCAAAAAACTTGAGCTTATAGATGAGGTTTAACCAGATAGTATTGCAACACCGATATGTTTTTTGACAATCTCTCCCGCATGTGAGAGCTTGAGACATTGATCATCACACCCACTCATACAGAAACAACATTAAGTATATTGCATCAAGAGCCCATCCAATTAGATGGATTCGTTGTAGAAGTAACTCACTCTTGAATGTTGCTCGGCTATGATGGATCCAAGGGACAAGATCTATGGAGAACTACAACTTGCATGAAGTGCTTCTTAGTTGAACCATAAGTTCTAATGCCAATTGTTAGAGAGTGAGGTAAAATTGGGCTAGAGACGGCAGTTATAAATCCATTTTAAACCCAAAAGCTTATGCATATAAATTAGAGCAATCCACTTGATATTTTTATACCGCCATATTTTTCAACCACTCAAGATGGAACTAAACCCAAAGCTTCACATCACAACAAAGACTTTCGCCTTAGTTAATATGAACTCAATTAATTTGGTAACATAAACTAATGATTCTAGCATCTTAGTCTGTTGCCATGTTAAATTTATGGAGTCAATAAATAAGATGGTTCAAAAAGTCAATAGGATATCAGAAAAGCCAAAAGATGCTGAATGGAGGAAAACACTGAAAAATCTTCTTTTTTTTTTAAATATATTTTATTACTAACCTATCTAATTTTTTCTATTTTATTTATAAGTAGTCATTGTTAATTTATAGAGCCAAATTTTTACTCAAAGAATAAAACATGCTATCCATACTTGGTAATGGCTCAGCCACGGCGATAAGGTTATCGTAGGGTTAGAATAGGGCATAGAGCTCCTAAAAGTATCCAATAGTTGAGAGAAATTTTATTAACAGCATTTAGAGCTTTTTATTATATTTTCAAATGCCTTAAATATAATCTTTATAAAGAGAGGCCAAATTAAGCCCTTCTAGTGTTACTAAATTGAATTTTCTTATGATCAAAAGTTGCCCCACTTCTTCTTTTAAGAAGCTATGGATATAAAGGCTGGCTTGGCAATGATTCACTGACACTCGGTGGATCACAATGATAATCACGAGTAATGTATGAAACATAGGTTTCGTTTGGACAACTTTTTTGTTGCTTTCTAAAAAAAATTTAGTACAAAATTTTTTTGAATTAGAAGATTTTGTACTAAAAAGTCGTTTTCGAAAGCAATAAAGAAGCTGTCTCAAACAAAGCATTAGTGATTATCCACAAGCATTACCCTTTTTTAATTCTTCTTCTTCTTCCCCGGTTAGCTTGTGCATAACATAACAATCTTTATATGAAACAGGTTCTAAGGAAGCTCAAAAACTGAAACAAAATTGTTAAATTGCTTGTCTAAACAAAGGAATTACATAAATGAGGATAAGGTAAAGAAATTTATCACCTCTATTCAACAAACAAGATATTGTTAAACAGAAAGTCATTGCATAGGAAGAAGAAGAAGTCAGTTCAGCAAAGCAACAAAAATCCTAAGGGGATATTTCCTATGAAGATTTATACATGATTAAGGTTAGATTAAGGCAAAATTCAACCAAAAAGTTCTCAGTAATAACACTCCCATGATTTACTAACGTTTCCAAACTTCGATTATACTAAAATTCTTGGAACCAACAGCCCTCCAAAATGAACTACAAAAGAGAGCCCAAACCCTAAAAATCCAACTTTAATTAAGCAGAGCAGCAAAGAAATAATCAAATGACAAACATCACCTCCATGTCCTCCCAAAGAATCCTTCATGGCAGCCCCCACGTCATCCCTCTCTTCCTTCTCCTTCACTTTCTCATCCTCCAAGCAGCAAGATCTTGGAAACGAAATCCGGCGGCCTAGCTTAGTCCCCTTCCCTGCTCCATCACCTTCGTCGCCGGCGGAAAGCTTTGGATTTTGAAGCCATTGTAAGAGGAGGGAACGAAAGCCTTGGGACTCAGATTGCGGCGAAGGTCCGCCAAGATTGCTCCTTTTTCTCCGACGACTTTTCCTCACCGTGTCATAATAGTCGTCGTCGGCGAGTCGGAGGAAGTCGGACACTTTCATGCCAACTTCGATGGCGCTTTCCGTTTCAGATTTCCTAAAATGGCCTTTGTCCGGCGAAATGGAGGATTCTTCTGTTTTATCTGCCATTCACGAATTAAATAAATAAACAGCGAGCTCCTGTTCTTGTTTGCTGCGCGGGAAACAGTGGCCATTAAGATATTAAATAAATAAATATAATAAATATGCGATTTGTATGAACTTACAATTATATTTTTAAAAAATCCAAAAATATTATAAATATCTAAAAATTCAATGATCTGTGTGAAAATCCTCCACTTCTCAGTTTTATAAATTTCAATTGCCGATTAAATTAATGAAATATATATAAAGATTTTATTTGAGATATTTTTTTTCTAAAATAATTTTTAATTATAAAAAAAAAATTAATTAAAAAAATTATTTTGAAAAATAGTAAAAAAATTACTTCAAATGAAACCTAAATTATTATTGTGAAATTTAATGTATAATTAAGAATTTAATAAATAAAATTTGGGGAGTAGTAATTTAATAAAAATTTAAAATAAATGATCAAATATCCCCTTTAATAATATAATTTTGGCCGTTACCATCCTTTATTGATTGAATGATGCAGCTCAGCAGTGAGAGAGAATGAGAATGTGATGTTCACAGGATATGCGTGAGGTATTAAATGATGGAAGCTAACTATCAATAATACATTATTTGTACTTTTGTCATAAATTATATCATTGATACATTCAAAACACTGTATTGTCCATTTCTTTGAGATGATAAAGTTGATTTTAAAGTTGATATGAGAAAAATGATTTAATTATTTTAGTTGTAAAAAATAATTTTTTTTGAGAGAATTTTTTTGAAAAAATAGCAAGAATATAGCAAAAAAATTAGTAGCAAAATAAAATTATGATTGTTGTATGAAAAGTAAAGCAACAACAAAGCTGACTCAAAGAGGCCTTAATTCATATTAGATGTGTCAAAATTTGACACGACTTGAAACTCGAACCTTGATTTCAGTTCGGTACAACCTGTTTATAAAACGGGTCGGATTTGGGTTCAGATTTTTGACCTGTTTGAAAAAACAGGTTTGGTCGAGTTGACCTGGAAACCCGAAATCAACCCGAAGTTGACCCAGGTTCGGGTCCGAAAGCTTGCATTGTGCCGCTGCGCAGTTCCACATCACGCGACTGAGTCTGACTCAACTCTCACGAGGTCAATCGGTCAAGCCTAGCAAGGGCCCACTCCACAAAGCACCCAACAGCCCCAACCCACCGGGTGCCTCAACATGGCGGCCTTCAAGTCCACGGTGGACCAAGTGGCATGTGGGATTAGTCACATGAGGCAACACAGTGCCAGCGCCTTGGCCTGTCGCACTAGGCAACGCCTCAACCTGGCCACCGTCCACCGTCCGTCTCGGATTGGCCCCACAAGCCAGCGTCTCGACCTGCCAGCCATCCGTCTCGTCGGATTTCGTGTCGGGTTGTGTCAACCCAACAACCCGGCGGGTCGGGTCCAGGTTGCATTTTCTAACCCATTTGCAAAAAACGGGTCGTGTCATATAACGCCATGTCAGTTCCGGATTCGACCCGAACCCAACCCGTTGACCTGAATTGACACCCCTAATTCATATTAAGGCTTCATTTGGGATGAGTTTCTTGTTGCTTTCTAAAGCAATTTTTTAGTATAAAAATTTTTTATTACCAAAAAGTTATTTTACAAAACATTAAAATATTATTCCAAACTACATTGAAGTAAGTTGAGATGGAATTTAAATATATAAATACATTCTGATATTATTTTGTGATTTTTTTGGCAATAAAACACTAATTAGCAGTTAATTCAGAGCCATATAAATGAAAACTGCAAATTTGATGCTCCCAAATGCTGAGCGTATAGTAAATGTTAATTGTTTGATTATTGCTATTATATTTGATCCTTAAAGTAAATATCAGATATTTGAATATGAAAAAAAAATGTGAAAAATCAAATATTCGTTAACAAGGGGGAGGAAAAATTATGTGAAAAGAAAATTAAGAAAAAGAAAAAAAAAAGAAGCAAGTCAACAGTTCAATAATTTTGCAATAATAGAGATACTAAAAAACGAGGTAATATTTGAATAAAAAATTTAGAATTGAACTCAGGATCATCCTTGTTATGTCCAGGAGTATTCGCGGAGGTAGAGAAATATAAAATTAACGTCTTGGCATTGAACGAAAATCTGGCACGCAATCAGATAAGAGAGAGTGTGTAGCATTCACATTAAACACCAATGTTTTTACATGGAAAGCCCCTGAAATGGGGGAAAAAAACCACGGGGCCTAGCCCAATTTGAACGAATCCACTAGTATTGTAGTTGATTACAATTGAGGTCCTTCCTTGGGGGAAGGCCTTAGCTTGATGTACATCTTATGGAGCACATTACATGATGTTAATACAAAGAGTCATTGTTGACATGTTCGTTTGGTCGGAAGGACCGTAGTCGGCGGGCGACGGAGGTCGGAAGGCTTGTAGTCGGTGGGCGACGTAAGTCAGGAGGACCGTAGTCGACTGGCGACGGAGGTCGGAAGGATGTAGTCGGCGAGCGACGTAAGTAAGGAGGACCGTAGTCGGCAGGCGACAGAGGTTGGAAAGACTGTAGTTGGCGGCCGACGTAAGTTAGGAGGACCGTAGTTAGCTGGCGTCGGAGATCAGAAGGATAGTTGCCTTGCGATGGAGGGTGGAAGGACTGTGTCTGACGATGAAGGTCAGAAGGACGGCTTCAGGTAGAAGTCCAACAATGGAAAGAAATCCATCTTCGGATATACCTCCAGTGAAAGTCCTATAATTGGTAGAAGTCCGGCATCGGGTAGAAACTTGGCGAAGAGTGAAGGTCCGACGTCGGGTAGAAGTCCGACGTC
>NW_021319500.1:2793609-2814966 GCF_001605985.2 Dendrobium catenatum | reverse complement strand
AGTGCTTCGGGTCCTTGATTTGGACCCATTTGGGCTCGGATTGGGTTGAATTTGGTGTCATTGGGTTCATATTTCTGAGACGCTCAGTTTGACTGTACGTTTGCTGAAATCGGAGTTCAGATGATCTCGGATTTAATTTTTGAAGTTTCCGGCTAGCTTTTTGCCTCAAGATTCGTGCCCGATCAAGATAATTTTATGATGACGTAACAATCTTAATTTTGATTTTGGTTAACTTATAGGAGAGCTGAAAGTCTCGAAGATATAAACTTATTTACATTGCAAATGATTTAATCTTACTCCAAGTAAGTTCAAATCAAGCAATTGAATTCTATTTAAAAAATTATAAATATGAGTTGATTGATCAAACGACATCCAATCATAGCACGTATATTGTCAAATCAGGCGGCTCTATACGAATTTACGGAGTCCAAAATCACTTTATTATGATGTTATTAAAGCATTCAAATGCTCTATAAACGATATACAATCAAGCAGATCGATATTGATAAAGTGCTTTGGATTCTCGACAAATTAATTGATCAAAGTACTCATCTAAAGTTTATAAATAAAACTTCATTTTCTACACCTAGGAAAGTTCTCATTTCTAAATGTTTTTTATGTAAAAAAAGTTTCTAGTCAATCACATTGGTCAAGCACTAATCTCAAGGCATGTTTGAACTGCAAACTTTCAAAATTAGATTTGGGACAATCCAAACTCTGATCTCAGCAATCCAAAAGTCAAACTAAATGTCTAGACAAAAAGAGTGAGAAGACATTGATCAAAAGTTGTTCCAAATGAAGCAAAAATTAGATGAGAAGAATATATTTGATGAACTCTCTAACCGTCGCCAATCCTAAACTGATTGAATCTATAGCGATTGCAAGATAAAAATCGACACCCTACTTTGGCTTACTCATACATATTAAGGAATATCTTGTTTGGGAGAAAGTCGTCCTAGCATTCTTTAAGTTTACTTATGGAAAAGCAAGCTCAATATATGGCCGACAAGCTAGAGGGATGATTTGGATTTATTTCCAAATAATAATAAAGTCTTATTTGTAAAGTTTTAATGGCTCTTTATTGCAATTAATTAGGGGGCTGATTTATTTTCTAATTATGTGATTTGATTGGGAATTAGTAGAGGTGTCAATTTTTGACACGACCTGAAAATCCAACATGAACCCGACCTGAAAATTATGGGTTAAGGTCTACTTGTTTCATAAACGGGTTGAGTTTGGGTTCCAGAATTCGGCCCGTTTGAAAAAATGGGTCAGGTCCGGGTCAACACTCTAACTCGAAATTGACACGGATTGATCCATTTGCAAAAAAAAATGAAAAAAAAATCAAATTAGACAGCTCTTCGAATCCTCAATCCATCCGTCAAATCCGTCTTCTCCTTTCCCGAATCCACAATCTTGAACCTCAAATCTCCATCAATTCCTCCAAGCGAAGCTAGAACTATGAATCGAAGCCGAAGATGTTCTATTTCACCGACGCCTGAGTGAATTGAGTTGTCGTTGGTAGTTTGCCGAGGTTTCGTCGATTTCAGAATCAGGCGGGCAGAAAGAGTGAGAAGCGGCAAAAACAATAAATTTGATGGAGTGATGTGTTTGTGCCCAGGAAGGGACTAGGGGAAGAGGATCGATGTGGAGCTGACGTTGGATGGCAAGGCGATGGACTGATCGGGTTGGCTGGTCATGTCGGGTTGACCCGGGTACGAAGCGGGTCGGGTTCAGGTCTAAAAAAGTGACCGTTTGCAAAAATAGGTCGGATCAACTTGTGTCGAGTCAATTCCGGGTAGAGCCCGAATTCGACCCATAACCCGATTTTGAGTGTCATCACCCTCCAAGAAATTTGGACAGCTCCAATATGTGTCTCTAACAAAATGAAAGCTGACATAAGACAGTGCTTTCGAGTTATCAAGAAAGTTAGGAAAAACCCTACTGGAAGAAGATCAACTGAAGCATTTCTTGGCACGCCCAACGCCCCCATCGGATCCGAGGCAATAATATTGATTACCTTTTAGCATAGGAAGGCCGACGGGATGATGGCTTCTTTGACTAAATTATGAGGGGATTATCATCATCAAGCGCGATGAGATTATTAGATGTGCCATTTTAATCTCCTTCGATCCCAAACAGTTTAGTGGATGCCTAAGTCAAGAGCTTTATATCCATTTCCTGCGCTGGATACCTCATTTTTACAAGACTCAGTCGCGAAGGTCTCCCAGTCAAACACCACCGTTCATTAAATGCTCTCCCGAGATCACCACCGTCCAACGGCTGATTCCCGCACTAAAGACCAGTTCTGCTCCTATGCACGAACGTTGAAATAATGAAATGGCTTACTTTAATTATCTTCGTTGCTTAAAATAATAATAATGATAATCACTCGTCAATGAATTCAGCATTACAAACCAGAAACTGAATCCGAATCCGTTACAGTTAAAACTTTTAAATTTCTTCCATTTCACAGAACCGCACCAAGTGATCATGCTTTCCCTTTAAAAACCCTTTCGCTGCTCATCATTAACCGAGGAGCTGACCATTTCCCCCGAACGAGGAAAATACTTCCATTTTATTCCCGTTCGAATCGACCAAAACCAAGACCCATCTTCCAAATCAATCCCTGCTCATTCTCCAATCTTCAAAATCTCATCTTTCTTCCTTCTTCAATCAAGCGAAACCCATAGGATTCAGAAATGGCGAAAGGGTCCGATCGCGTCCGCTTTAACGTCGGCGGCAAGATCTTCGAAACTACCACTACAACTCTAGCCAATGCCGGCCGCGACTCCATGCTCGGCGCGCTCCTTGATGAAAACTGGAACCTAAACGCCGGCGACGGAGCTGCAGCTGAATATTTCATTGACCGTAACCCGGCGTGCTTCTCTGTCCTGCTCGACCTGCTCCGCTCCGGCGAGCTCCATCTCCCTCCCCACCTCCCGGACAAGCTCCTCTACCGCGAAGCCCTCTTCTACGGCCTTCTTGACCACGTCCGAGCCGCCCGGTGGGGCCCCTTTGACGGAGACCGCCTCCGCCTCTCCTCTTCCATCTATGGCCGCGCCCCCAGCGACGCCACCGCAATCCGCGCCTCTCCCGACGGCGGCTGCTGCGTCGCCCACGGCAGAGTTGTCCACATCTATGACTGGATGCTCGATGAGCACCGCCCGATCAATCTCGACTACCAGCAGGTCAACGACGCCGGCTACGTTGACTCCGGTCACATCGTCGTCACCGTCAGCGAGCGCCCTGGCCATACAATCGGGGGCATGGGTCTCTTCTCCTCCTCATCCGGCGAGCTCCGCCACCGCTTCCGTGTCTACCACGACAGTAAAGCTAAGACCTTTACTGCCGGCGCTCTCTGCTTCAGTGATTCCCAATTCAAAATCTTTGCAAGCTGCAAAGGCAGATCCAATGAATACGGAATTGGTGTCTGGGATCAGAACACCGGAGACCAATCCGATTTCTTCTATGAGCCTCCAGGTTGCCCTTTTGGCGAAGCCGATGAACTGCAGTGGATTAAAGGCGATAACTTTTTGATGGTGGCAACAATTTTTCCAAGAATAGAGAAATGTTTCATTGGGATACTGGACTTTAGAGAGAAGAACATGGTGTGGTCATGGACTGATGATGGAAGAATGACGACTGCTTCTCTTGATGAGAAGAGAGTTCTCCATGCCATTGTGATGGAAAATAACAGATCCATATGTGTTGTGAACCAGTATGAGGATTTGGGGTTCTTGGACCTTAGGAGTAATAGAGGAGGAGGGGTTAGATGGAGCTCAAGGAGCAAACTTTTGAAGAGGAAGGTTAGGGGAGAGGAGACGTGTTATCCGAAGCTGGTGATGAAAAGCGGCCAGCTGTTCTCGTCGATGAACGACACCATTTCGGTGTTCAGCGGACCTGATTGGGTGCTAACATCAACATTGCGGAGCAGTGTTGGCGGTTCTATCCATGATTTTTCAATCGGCGGCGATCGATTGTTTGCTTTGCATAGTGAGGAGAATGTGTTTGATATGTGGGAGAGTCCTACTCTCCCAATTCTGTAGATTTTAGAAGCGTATTACTGTACTGGTGATGCTATGTGTTCTACTGATAAAATTTAATTGAGGACTGTGAGATATATTAGTTTTTGATGTAGGAGTGAGTGATTTTGCAATCTCTCAAAGCAATTGATTGAAAGTTGTCATAAAAGTTATGTTTTTTAGTTTTAATTTGTATGTTTCAGACTTACAGTGCACGAAGTAGTGATGGTTGTGAAGTGTGAAATTAGGGGTTGCTGCATAAAAAGTGAGATAGATTGTCAGCTCAGGTTGTTTCTTAGTGAGTTAGTGTGCAGGTGGAAGTTTCAGTCAATGTATTTTGATTCTGTTCTAAGGCTGAGGCTTTTACTCAATAGTTTTGTTAGCTTCCATTTCTGACAATATAGAACTCAGCAATACTTCTTTTCATTTTTTTTGGATGGCCTATCTATCCGTTGCCACCTTTTAGAGGAGATGTTTGGCAGAGTAACTAATCCCTTGGCGGGACGTGGCAACCAGCAGCCCTACAGGTACTGTACCACGCAATTATTTTCTTCCCACTTAAGGAGTTGCGCCTCTTGAGAGAGGAATCGAACATTAGTTGGGGGTTCCCAACCACACTCGCCCACCAACCCAGCTAAACCCGATGAGGTTCAGTAATACTTCTTCTTTACCATTCTTTAATTTATCAGCTTACAACAAGCACCAACTCTTTACTTTTGTAGAGAGCGTCATAAATAAGGCTCAATTGTCTTTTTCTTTTCCATATGTTTTTTTGAACTTTAAACAAATTAAATCACAAATTATAAAAATATCTATAAAATTGTTATGAAAAAAGTAAATTTTTTATAAATATTGTAATTACTATAAACTTTTTTGAACATCTTTTTCACAAATATCAGATTCTATGATATCTGATTGTTAAAAGCCAAATCCCATTATAACAAATTTTGTAACAAAACAAGCTAACGAAGGGAGAAAAAAAAAGCTGTCCCAAACAGCTTCTGATTCTCCCTCTTAGTGCGTGCTGCAACGTAGGAATAATTATTACGTCCTCCGACCGGATGCAGAGAAGCATTCGGTCGTAGGCAAAAAAACTCAGTACCGAGGTGTACCGAGTTTTTTGAAAAACTCAGTACACCTCGGTACCGCGTTTTTTTTGCCCACGACCAATTACGTAGGGCCTTGTGAGCCAAAGTTGGGTAGAATTTGGCAGCTTTTTCAGTGCTGCGGTGGCTTTGGTTGGGATAATGGGCTTCAAGTGAGCTGTTGCAACTGCAAAGGAAATAGATGGAGGGGGTGGATTAGGTTGGTACCCTTTTGCTTTAGGTTTTAGTTGGAGAGAAAGACCGGCTCCATACTTCCATTCTATCTTAATTCAACCCAAAAATCATTTCTGTGCCCATACTTTTTCAAGTAATTAACCACTTGATTAATCACAGATTGCAAACAACAGAAAATGATTAAGGGCTTCTGTTCAGCTAAGATTACATTTTGTTGATTTGGAAAGAATTCCAAATCTAATCAGTCTTGATTTGGAAGACTTTAATGACTCACTATTGTAATTAATTAGGGAATAGATTATTTCTCTAATTAAGTTGATTTGATTAATGCATTAATTAAGAGATCTAATTATTACATTAATTAGGAATTTGATTGAGATTTGATTAGGATTAACTTATGAAGCTTTTTCATAATTTACTTTTGCTCAAATCTATAAATAGAGCCGTGGGGGCTAGCTATTGTTGAATGTATGAGAAGAGAAAGCTAAAGAGCTATTGTAATTAACTATTGTTTTATCTAATATAGTGAAAGCATCATCCCCTCTTCCATGGACGTAGGCATCTTCACCAAACCATATAAATCGCCGTGTTTATTGCGTTTGTGTTGTGATTTGTTGTTTCCACTGTGATTGTTTGCACAATACATTTCTCTCATAATTCTTATTTAATCAGTTCCTCGTATTATCAACAGACTATGTTGGTGCAGTCAATATAGGATCCATAAAAAAGATGGATATGCAACACAGAGGGGAAAAATTATGTCACGAGCTTGAAATTTTCAAATCAAGTGATGAATTAGTTCACTTTGAAGACAAAATGCAATAAAAGCTTCAATAAAAATTTGGAGAAAAATAAAAGATATAATCTTGTTATGCTCTCATAATTGAGTATGGCAAGCAATAAAGTTGGTTGGCCTCTATATTTGTTTCATCTCTATGCATCGACTCTATAGATGATGATGTGCTTCAACATTGTCAGCAATAAAATCAATCAAAGTAAGCATTCTTAAAAAAAAAAAAAACAATGTCATGACATAAATTATATGATTAATTTTGTTTAAATAAATAATGAATAGAATTAAATCATGTGAAAATTAAAAAAAAATTGATCAATTTCCTTAAAATTTTGTCTTAATTGATGTTTCCCTAAAAAAAATGATTCTCTTTTAATAAAAACAAAGTAACAAAATCTAAGCTATGAAGAAAGATGTACAACACCTAACATTTCTTTGTCTCTTCTTTATTTTTTCATTGTTTGTACCAAAAGTTTCTGTCTTTCATGGAAAAGCACCAAGAAACTGTCGCTGGATCGATGTGCAGATCATTTTCTTCTTTTATTTTAAGGCATCACTATCCCACAACAATGTTGGAAAATGCTTCTTCATTCTAAATACTAGTTCTTCACCAGAAAATTATATGGAGGACACTCTCGGATGAAATTGAAGCATTTGATTTAGAAAGGTGAACATTAGATTTTGTCGCAAATGTTTTTATTTTAAACAAAGTAATTTTTTAGCTTTAGTATCTCCTTGGAAGAATAAAAATTGCATCTTATTTCTTGGAAGAATACCTGTAAGCCGAAAGAATTGGGAGGAATTGGCTTACCATCTTTGCAATCACTTCAATTTAGCTTCAATTGCTCTCTCATCACCAGAATATATAACTTTAATAGTCCTCTCAGTAAATGGCTGTTAAAACTATACATCTCCCCTTGGAAGGAACCTCTTTCCAAAGCTTCCAAGTATTGGAAGTATGTTTGCAGGGATGCGATCTTGGCTAAAGATAATTTTCATTTTAGAGTTTCAGCTAATTCCAATTTTGCTTTATTCTGGGATCATTGGTTTAATGATAAATGTGTTAGAGATATTGTTCCTCTCAGGCCCCTTCTGTGCGCTTTTCCGGTCAATGGGCGGATTTCTGCTATTATAAATGGGGACATTGGTTTAATGATAAATGTGTTAGAGATATTGTTCCTCTCAGGCCCCTTCTGTGCGCTTTTCCGGTCAATGGGCGGATTTCTGCTATTATAAATGGGGATACATGGGTTTTACCTGCATACATGCCTGAAACTGTTCATAATGCTCTTTCCGATATCACTCTTATTCCTAGTACTCAGGCTAGCCTGTATTGGGGTACTGGTAAGAGGTGCAAGCACAGGCATTATAGGGAGTTTTACTTTAAACATTATGCTAAGTTGAATTGGTGGAAATTTGTGTGGCATAAGCAATACATCCTTAGATATTCTTCATTTTGCTGGATGGCTATCTCTGGAGGGTTAAAAACTGCGGATTCTCTGTTAGCTAAAGGGATCATTGTGGATCCCAATTGTGCTTTATGTCATTGTTATGCGGAGTCGGTTAGTCATCTTTTCTTTGAATGTGACTATTCCTTCTCTATAATTTCTAAACTCATGTCCAATCTTGGGTACCTTCTGTTTAGACCCAATGTGCTGCAAATATTCGAATATATTAAGGATACACATGATAAGAACAAGGAGTTTTATTATCTTCTTATATGCACTTCGGTTTATTTTATATGGAGAGAACGGAATGAGAGGAAATTTGGGGGCAATTCTGTGTCTTCAACATCTTTAGCTCTTAAAATCAAAGCTGCTGTGCTCTCTAAGATTATGAGATGGAAATCTAGAGAAATTCTGATGGATTTGCTGTAAGCTACAGGGGGGTGCTGGAAGGAATTCTGGAGCTATATTGTTTGTATGGCTGTTAGCTTCATGGTATTGCTGCTTTGTGCATCTTTGATACTTTGCCTTGGACTTTCTTGGCTTTCTGGATGGATTCACGGGAGATGCCTTTCCTCTGTTTGCGTTCACTGGGATATTGTATTCTGGAAGATGGGCTAGGATGATTGGATTGCCGTGTTCTCCTTTGGAGGGCAGATTTTTGGTAACATTTTTGCAACCAGGTAGAGAGTGTGGCAATTCCTGAGCCCGGGGCTTGTTTGCCTCCCTCTTCCTGCGGTTCTTTTCTGGTCCTGTTATTTACTTTTATAGGTTTTTTCTGTTTATCCTTTTTGTATTGGGGTGTTTTGTTCTCATCCCCCAGTTTTTGTAGGCCTTAGCTTTCTTCATGGTTTTTCTTTACAGTAATCTTATTTACCTGTATCTTGATCATTTTCATAATGAAAAGGGCGAATATGCCCATATTTACCCCAAAAAAAAAAAAAAAAAAAAAAAAAAAAAAAAAAAAAAAAAAAACAAAGTAACAAAATCTTAGCTATGAAGAAAGATGTACAACACCTAACATTTCTTTGTCTCTTCTTTATTTTTTCATTGTTTGTACCACAAGTTTCTTTGGTTTTCACGGAAAAGCACCAAGAAACTGTCGCTGGATCGATGTGCAGATCATTTTCTTCTTTTATTTTAAGGCATCACTATCCCACAACAATGTTGGAAAATGCTTCTTTATTCTAAATACTATTTCTTCACCAGAAAATTATACGGAGGACACTCTCGGATGAAATTGAAGCATTTGATTTAGAAAGGTGAACATTAGATTTTGTCGCAAATGTTTTTATTTTATTATTAGACATATTATAATGTTCCTTTATGTCAAGACCGTCACCCACCGCTAGCCAACACCTTCACTAGCCAGCAACACCCGCTGCCAACCACTGCTGACACCGACACCCGCCGATGATCAGCACCACCATCACTGCCATGCACCAGTCATCACCATCTTTAATCTTTGAATTTTACATTGCATTCATTACTTATAAAAAAAATATATATTTAAGTAAATTTACTTTACATTTATCCAAACAATTCAAAATATTCCTTTTACACTCATTTTTTTTTTAAGTCAATCAAATAACCTCTAAATATAAGCCTTTCTATGAAGCACATTCTAATCATTAATCTTAAAGATTATATTTTTGATAATATAGTAAAATTATACATCAGTTTTTTTACATTCTCTTTTTTCTCTTTTTCTGATTTATTATTTAGTAATTCATGAATAATTTTGAACCCAACAACCATAATAGAAAAATAATAGCCATTATTTTATGTGAAGTGGCCAAAAATTGAATGCTAGTCATCTAGTCCATGGCTTATGTATTCAAGTATGAAGTATATAATATGAATTCAATGAATCTTCACATCACCATAGCTGGAAACCTTGTTAGTGTAGTTATATCACAAGGCTCTCCTCTGCCTAAGGCCTCGTTTGTTTCTCCGTAATTTCTCCGTCTGTGGCTTGAATCGGCGAAAAAAAGGATTGTTTTGCTGTTTGGTAACACCGCTTCTTCAAAATAACGTCCGGTGAACCTCCTTTTTTCCTCCTATTTGAGAAGAAATTTTTTTCCCCATTTTCCGTTCTGAAAGCTCCGTTAAAAACGAGAAAATAGAGCCAGGGAATCAAACGAGGCCAAAAGCCCATCTATTAAGATATGTACAATTTTTCAGTACACTGTTTCTCTGGTTTAGGTTGATCCTAATAGTTAAAGGACCGTCCCAATAAATATCATTATATATGGCTTATGGGCTCTAGCCCAATTATCTGGATGTCCATGTCTTGTTCAGAATAAAAAAATTAAATTATCATAAATTAATAATCCTTGAATCTATAAAAATTTTCATTTCAAATATTATCATAAAAAAATTTATATATTTCTTTTCCCATAAAAACAATAAAAATTCATTCTTGAAATTTGTTTACAATTAATGATAAATTCCCATTCCTTGCATTTTCTTAAACTCTCTTTAAATAATTTTATTTTGTTGTAGAATTTTTTTTAAAAATTTTTTCTTTTCAAATTTATTTTCAAATATTTAATAATTCCATATATATTTTTATGAGATTTATGCTGGTATAAAAATTCATGGACCATAAATTGAGAGCAATGAAAATTTAAATGAAAATCGTAAGCCCCATTGTGAGTTTTATCAACCAAAAAAAAAAAAAAAAACTTGTGCAACTCTCTCTTAAACACCATAATCAAACTTTTCATTAACTAAATCAGTGATTATTATTTATTACATATTCATTATGACTAATAGATTATAGATTTGAACCACAAAAATAAAATTTATATACAAATAAATAATACAAATAATTTTTTTTTCAAACCTTTTATTAAAAATTTTCGAAGCTTTTGAGCAAATTAAAGTAAACTCTTGTACACATCATATATATAAGTTTTAAACTCAAAATCTCTTAATTGATAGCCTAAATTTCCAACAAACAGATCAAAATAGGCTGCATGCTTTTTATTAACAAAAGCATGATACATTTGGTATACTATTTAGAGTGGACTTTGAAGTTTGAACAATGGTTTGGTGGGAAAGGGAATTTTATTTGGTCCGGTTGACCGAATGCAAGAAACATCCGGTTGTAGGCAAAAATGTGCCTATACCGAGGTGTACTGAGTTTTTTCAGAAAACTCGGTACACCTCGGTATAGGCGCGCTTTTGCCTACAACCGGATGTTCCTCTGCATCCGGTCGGAGGACGTAATAATTGTTCGTGGGAAAGGGCGGTGGATGTCTAATTTTGAATAATAAAAAGAAATAAAAATGCAAATTCATTCATTGTATGGATTGATTGGATCTGACGTCCTAAATTGCTGGTCAACCTTTTCATCTTCAAAATGAACCGAATGATTAGCTTTTTTAAGCTTTCAAAACATTTTTTTATTCGCGGAAACTTTTAAGGTCAAAATGACGACTCCTTAAGTTTTTAAAGAAAACCAAATTTTTTGACTATCCAAAATTGTTTTTCTATTTTTAATTTATATTCTGCCATGAAATAGAACATGTTTAATTAATATCTTAAAATTATAATTCTTTTTATTTTTTTATTAAATATCAAATAAAATAGTTGTCGCCGTCAGTGGCAACAATAGTATCAACAGCTAGGGGTGTAACTGAGTCGAGTCGGCTTTGACTCAACTTATTAACAGGCTCTACGAGTCGAGCTTAGCGAGCTTGGGAGTTGGGCTCGAACGACACGAACGGAGGCGGATGACTTGCTTGGAGGCGGGCGACTTGCACAGACGCGGACGACTGCGGAGGCTTGAGAGCTGGCTCGAGTTCATTTATAGTGATTTCCGTTCATGAGGGTTTAAATCTAAAGGATTTCTTCCATGCAACCAAACAGGCGGGTTTGACATTTGAGGAAAGTCAGATAGATAGAATCAATTCGATCCAATTAAGTAATCTACTTCAAAGCAATTGAATTCAGAAAATTCACTCTCAATTCATCTGAAATCGAATAACTAAAGTCAAACATGGCTGCGATCCTTTATTGATTTGCCGCAATCCAATAATTATCAAAATTGAACTATCTAAGATCGATTTATTTTAGGCTTCGTTTGAAATAATTTTCTTACTGCATTTTATTACAATTTCTTAATGCAAAAATTTCTTGAAAGCAACAAAAAATTAGTGATCAAAATCTGTCTTAGGAGAAATTATTTTGTGCGGAGATCAGGCGCAGAACGCCGTCCAGAGGCCACCCAGAATGTGCCACGTTAGCAGTATCGAGTCGCAGTACTGAGCCGCGGTACCGAGCAAGAGATGGCGTGATGCATTCTAGTTTGCATCCAATTGGTATTCGATGTCCGCACAGAATAATTAATCCTGTCTTAAACTTCGTTTTTTATTACTTTGTAAAGCTGCTTAAGAAAAATATATATAATTTTGAGCTGTTATAAAAAGCAATATCTTGGTGCAATATTTTTTTGTAAGAAGCGAAAAAGCAGTGTCCAAATTGAAAATGTGATTGCAATGAAAGCCGGGCAATAAAAATCGTGAGGCTGTGAAAAAAACACCGTCGCCATTATACTTTCTACCACAAATTTTTTTGAGAAGTAGAGAGAATGGGTCAAGAATATCAGCAGTAAAATGAAATTATAATTAAAAGTACCTTGAAAGAGTTGACAAAGAATGCTGTTACGTGATCTTTCAGTAATTTAATTGTGGATTAGGTTGTCTAAGTTGTGGTTAATGTTGCATTAGGTAGGAAGAAAATTTAAGTATAACAATGAAGGTAAAGAGACTGAATGGATTGAAACTCTTTTTATTTTTTTTTTTTTGGGAATTTTCATAGAAATAGGATTTTTGGACATCTAAATCATTGATAACATACACGCATTTGACCGCCATGAAATCTAAACCATGGACTTTTGCCGTTACATGACTAGCCAAAAATCTCTATCAATGGTCATATAAATTAAAACGGATCTTGTATAAAAAGTTGAATTTGGAACATTAGCGGCGATTAAAGTGAAGATGATATGAGCTAAAGGAATTGACCAGAAGTAGAAATAATGTGTAAATCCCCTCCCATAAAGATAAAGGTGTCCCAACCTTATAGTGGAGGGTAAGATAATGATAAAGGAACATGAAGATGGTCAGATTAACCTTTCTCTAGAGCTAAAGCCATCAAAATAATATGTTAGGACTAAGATACTATAGGAAGGCCATAAGAGACATTAAAAGTGTTTGAAATTGTATTATTCTTGAGGTAATGTTAATGAGAACTTAAGGCTGTGGGGGAGGCAATATGAAATATTCACAGGTGTTGTTAAAGAAAAAAAACATATTGATCCATCTATAAAGTTGAAGGTGATACAAGTTGATATGATGGATAAGGTGGCTATGAAAGGTTAGGACAATAAAAAATAACGATCACCTTGATCTTCTCATTGGAAGTGAAGGTGTCATAAGTTTGAGGTAACATATAAAGAGGCATATGAAGTTTTGGAGATGAATGAGGACAATCTAGATAATCTTTCTTTTCGAGGTAATGATATGACCTTGAGACAATGAGTGATATGATGCCAAAATGTTATGGATGCCAATGAGAATGGTTAAATTAGTTTTCATCTAATGGTGACGACAAAAAAGAATGTGGAGTTATTAATATGGACAACATTTTAGGACACTCATGAGAATCCATTTCTTGAAAGAAGTAAGGAATTGAATGACTTGAATTAACTAAGGAATTTAAGGCAACCAAGATTAATCCTAATCTTAAAATAAGGGGAACTCAATAACCCATACTCAATAAGTAGGGTGATTGAGATAATCTTTTTCCTTCTAGGAAAGGGTTTGAATATATTAATATCAATAGGTGCTAAATCCCTTTTTGGGACAAAGAAGAATTAAACAATTAGAAAATATGATGATTGAGTTCATCCATACTAATTGTTCTTTTAAAAGAAGAGGGGTTGAAAAACCACAAGTCATCTAGTGAATATAAGGTAATGTGATAGTATCCCTGTTTGTTTGAGGGGAGATTGAATTATTTGGAGCACATTTGAGATTAATGATAGTTTTAATAATCTTTCAACTAGGACAGAGCCTTGAATGGCCTTGAGATATTAGGTGATTAAAGGAAGTTTAGGTAGTCCTTTTTCTAGAAGAAACAAGAATTGAGTTACTTGAAGTTGATAATGGCATCGATGGATCCTAAAATATTAGAATTAACTAGTTGACACTCCAGCTAGTAAGAACTTTAGATTTTTATATGAATTGAGGGTACTACATTTGCTTATAATCTACCTAGCTAG
Organism: Dendrobium catenatum; assembly: GCF_001605985.2. Lineage (NCBI taxonomy): Eukaryota > Viridiplantae > Streptophyta > Magnoliopsida > Asparagales > Orchidaceae > Dendrobium > Dendrobium catenatum. The sequence continues at coordinate 2,801,131 of NW_021319500.1, read as the reverse complement.
AATGTATAAAATCATGGATTATCTAAATTCTCAATAGGTATTTTGATCCTTTTAACTCAATTTTTTTTTATTCACATCTATAATAGAGGGCCAAGATCATTCCCTCTTTTGATTTGAAATGTGATAAGATAATCTAGCCCCTAGGTTTACCCAAGTAAGCTTCCTATGTTGCAGTAGGCTCAAGCAAACATCTAAGTTCTAATAATTGTCACTATTAATGGTATTGCCATCAATATATATAATATCTCTTTACGAGGCTCTATATGCCACAAATTTATTGGAGTTAAAAGATTAATATTTTAATGCTTAAATTAATGAGATTACCACTAATAAAGCTCAAAAATCAAATTTAGGGATAAAAAAAATTGTGATAATAGACCACTAATATTATATGAAAATATTCATTTTTTCATAATAATATACAATATGAATTTCTAATTAACTAAATATCTTTAAAGGTCATATAAACAATAAGAAGTTTAAATCTGATCATTCAAACTATATAAGAACAATAAAACATCGAGATTATGGACACAATAGAATATTTATTCGTAGAGAAATGATCTAGATGGACCAATATGATGACCTCCATCCAATCATCAACCACCATCAACCCTAGGGTATGTGACTTGCAATCTTGAATACATAAGATAGAATATGGTTGTGTGCGATCTTATTAAATGAATTGATTTAGTTAGTTTAGTTGGTTTGGCCCTTAATTTTTTTTTATGTTTAGATATATTAATGTCATGAGAATCTTTCTAATTAGACGATCATTTAATTGTAAAGTCCAATTAAACATTTAACTTATTAAAATCATCTACTTAGTTCTTAATTTAATTATATCTAAATAATCTGAATTTATTATTAAAACGAAGAAATTTTATGAACTTATAATTTAAATGATCCTAAAGAATACGGGTTATTTTTAGGGCTATGAGCTAAGCCACAATCTTATTTTTAAGGCTTCAATTTCCACTTAAAATAGGTAAGAAAACATTCTAGAAAATAAAACTATAAGGGAGTGGCCAAAGTTTTCCATCCTTATTTATGGCCCCAAATTATTTTCAAAGAAAAATGTTAATTGCCTAAAAATTAATAAATTTAAATTGAGATAAGGAGATCACAAACCTTAAGAGGATCAAATTTTCTCTTTAAAAAAATTGGATGTCTTAAATAAACATGATGGAAGGCAAGATAAAGAAAAAAATTGAGGCAACATTGCATCAATAGAGAAATGGGGCAAAGACATATAATTCTAATGTTAGACCAACACCTAGCGTGCATACCAATTGTTCTTGGTTTCATCAAATCTATCATATTTCAATATTTCATTGTCACCTAGTTCCTTCTCCTAAATGGTAAGGGGCTATCCGACTGCCTCCTCTAGAGTTCAAGATGTTCAATTCGATCCCCATCTTTGTAAGAGGGGGATTGGCCTATAAACCTTTAATTACTCTTCAACTAAAGTCACATGAGTCTTCCTCTAAGGAGAGGATTGTTTCACCTGAGTCTAGTATCATATTAACTTCATATCATCCATTGCCTCTCCTTTTCCCTCTAAGGAGAGAGATCATTTCAACTTACGTGGCACACTATTCAGAACAACCTTTCTGAACTTCTTTTACTATTTTTATAGGCCGAGATGCTCACCGTAATATAGGTTTTACATTATAAAAATGTCTTATCCAATTTCATAGAAGTATTATAAAGTCAAAAGTGTGACTAAACATACTAATTTTATTCATAAAATCTCTATACTTATAATAAAACATTATTAATATTCAATCACATGTTTTAAACATTTTCTTAATTTTAATAGTAAAATCAGACCAAGACTTTAGGAGCTCCTCAAAACTACTTCATACAAAGTCAAGGGTTGTTCGTTCAATTTCCTTAAAAATATTAATTGTTAAGGCCGAGAATAGGCTTCTTGTGTAAACTAAACTCCCCAAGGCCGGCTGCCGAAGGACTGGCCAGGATTATTCTTCTCTTGGAAACCTCATAAAAATATGTACTGTTAGGCTTAGTACAGTAGTTGAACTAATTTTTTAATAAATCAACCATTGCTTATGAATTTAATTGTAACAATTAAGACTGAAAATTAAGGCTTAATTCGCTGCACCTTTTTTACTGTTTTGTGAACTAAAAAATTATTTTAAAAAATAGTAAAAAAAAGTATCTCAAAAGAAATCTGAATTATATAAGACTCACCTTTTTTTTTTGGCTCCATGACTAGTCTTGAACCAAGAGAAATGAGATCAATAGAAATAAAAATAAAAATAAAAAAGCTTACATTTTATTATTCAGATACAAATTTTATTTTAATCACTTTAAAAATTATTTAAAATATTTGGAAATTAAAATTTTACATAAAGGGTTTAAATTGCACTAATTATAAAATAAATTTAATAAATTTCAAGCATATTTTAATAAAATTTGTTCAGAATATTTTAATAAATTTTTTATTAACATATATAATATTTAATTTAAAATGAGTAAAAAAACAAAATATCAAAATACTAAGATAAGCAAACAAGTGTTGGTCAACTCTTGCTTATAAATTTAACTGTAACAATAAGACTGTTGACATTAAACATTATGTAAACCAAGAACAGAAGAACAAAAGAAAAATGAGATCAATAAGATAAAAATATATAATATAAAATTCGGATAATTTTCAGCAGATAGTAAATAATTTCCAATAGTCAAAATTGTTGTTCTTCCAAAAAATTTGCCAGTGTTGACATACGTTTTAATAAAAAAATTAATAAAATAATTTCTACTCTTGCACATGAAGAAGAAATTTTGCAGCTGTTCATATAATTTTAATATAATACAAAATAATTAAAATAATTTCAAAAATACCAAATTCTTAAGTTGACCCAAGTTAATAATTTCAAATAAAGATTTATAATTATTCCAAAAAGCAAATTTATATTTTTACAGACCTACTACTACTATTTCTGATGTTCACTCTATTTATTTTATACACATGCAATCATTAATTAAAGTTTCATTTGAGACTGTTTTTTTACTGCTTTCTAAAGCAGCTTTTTAATACAAAAAATTTTAATTCATGAATTTTTTTTTTGAAATATTTGTGCTGAAAATTGTTTTAAAAAAGCAATAAAATAACTATCCCAAATGAAGTCTAAAACCAATTCAAACTTACCTTAAAAAATGATTAGGATATTAACAAATTTGAGGTTCAAGGTTCGAGCTTTTTTTAGAGATAAGTATAATATAAATTATTTTTGTATTATATTTATCTTATAGTACATTTAAAAGCTCATTCTCAATGTTTTTTGATCAGTTGATAGTGATGAGTTTTTTCTATATATTAATTTATGCTAACTTGCAATGAATATCCCTTTGAGCCTTGCTATTCTAGTTATGTAATCACTAGTCATACCATTTGGTGTGATTATTGTGTTGGAAATATTAATGAGATGATGATAATTCTAATTTTTATTTTGGACATTTAGGTCAATTAAAGAAAACTAACACAAACATTAAATAAGCAAGACTCGAACCCAATGAAAGACCTTCTAATCGATAGCCACAGCTCCTAGCCAACATACCAATATGAGATGCATTCTAAATTGATCGTATCAAATATTGACGAGGTGTTCAAGCTCTATTCCAGTAATGATCACCATCTCATTTTCCTTTAATTTATATTCTCATCCTCAAGTGTCAAGTCCACTTCAAAAACCATTTGTCAAGCTAGATCCTCAATTAATTAAGAAATTACCATTAAAATAAAAATTATTTTAAATTAAGTTGACCATCTAAGTTTGGAACTAAACATCTTTATCCTAAAATTTTTTCTTCTACTAATATTGTCTTAATTCCTAAAAAGGATGTTACTTATAATTTGAATGATTTTAGAACGATTAGTCTGTGTTCCTTCTTTAATAAGTTTATTTCTAAAATTATTTATACTAGACTGATTAATATTTTTCCTAGAATTTTTTCTTATGATCAAACTGGTTTTGTGAAAGGTAAGATCATTTTTGACAATGTTCTCCCTGCTCAAGAGATCACTTATGATATCAATGCTAAAGTGAAATGGGACAATATCATTTTTAAACTTGATATTACGAAAGCTTATGATAACTTGAATTAGAATTTTTTTTACAATGTCTTGTCTTTATTTGGTTTTAGTCAATCCTTTATTATGCTTATTAAGAATAGTATCGAGAACTGTTACTTTTTGTTATCATAAATGGGAGGAATCATGGTTGTTTTAAATCCTCTCAAGGTTTGAGGCAATGTGATCTTTTATCTCTCGCTCTATTTATTATTGTTGTGGACTATCTTTTTAGGGCTTGGAGGAATTATATAAAAGGTATATGAATCTTCTTTATTGTACTGTTGGTGGTATTCATATTACTCACCTTAGTTTTGCTGATGATTTTATTATCTTTTCCAATGACTCTATAAATAATATTAAAATCTTAGTTAATTTCTTAGCTGTTTTCTAAAATATGAGTGGTTTGGCTATTAACAAGGATAAAAATAATTTTATTATTGCTAAGTCTATTAATCATGGTAGAATGAATGCTATCAAGAGGATTTGTGGTTTTAATTGCATTTCTTTGTCTATTAAGTATTTGAGTATCCTATTTTTAAAGGTACAAAAAGACATTAAATTTTTGAAGATATTTTCACTATTTTTCAAAGGAAAATTGTTGATTGGACTTCCAACTTCCTCTCTTTTGGTGGTAGGCTGTGCTTATTAAAAGTGTTTTAAATTCTATTACTATCTTTATTTTTAATACTTTGCAACATATTTCTTCTATTTGTCTTAGATTGTAGAGAATGATTAATAAGTTTTTTTGGGGTTCGAAGAATAATAGCTCCTGTATCTATTGGGATTTTTGGAAGAATGCTTGTGTGATTTTTAACGAAGGAGGGTTAGGATGCAAGAATATTTTTTATACTATTCAGGCTTTTTTTTCATAAATTATGATTTTCTTTTAGATCTAAAATTAATTTATGGGCTCAGTTTATGAATATTAAATATTGCAAAGAGCTTCATTCTATAGCTTGTAGTTACAAAAGGTCTAACTCGTTGGTTTGTAAAGTAAGGTTGTACAACATCAAATGGGAAATTGAGCAATTTATTCAATGGGGTTTGGGCAAATGCAATATTTTTTATGGCAAGATAATTGGTTAGAGAATTGTTCTATTGATAGCCTTCTAAATATGCATACTTCGCAAAATACTAAGGTTCATAGTTTCATTGAAAATGGGAGTTGGAATGTTAATAAACTTAGGGAGACCATCCCTTTGATTTAATTAGTAGTATCCTGAACATCCCTTTACAGTTACATTGCAGTGATAAAATTTTATTCAATATTTCTATGTCTGGTAAATTCAAGCTTAAAAATGTTTGGAATACTATTAGAATTAATTATGATAAATCTCTTATTTATTCTGTTATTTGGCACAACAACATTCCCTTATCTTATTCTATCCTTACTTAGAGATATATTAAAGGCTTCCTTCTTATTGACACTTTACTTTGGAAAAAAGGTTTTAGCTTTTCTTCTAAATGTCAATGTTGTTTTAATATTGAAAATATTAATCATGTGTTCGTTAATGGGAGCATTGCTTAGAAAGTTTGGAGCTGTTTTCTTGATCTTGCTAATAAAGATAATCTCAACCTTTATAGTAATATTTTGTCTATCTTAGAGGTTTGGGTGACTAATACTAAAGGCACGTCTACAATTTATTACCGATCCTGATTATTTGGTTCCTTTGGAGGGCTAGAAATGACGCCAAACATAATGAGATTAGAACGGATGCCAATCATATTGTTGCTAATGTGTGAAACAAAATTTTACAACTTCATTCGGCTCATCTTATTACTGTTAAAATTTTTAAGAATGGGTTAGATTTGTCTTTTAAGTTTGGCATATCCATTAATAACGAGCCGTTGGTTAAAACCGAGAGAATCGTGAGGTGGATCAAACCTATTACTCCTTTTTTAAAACTTAATACTGATGGTTCAGTTGGGATCTCTTTCGTGGTTATGGGTGATATTATTCGTAATCAGTTTGGTGACATTATTGTTGCTTATGCTGGTCCTTTAAATCTTTGTAATGTGATTACTATTGAACATGGGTTTGTCACATGGCCTTGACATTTGCCATGGGTGGGGGATTACAAATGTTTATATTGAGGTGGATGCTTTGCTTTTAATTCAGATCATTCAAAATGAGGTTATGGGCCATCCCCATAATTTCTATATTATTAGAAGAATTAAACATTTTCTTTTTGCCCTTAATTATACTATTGCTCATATGTATCGGGAAGGCAATGCCTGTGCGGATTAGTTGGCCAAATTTGGGTGTCAACTTTAGGCTACTCCAGAGTTTGTTGATTCTAATTTACCTTTTCTCTTGAGAGGTTTGGTTAAGTTGGACAAACTTGGATTACCTTAAATTTGGCTTGGCTGATGGGCTCTATGTTTATGTTTTTTTGGTTTGAAAATTTCTCTGTTTCCCTATTTATGAGGTTTGTTATTATTGAGATATGGACTTCGACCTCCCAGTATGCCGGTAATATTTCTATCATGTTCCCTTTGGTCTTGTTGTTGGGGAAGATCTGGTGGGATTCCTTCTTAATGTATTGGCTGGCTCGGTTTACTTTCATTTTGTTTTTGTTTAGTTGGGGATTTCAATTGGTTATTCTTGCTGGATTGGAATCATTTTTTATGGTGGCTCAGGTATTGAGATTTACTTTTATGTGGCTGGCTTCCTGGGGCTTACTGGTTTTTATCCTATATGAGTGGTCTTGCTAATCATTCAGATAGTTTTCTGGGTGGTGCCTTAACCGATCATGTGCGTGGTTCTTTTATGGAGGCTAATATCTTACCGGCCTGACTCTTTCCAGTTCATCAATCGGTTGGTTTACTTATCAGTTGACTTATTTAGGAATTTTGGGATCACAATTCTGGCTATATCTGCTAGGGGTATTTCTGGTCGTAGCTTATTCGATTATTATCTTATCTAGTAATGTCGTTTATATTCGTGCTTATCTTTTTAACTATTATTTGTAGTTGCATTCTCTTTGTTATTTTTTGCCTTTTGGATTGGTGTTTTATTCTTTTGCAGGATTACTCTGGTGTGGATGTCGTTTATTAGCAGAAAGATTGTGCTGATTGAGTTTATTTTGATTTTTTTTTGGGCACTTTCTTGGTGCCGCCTTAGATTATATCTAGACAATTTGTATTTTGGAGTAGTAGGGGACTTTTGGCTCTTAGGTTTTCTTTCCTTAATTTTTTGTAGCTCTTTGAGCATTAGTGAGTTGATCGTCCCCCTAAGGGCTTTGTATTTTTGGATTTATATTAACGCGTAGGCTCCTTTGTGGATTTCCCATAAAAAAAAAACATCTTTATTTAGATGAAAAAAATTATCCTTATGAATTATTTTGATCACTTATAATTATAGTTATCATAAATGAGATTAATGATAATTCATTGATTAATCATGATATATAATTTGCAAAA
>NW_021319500.1:2759556-2793054 GCF_001605985.2 Dendrobium catenatum | reverse complement strand
ATTTGTGCTAAAAATTGCTATAAAAGCAATAAAATAACTATCTCAAATGAAGTCTAAAACTAATTCAAACTTACCCTAAAAAATGATTAGGATATTAACAAATTTGAGGTTCGAGGTTCAAGCTTTGGTTAGAGATAAGTATAATATAAATTATTTTTGTATTACATTTATCTTATAGTACATTTAAAAACTCATTCTCAATGTTTTGATCAATTGATGAATTTTTTCTATATATTAATTTACGCTATCTTGCAATGAATGCATCTATCTCTTTGAGCCTTGCTATTCTAGTTATGTAATCACTAGTCATACCATTTGGTGTGGTGATTGTGTTGGAAATATTAATGAGATGATGATAATTCTAATTTTTATTTTGGACATTTAGATCAATTAAGGGAAACTAACACACACATTAAATAAGCAAGACTCGAACTCAGTGCAAGACCATTTGATCGATAGCCACAGCTCCTAACCAACATACCAATATGAGCTGCATTCTAAATTGATCGTATCACATATTGACGAGACGTTCAAGCCCTATTCCAGTAATGATCACCATCTCATTTGCCTTTAATTTATATTCTCATCCTCAAGTGTCAAGTGCACTTCAAAAACCATTTGTCAAGCTAGCTCCTCAATTAATTAAGAAATTACCATTAAAATAAGATTATTTTAAATTAAGTTAACCATCTAAGTTTGGTAGTAACCATCTTTATCCTAAATTTTTTTCTTCTAGTAATATTGTCTTAATTCCTAAAAACAAGGTTACCAATAATTGAAATGATTTTAGACCGATTAGTCTTTGTTCCTTCTTTAATAAGTTTATTTCTAAAATTATTTCTACTAGATTGGTTAATATTTTGCCTAGAATTATTTCTTATAATCAAACTGATTTTGTGAAAGGTAGGAGCATTTTTAACAATGTTCACCTTGCTCAAGGGATCACTTATGATATCAATGCTAAAGTGAAAGGGGGCAATATTATTTTTAAACTTGATATTAGGAAATCTTATGATAACTTGAATTAGAATTTTTTTGTACAATGTCTTGTCTTTATTTAGTTTTAATCAATCCTTTATTATGCTTATTAAGAATAGTATCAATAACAACTACTTTTATATTATCATAAATGGGAGGAATCATGATTTTTTTAAATCCTCTGAAGGTTTGAGGCAATGTGATCATTTATCTCCCGCTCCATTTATTATTGCGGTGGGCTATCTTTCAAGGGGCTTGGAGGAATTATATAAAAGGTATCCAAATCTTCTTTATTGTACTGTTGGTGATATTCATATTACTCACCTTAGTTTTGCTGATGATTTTATTATCTTTTTCGCTCTATAAATAACATTAAAATCTTATAAGTTGTTTTCTAAAATATGAGTGGTTTGGCTATTAACAAGGATAAAAATAGTTTTATTGTTGCTAAGTCTGTTAATCATGGTAGAATGAATGCTATCAAGAGGATTTGTGATTTTAATTGCATTTCTTTGCCAATTAAGTATTTTGGTACTCCTGTTTTTAAAAGTAGAAAAAGACATGCATTAAAATTTTTAAGATATTTTCACTGTTTTTCAAAGGAAAATTGCTGATTGGACTTCCAACTTCCTCTCTTTTGGTGGTAGGCTTGTGCTTATTAAAAGTGTTTTAAATTCTATTCCTATCTTTATTTTTCATACTTTGCAACCTACTTCTTCTATTTGCCTTAGATTAGAGAGAATGATTAATACGTTTTTTTTGGGTTCGAAGAATAATAGCTCTTGTATCTATTGGGCTTCTTGGAAGAATGTTTGTGTGGTTTTTAACGAAGGAGGGTTAGGATGCAAGAATATTTTCGATACTATTCAAGCTTTTTCTCATAAATTATGATTTTCTTTTAGATCTAAAATCAGTTTGTAGGCTCAGTTTATGAATGTTAAATATTACAAAGAGCTTCATCCTATAGCTTGTACTTACAAAAGGTCTGACTCGTTGGTTTGGAAAAGTTTGTGTAACATCAAATGGGAAGCTGAGCAATTTATTCAATGGGGTTTGGGCAAATGCGATATTTTTTTTGGCAAGATAATTGGTTAGAAAATGATTCTATTGACAGCCTTTTGAATATGCATACTTTGCAAAATACTAAAGTTCATAGTTTCATTGAAAATGAGAGTTGGAATGTTAATAAACTTAGGAAGACCATCCCTTTGATTTAATTAGTAGCTAGTATCCTGAACATCCATTTATAGTTACATTACAGTGATAAAATTTTATTCAATATTTCTCTGTCTGGTAAATTTAAGCTTTAAAATGTTCGTGATACTATTAGAATTAATTATGACAAATCTCTTATTTATTATGCTATTTGGCACAACAACATTCCCTTATCTTATTCTGTTCTTATTCTTACTTGAAGATATATTAAAGGCTTTCTTCCTGTTGACACTTTACTTGGGAAAAAAGATTTTAGCTTTCATTCTAAATGTCAATGTATTTTTAATATTAAAAATATTAATTATGTGTTTGTGAATGGGAGCATTGCTCAGAAAGTTTGGAGCTATTTTCTTGATCTTGCTAATAAAGATAATCTCAACCTTCATAGTAATATTTTGTTTATCTTAGAGGTTTAGGTGACTAATACTAAAAGAAACATCTACAATTTATTGTCGATCCTTATTATGTGGTTCCTTTGGAGGGCTAGAAATGATGCCAGCAATAATGAGATCAGAAAGTATGCCAATCATATTATTGCTAATGTGAGAAACAAAATTTTACAACTTCATTCAGTTCATCTTATTACTGTTAAGAATTCTAAGAATGGTTTAGATTTGTCTTTTAAGTTTGGCATATCCATTAATACTGAGCCATTGGTTAAAATCAAGAGAATCGTGAGGTGGATCAAACCTACTACTCCTTTTTTTAAACTTAATACTGATAGTTCGGTTGGGATCTCTTCCGCGGGTATGGGTGGTATTATTCGTAATCAGTTTGGTGACGTTATTGTTACTTATGCTGGGCCTTTAAATCTTTGTAATGTGATTACTGCTGAACTTATGGATTTGTCACATGGCCTTGACATTTGCCATAGGTGGGGGATTACAAATGTTTATATTGAGGTGGATGCTTTGCTTTTAATTTAGATAATTCAAAATGAGGTTACGGGCCATTCCCATAATTTATATATTATTAGAAGAATTAAACATTTTCTTTCTGCCCTTAATTATACTATTGCTTATATATATCTGGAAGGCAATGCCTGTGCGGATTAATTGGCCAAATTTGATTGTCAACTTGAGGCTACTCATGAGTTTGTTGATTCTAATTAACCTTTTCTCTTGAGAGGTTTGGTTAAGTTGGACAAACTTGGATTACCTTATATTCGGCTTGGCTGATGGGCCATCTGTTTATGTTAATTTTTTTGGTTTTTGGTTTAAAAATATCTCTGTTTCCATATTTATGAGGTTTGTTGTTGTTGAGATTTGGACTTCCTCCCAGTATGCCGGTAATATTTCTATCATGTTCCCTTTGGTCTTGTTGTTGGGGAAGATCTGGTGGGATTCCTTCCTTATGTATTGGCTAGCTCGGTTTACTTTCATTTTATTTTTGTTTAGCTGGGGGTTTCAATTGGTTCTTCTTATTGGATTGGAATCATTTTTTTTGGTGGCTCAGGTATTGAGATTTACTTTTATGTGGTTGGCTTCATGGGGCTTATTGGTTTTTATCCTATATGAGTGGTCTTGCTGATCATTTAGATAGTTTTCTGGGTGGTGCTTTAACCGATCATGTGCGTGGTTCTTTTATGGAGGCTAATATGTTACCTGGCTCTTTCCAGTTCATCAATCGGTTGGTTTACTTATCAGTTGACTTATTTAGGAAATTTGGGATCACGATTATGGCTATATCTGCTAGGGATATTTCTGGTCGTAGCTTATTCGGTTTATTATCTTATCTAGTAATGTCATTTGTATCTGTGCTTATCTTTTTAACTATTATTTGTACTTGCATTCTCTTTTTTGTTTTTTTCCTTTTGGATTGGTGTTTTATTCTTTTGCATGATTATTTTGGTGTGGAGGTCATTTATTAGCAGAAAGATTGTGCTGATTGAGTTTATTTTGATTTTTTTTTGGGCACTTTCTTGGTGCCGCCTTAGATTATATCTAGACAATTTGTATTTTGGAGTAGTAGGGGACTTTTGGCTCTTAGGTTTTCTTTCCTTAATTTTTTGTAGCTCTTTGAGCATTAGTGAGTTGATCGTCCCCCTAAGGGCTTTGTATTTTTGGATTTATATTAACGCGTAGGCTCCTTTGTGGATTTCCCATAAAAAAAAAACATCTTTATTTAGATGAAAAAAATTATCCTTATGAATTATTTTGATCACTTATAATTATAGTTATCATAAATGAGATTAATGATAATTCATTGATTAATCATGATATATAATTTGCAAAATTTTAATACATTGAATCAAAGTTGTAAAACCCATTATTCTTACGAATTGAATTCAAAATTGACATCAATTTTAAAAGTCGAGTCTAATTTAAATCAATTCGGATCGATTCGAGTTCGAGTTGGGCTCGGGGAGGTCTAATCAAGCCAATCGAAGGTGCTCCAAAATGCTTGAGCGAAAATCGAGGTCAACAATAACATGTGTAGCCGTTTAGGAGCCTGAAGTTTAAACTTTGGGATAGTGAAAGGTAAATCATATAGTCTCTAATCTCAATATGAAGCCTTATTCCAAGAAAGTAAATTCTAAATATTAGCAAATGTAAAAAATATATTATTTTTGATAAATTTAACCTTCTAAATAGCGATATATCATATGCACCTATCAACCATATTCTATCATACTAGGAGGGATTGTGGGCCGAGTTATGCATAATGTAACGTAGTTTGGCGAATGCCCATGATAGAGATCAAAATAAGGTTGGGCTTCTAACAGGGGTAGAGTCGGCCTCTCGTTTGAAGATGAGCAAAATAGTATTGTGAAATATATAATTTTACATATGAAATATAAAATAATCTTTTTTAGAAGTTGAGAAATTGCATTTATCGAAGGTGAGCAAAATAGTTAAAATATTTATTCTTCTAAAAAAAATCCAGGGTAGACAATTGCCCATCCTGAGCTCTTCTTGGTTCCACCCCTGACTTCTTAATTTACAATACTAAGTGTAGGAGGAGAGTAGTGGGAATAATTGTATATACATTTGATACATACATCTGATATATATAAACTATTTTCATAGAAGTAGATGTTTTGCAGAGATCCCACTATGTTGAAGTTACATGCATCAAAGATAGCCATACTAATAATGGGTTAACAATAAATCACAATAATTTGTGTTAAGGATTAATGCTTCATAATAAGAAGCATTTTTTTTAGTATTATGAGAATATATTGAATATTAATAAATCTTTTGTAGGATAAGTATATGAGTCTCAATGACATAAAGATAGGATATCAAAAGGGGTTAATGGGTATGGTTAGAGACCAATCTGAAACCGATCCGACTTAAATCCAGTCAACCAAGAACTTGACCGGCTTAATAAACAAGTTAAAAAAGTGAAACCAAATCCGATCCACTCAAATTCAATAAATTGTTTTAATCTTGTCAATTATAAAATTTAGATAAATTGATTAAAAAAACCAAAAAGTAAATGAATTAAATAAAAAGTCATTTTTGTGTCAAAATTAGTTTCACGGGTCATCAAAATTTGTTTCACAGGTCAATCTTAACCCAACCTGTTTAATAATATTGTCAGAATTCAATCTAAACTCGAAACTGATCCATTTATTAAGTGGGTATAATTAAACCCAAAATTTATAAGTTGGGTTCACATCGATTTCATAGATCAGATCATTTATTAACACCTCTAGCTACATAAAAGTTTAAGGCTTTAATAGATATGGTTGATTCTGAGCAATGAAATTTTCAACTCTGGAACGAGGCAAAGAAAGAAAAGAAGAAAATAAATTATGGATTAGACTTAATTGGAATGCATAGGTTGTAATGCCCAATCATCCTATATCTCCAATAATAACTATGTAGAAGATGAGTTATAAGAATGGTCCTCCTGTATTAGGTTGCTGTAATGATTGAGAATTTGCAATTGCATGTAAGTGTTGTAATGCCAGAAAATATAAATAATGTGATGCACCATTAAATAAGTCTGCATGCAATACACAATAATATAAAGAGATGAAGAGGAAGACAGTAAAGGAGAAGAAGAAAATGAAGATGAGAGTGAACAAATGAGAGAGGTGAGAGAAAGTGAATAAAAATTAAAAAAGACATTGTAATAAAGTAAATAAGAGGAAGGAAGGATAGAAGAGAGGAAATGATGGAGAGAGATGAGAGGGAGTGAATAAAATTAAACAATGACATTGTAATAGAATGAATTAAATAAATATTGCATATAATATTGTTTAATTATTCCACAGTCTATCAGCTGTGTGAATGCTGAACTTTTACCAATCTATGTTGGGTTTTGTCACCAACAATTATTTCTGTGAGAGTTTTTATTGCCAAAAATCGCCCTTGGAGGAAGGAAGGAGGAAGGGATGCGAAATTATTCTATGTGGATGCCAAACGTTGTTCGGTGATCAACTAGAATTTGCCACGTCAACTCCGGTTCGGTACCGCTGACGTGGTGCATTCTTGTTGGTCTCGGGATGGTAACTGCGTTTGACGTCTGCACAGAATAATCTCTCATTACTGAAATTTTTTAATGATAGTTCGAACTATCATTAAAGCATCCTTCCTATGTTTCTAGCAGCGAAAATCACTGCTACAGAATAAAAGCCTTGCAATTCATAGATATTTTCAGGTAACCTTTTTTTTTATCAGAAATTTTGACCGTTGCATTTTTAAATCGCTGCAATCTGGCAGCAGTTAAAATTACTGCAAAAAATACAAGCCAACGCTTTTTAAACGACCAGAAGGCATTTGGAATTGTTTTTCAGAGGTTTTATAGCTGTTGTAAGTAAATATTGCAGCAGTCAAAAGAGCAATAAAACTCCTGCAAATATAGCCTCAGATTCCTATAGTTTTCCTTAATCAAATGGAAATTATATATATAGAGAAATGAGATTCCTTATCACATGTGATAATAGCAAGGAAACTTCTGCAGCTTTAAAAAAGTACAGAATTAGGTTAGTGCTTTTTAAATCATTTATGGTGAATTCACTGAAGAAATTGAAGATCAATAGTTTAATCAAAACATAGAAAAGAGTAAAGCTATAAGAACAGAAGCTGCTTAATTAATTACCATGTAGACGATCATGGTGAATACAGTAATAGAAGTCTTTGTTCAGGTGCTGGATTGACTTAGAAACATGAATTCGTTGTATCTTCCATTTCTCAAAAATTGAACATTCCAAAACCCATAGTTTCCACAAAGGAAATTCAAGTCCAAGTTGAGCTGTGGAATTGCTTTTTTTTTTTTTTTAAAAAAAATCTTTCATCTTAAATTGCCCAACTTGCTTTCAATATGCTTATCTGGAAAGAAAACTTTAAGCTTACCAACTTTCTGCTCTTTTGGGCAATCAAAAGCTCAATAAATCACAAAATGTTATCTACGAGATAAAATAAAATTCTGAAAGAAGAACCTAAGATGAAAATATGTGATCAATTTTCATATGCTGGGAGCTAAAAGATCCTTCCAGATATGACATTTGCTAAAGTAGCTCTAAAGGTTGGGTCTTTTGCAATTGCTGCCGCCATCTGCTCAATCATAAACTTCTGAATCTCTGTGGATGCCATCTCCCCGCAAGCCTTTTTCGCTTCCGCGTGCAACTTATCATTAGTAAGATCGACCATGATTGTCGGGCTCGAAGAGTTTATGGATAGCGAGGGAGTGATCGAGCTACCAACATGGCTCAATCGACCCGAGCCTTCACTTTGCAAGGGTGCCTTATGATTGTGCTCGCCTTCGTATGTTGCAACTAAGATCGACAAATCATTGGCACTTCTTTGAACCTATACATGCAATTAGACGTCACAAATCAAATTTCATAATTTGGTACCGTCAATCACTTTTAAGTTGTAAGTTATAAATTCATCATTATATGCTGTCAATCCCTTGCATACCTTCTTCTTAACTGGACATGAAGGGGCAAAGGAACATCTGAAATAAGCTCTTGGTGAGGGGTTGTCTCTTGTAACCTTCTGCCCATATTTTCTCCAATGATAGCCATCTTTCACAACCTGAGAACATAAATCAGAATTAAAACAAATATTAATTAATCAATCTAGTTGGTTCATTCATATAAGTTCTTGACGAATCAGCTTCGATTTGAATATATATGCTCACCAAGCTCGTCTCAGATGGATCAGCTCGCACGCATATTTTGGAGACACTAGACTTGGAATCCATTCTCAACCTCTTGCAAGAATCGAATTCAATTGGCAAGCTCTCAACATGAGCCTTGACTCCATTGTTAACATTTTCATGGCTATACGATTCGAGGCTATCACTCTTCCTCTTTCCCGTGGGAGGAGAAGCCATTCCGGCCGCCTTCTCGGAAGGCGAAGAGTTCATGAAATCAAAGAACTTATTTTGAAGGCTGCAGTAGTTTGTGCTCATATCACTTAGCATCTCATTCAACTTCCTATTATCTTCCATTATTTTGCTAAGTTTCTCTTTCATGAACATAGACTGTTATATTAAACATTAAATGTGAGAAATCCAAATTTAAGCAGGCAGCTTAATTAAGAATCGTCAAAGAGGGAGAAAAACATACCTCTTGTTGCCGATCTGGTGGCGTTTTAGATGCCAATCCTTTTTCAGTGAGGTCTGCTGGGCCGACGCTGAGCTCTAGATTCAGAGTGGAAAATCCGAGACAAGTTGCAGGTTCCATGGCGATGGTAATCAATCAACGGTAGTCACCCAGGAGAACAAACAAAGGATATATATATAATCGAAGCTTGAAGAAAGAAGAGGACGAAGAAGAAGAAGAATTGAATAGTGTTTGGGATCCTAGTACAGCTTTTAAAGAAGAAGAAGAAACTTTGCTTGTTAGAAGAAGAAATTAAAATTGAAGGGGCTATATATATAGAGAGAGATGATCACATGCATATGAGGTCAGCCAATTAATGACATTTACCTTTTAGAAAAGTAGATTGTTAAGATTGTTGAGCTAGCTGGGAAGAAATTATGTGAATAATTTATGAACTTTGTAAGAGAGGAATCAATGACTGATCATTTAGTGAATGAGGAGGAAAGTTTCCCTTTGCATGTCGGCCATGGATGATTTTCTTTATTGTCAATGTTAGGCGTCAAAGTCAAGCTCTTATAGGAGTTGGCAGAAGAGCCAAGTGGTTCGGACTAGGAAAGGGAAGTCTTCTTGACTTGTCTTTCCTTTGATGTCACGTTTATAATTTTCCTACGCATATAAAATGTCTTATTAATATTTCAACATTCTTGGTTTATTTTTTCTTTGCCGTGTTGCGTAATTTAGGGTATATTAATATGTCCATCATAGGTGAAAATGTAAAAAAAGCTCAATACATCACAGCCTTTAAATTTGCTTTGATAAGACGTGATCATGTGGAGATAGTTCGATAGCATTTAATGCGGCACTTCCAGCTTCTACTGTAACACTTTCAGATCATTTATTTAAAGTGCGTCACTCCATAAGATTTTTAACACTCAGATTAATATATCACTTTCTCATTTTACCCATAAATAAATATACCACTTTTTTAAAAAATAATAATAATATATGAATTTTTATTAAAAATATAGTGATTTTTATTGCATGTTAAAATATTTGTTAGTGTGAAGGACGAGTTTAAATTCTTAACTTTATATGAAAAATTAGAACATAATATATATATTAAAAGAAAAAAAAACTATGATATATGACTTAGTTGATATGATTCAATACAAATATCTCATGCTTTAAATGATGTTTTTCCTTATAATTACTAAAGATGTTAATAAAATGTAGCAAACATGAACTAAAATGATAAATTCTAAGATGAAAATTGGAGGAGCCCTAAGACATTTGAGTTATTTTTAAGATATGATTTATTGGTATGTTCATTCATTAATTATAATCTTGGTGTTGACGTCGAGGATCGAAGTTGATGTCGATAGGGTGCGTTGATCATATTGGTGATGACATGCATCAATGTTATGTTTGAAGACAAATGATAAAGTCAGTGGGTGCCAGAATTGGTGTTGGCGTCATACGTTAACAATGTTCAGTGATGATCGCGTCGCAGCGTTTGTAGGCAATTGTGTGTAACAATACTTTTGGAAATGAAAATCAATGTTACTGAGTGTTAGCGATGGTGTCGACGATCTAAATTACTTTTATCAGTTATGATGTGTATCAATATTATTAGTGACTATGAGAGAAAAATAAGCTGGTGATAGTTGGGGGACTGTAGTTGAGCGATTTTGGTCAATACACTAAAGTCTTATAAAGGAGGTAGAGAGATCATAGTTGGGTGATGGTTGTTGTTCGTAGTGATCATTGGCGTCAATTGTTGTCTGAACCATTGCCAACTCCAAGTTTATGTTTAGCCCCAAATTCTACATTTCATGTAGATAATGTGAGTCTATTAATTTATAGTTTTCAAAAATGATATTTTGTTAAATTTAGTTGCTCTAAAACACTTCATTAGACTGTTCAAGTTGACTTTCTTGGTCATTGATAATTTTAGTATTTAAATGTCTTAATGATCTCAGAATTGAGTTGAACTTGGGTTTGTTAGATTCTTCTCATCGAAACACTCAATTTGGTTGTAAGCACGTTAGATATGAAAATTATGTGTTCATCTAATTAATACTATAAAGTCTCAAGTGCTTAATTTAAGATCATTTGGAGTCAAATGAGATAATTTTTTATGTCATTAGAATTATCTCATATTATGTTCAATTCTTCTATATCAAAATAAAAAACTCGATAATATTGAAATTAATTCTAAAAATTTTTATTAAAAAACTACATCAAAATCTGTACTTGATGAAATAATCTTTATTGAAACATTTCAGTTAAATATGACAGAAATATTGTAAGACACTTAGACTTAGGGGTGTCAAAATGGGTTCTTGGGTTGGGTGCAGGTCCTATCCAAAAATGACCTGCTATATATCACCTGACTTGACTTGAACATGACCCTATTAGGGAAACAAGTTACATACCCAAACCTGAACCCAACCTGGTTCTGATCTGGGCCAACCTGGCACGACCCGCCAACCCTTTTTTTTAAAAAAATTCTGTTATTATGCCAAATCTGTAATTGTCTGCCTAGCATGCGTCTGGTTTCTTCTTTCAAATCCCGATGATCCGCTAACCCAAACCACAAAGACATGCGAAAGAAACAAAATGTTGCGGTGGGATTTCGAATTTCATGTGCTTCTTCATCAAAATTCATAAATCAAATCCTTGCTTCTTCGGCAAAATCTGTATATCAAACATGTGCTTTTGCGGCAAAATCCATAAATTGATCTGATCCTGGTCAAAATCGGGTTAATTTCAGGTTGGTGGGTTGACCAAGACTCAACCCGTTTATTAAACGGGTTAAATTTTTAGACCTAGACTCGACCCGTTTGTTAACCGAGCATGCTGAACAGGTCGGGTTGGTGGGTCGTGCAATTTTTGACACCACTACTCAAAGTAACATAAAAAAGATCATTTTTTCATCACCTATTCCACTTGTATTTTCCTTTTTGTTTTAAAATGTGTAATATGCATCTCAGGACACATTTGAAAATTTCAATTTATAATGTAACTCGCAAAGTCGTTTTGCTTCTTCCAAATGCACTTTCGTAGTAATTAAACATTAGCGTTCATGAATATTTCAATATATATACGTATGTTTTATAATTTTATTTTTGTAATTTTTATTATACAATACAACATAGTTTGTTATTTATATAAATTTAAATTCGGATTTGGGTGAAATTTTCCTAAGGAAATCTAACGACAAATAAAAGCCTTTTGCGATGTTATCGGATTTGGAACGGATTTGGGTGAAAACCGGGTCAGTTGTAACGGTAAAATTTGGGTGTTATTGCGAGGCAGGCGAAAAAACTGACTATTTGCAGCCATAATTTACTTTTCAATAATGGACAAAGAAATTCAAAGTCACACAGATTATTCTATATATAAGTATATTATTTTATGATAAAATGGGTTTTTTTTTTTTACATAATTTTATTTTTATTTTTGAAAATTTAGAACAAATTAAATTATAAATTCACACATATCACATAAATGGAAATTAAATTCGCGACCCCTTGATTTACAATCTAAGCTTGTCGTTGGGTTCGTATTTCCGAGACGCTCAATTTGGCTATAAGATTGCTGAAATCGGAGTTCATATGCTCCCAAAATTAATTGTTGAAGTTTCCAACTAAGTTTTGCCTCGAGATTCGTGCCCAATCAAGATTATTTTGTGATAACGTATCAAGAACCATTTCAATATTTTATAAAGTTGGATGTAAAGTTATTGTGGAGATAGTACTTTAGCTATTCTGATCGTAAAAAATAACTTTTCACTATTAAATTTTTCAATAACAATGAAAATACAGTAAGAAAATAGTTGCTAAATGAAATTATAACTAATATCTGAAAAACAAAGAAGCGAGAAAATTGTCCTAAACATGCCCTAAGATAAACTGAACGATATTATTTTTCAAACATATAATGATCAATTGAAAAATCATGATGATGATCATTCCTCTTAAAATCATCTTAAAAGTTAATATGAAGAAGCTTCATAAATTAAATGCTCAAAAATAACATGTTAAATGATGGTCTAGATGGCACGAAGAATGATTTATTAATTTTATTGTGTAAGACTATTTAAATAAAATAAAAGTTTATTAAGATTTAGACATATTCATTTAATATAATTTCAAAAAATTTAATTAAATTTTTTATCAAACTACTGCTTTTACTGAAAGGCATTAAAATTTACCTATTATTTCATCAAATTTGATCATTAATCAAAATTTTAGTGAAAATTGTTAAATTAGATCACTAAATTATTTTAAAATTACAGAACTACATTGATAATTTGACTTGATTGGGGAATGAATCTTGATATATAATGAATCGATTTTTTTTAATTAAATTCATAATCGTATAAACTTCGATTTTATCAATCTTTTAGTCAAACTAAATGTCTCTACGAGATAAACATAATGACATCCAAAGTAGTCCAATTCAAATTTGAACGGACCAAATCAAACACTTGAAGTGTAATAGAAAACTCTGGGACATTAATTGGAAAACCAATAATCTCCAATAATGACATGCTTATAGTCGAACCAAACATCTTCAACATCTTCACTATATCTTCAGTAGAGTTATTTGCATGATATTTTTAGAAGAGGGATTAATGTTGTTCATGATGGGCTCATACAATAAGCTATACAAAAAACAAACTTAAATCTAGGACTAATACCTAACATCTTCAGTAGAGTTATTTGCATGATATTTTTAGAAGAGGGATTAATGTTGTTCATGATGGGCTCATACAACTTAAATGTAAAATAAAAAAGAATAAAATAAAAATAAAAAATAAAAAAATATACAATGTATAATTTTAGGTGCTTAAAATAACTTCAAATATCCAAAATTAATGAATTATTAATTTTATAAAATTAATTATGGTGAAGATCTATCCATGCAAATAAATGTGAAATGCATGCTTTAAAGAGTAAGAGCCCGTGACGACATGTTAAAATCGGGTCGGGTCGGGTCAACCCGCCAACCCGCAAGGTCAGGTCCGGTTCAAATTTTTGACCCGTTTGTCTAGCCGGGTCAGGTTAGGGTCGACCCGTTTGAACCGGATCAGTTCCGGGTTCGACCCGAACCCGACCCGTGACCCGAAATTGACAATCCTAGGCTCATACAACTTAAATGTAAAAAATAAAAATAAAAAAATACACAATGTGTAATTTTAGGTGCTTAAAATAACTTCAAATGTCCAAATTAATGAATTATAAATTTTATAAAATTGAATTATAAGCTTTATAAAATTGACTGAACTATAAATCCTGGTGAAGATCTATCAATGCAAATAAATGTGAAATGCATGCTTTAATTTCTACTTGCAATTTATTCTTCAAATTTTGCCTTTATCCACCGACGAAGAGAGAAAAGAAGGCGAACCACCGAAAGTCACGTCGAGCAGTCAACTATCGGGCCTATGGGCCCCACGCGGATTCGAGCTCCAATGGTCAATGCCATTTTCGTGCCGACTTGCCGTCATTTGGAAGAACGGCCGTCAACGGAAATAGTTAGTAAAATAAATCACATCTATTCGAAGGATTTAAATGTAGGTTAAATGACTTGCATTATTTATGCGTAAATATAAATTTGTTTTCATGTAGGACTAACTGAATTAAGTCAACTTTCGAGCCGATCAGAGCTTTTTTAATAGCTGGCTTATGAGTAAAATATTATTGGGTTAGATTCTGATCATTCAGGTTATTAACAGGTTAGTTTCAGGTTCATCTTTTTGCCCTTTTATTAAATGATTTAGATTAGAATTGATCAGATTTGAGTAGAAACCAAACCAAAACCGATAACCCATTTTGGCACGACTATATGTCCATATTCAACAGAATAAATGAAATTTTTTATTTGTGTAAATATTAATTTAAAAGAGTCCAATTTAATAATTTAGGACCTTAAAAAAGATAATTATGCATTACTTTTAGAATAATTTACATACATGCTATATAATTTTTATATATTTATATGTGACCCAGGGGCGGAACCACATTATGGTTAGGGGGGCAATTGTCCCCTCTCAAAAAAAAAAAAATTTTTCATTACACTTCTGATTAGGTCTTTTTTAGTCTTTATTATACGGGTTTTAAGGTACATTGCCAAACCCCTCCAACCCCATCACCTCTCCCCCCCCCCCTAAATATATTAAATATTACTATAGTGAGAATCTAATTAAGTGCAATTATTTGCTCCCAATATAATTTAAATATATTGATGTAATTGGTTAATTGCTAGGTGACACGATGGAACCAAAATACAAAGAAAATATAGTATAATAAAAGAAAATGGTTAGCAGGTCGAAACGTGTGCAGAAACATGCCATACTATAAATTGCCCCCCTTGAAAATTATGAGCTATTCGCCCTTGTTATATATCCTTAAATCAATAAATATTATTTATATTATGATAACACTTAAAATTCTTTTAAAATAAATAATTAAACATTAAAATTTTCAATAAATAAATATCTTATATCTTAGTTTAGATATATTTACAATTTTTTTAAATATATTAATTTTAAATATTAATATATAAATTAATATAATAAATAATATATTATTATAAAAAATTTATTTTGTATTATGCACTTTCAAGTGTTTTTTGTGAAATACCTAAGCTTTGGCTTTTTTGGCTTTGGCAGATAGTCATTCGTTGCTATCAGAAGTATTAGATAGAAGGTCGTTGATTCACTTGTGAATGTTTCACAATACTAATAAAGAGATTACAGACATACCTACTTTTTATTTTTATTATATCATCCTATTACTCATAATCAACATCTCTAAAAATTTTAATTTATTATCTATTGCTCTTTATCCACCCTTTATTTATTAATTTTAATAATCAAATTTTATTAACCACCTCATAATTTCTTTCATAACCACTCAAATCTTCATTTCTACCACTCATATTTGATATGAAAATGAACTAAGGGTGGTATGTATGTAATATTAAAGTTTTAAGTGTTAAATATGTAAATAGAGTAGTATAAGGTGGTATGTATGTAAATATCCCAAATTTTTATTATTTATTAAAGTTGTTTTAAGAAATAGTAAGAAATCAGCTCCAAATGAAGTCTTAGTTAAATTAAGACAAATTATGATTTCAAAATCTTTTAGATGATAGTAAAAACTCTTAATAAATAAATTAAGATGAGCTGCATACCAATGAAGCGGTCTTCTCGAATTATTTAAGAATATTCAAAGACTAAAAGGGCCAATTTTATTTTAAAAGTGTACGGATTTAAAATAAAAAATAAAAATTAAATTGTCTTATTTTGGATGATAGCTCTGTCGAGATGAGTGCGAGCTTATACAAATAGAGCCGAGTTTGAGTCACCATTAATTTGAGCTTGAACTTGATTAATTAATTAATCAAGCTTGAGCTCAAGCATGAACTTTTTTACAAGTCCGAGCCGGCTCATGTGCTGACTTGTTTAGCATGCAAGAGAATTTATTATGAGTCAAACAATTACTATAATAAAAAGCTAAATATAATAAAAAATTAAAAGAATGATAATAAATAATCAATTAATATAAAAATTTGTGATATAATTTTTAAATTTTTTTAACAACTTTATACTTAAAATCTGGAATGCTAATATATTTTAAGTGCATTAATTTATATTAATATTTTTTAAACGAGTCGACTCTTTAGAGTCAAGCCATGGTTGGTTCATGCTTTGCTCATTAGTTCATCGACTACAGCTCACGAGTTTTTTATCGAGCCGAACACGAGCAAGCTGCCCATCTATAGGATTAGAAACTGAGAGGGTTATTTGAGAAAAAATTTTCACATAATTTTTCTCAGAAAGTTAAATATTGTTTTGTTTTTATTTTTAAATGACATCCAACTACTTTCATACATTTCTAGTAAAATAAATTGGCCTCAAATAAATTAGAAATTGTAAGTGCTAAATTTGTCTAACACATTTTCTCAAAAAAATTGAACACTAATTAAATACCATAATAATTATTATTAAATATAAGAGTTTCTAAATTTTATTTGAAACAAAATTATTTTTGGGAGAAAGTTATGAGCATATTGCTTAATTTTTCATATTTATAAATCTAATAACCTAAAGAAAAAATAAATTAATAAACTTTTACATTTATCTATGCTACAATAAAATCGTTAAGAATTTAATAACAGTAATATTAATCATTTTTTTGACATATTCATAATTTGAATGATATTAATGTTAATAGAAATAACTGTTTATTTGGCTTGAAATTTAATTAAATTTCAATATATATATCATTTTTTTTTTGGAAGTTGATCGAGCTAGCTTAAGTTGAAGAACATTTTGAATTCATATCCTTCTTAATTTTGATTAAAGTTTTTCTTGGGTTGACTTTCATATCGCTGCTTAGAGCAGCAATAAAATTTCCCAAGCAAAGCATAAGGCTTGGTTTGAGACGATTTTTATTTTTATGTTTTTCACACCATTGTTATAATTTCTTTTGGACTAAATTTTTTCATTGATTTTAAGAAATTTTTGTATTAAGAAACTATTTTCTAGAGCTGCTTTTAAAAAAAGTTAATTTCTCTATATTATCTTTACGACCACCTTTACAAAAAGTTGATGTTGTCCAAAAGAAACCCTAAGGTTACATTTGGAACATCTTTTGTTACTGCTTTGATTTTAGATCACAAGAACAATTTTTATTTGGTCAGCATATTTTCATTGATTTCAGAAAAATTTAGTACTAGGAAATTATTTTCTATAATAGTTTTTAAAAAGCTACTTTTTCTAAGACTTCATTTGGTACAACTTTCTTATTATTTTATTTTTTAGATCACAATCATAATTGTTTTTGAACACTACTTTTTCATTGATTTAAAAAATTTTATCTCAAAGAAAATCTAAAATAACTCAAATTAAAATTTAAAATATAAGCTTAGACCAAATTTCTCCAAGTCAAACGTATCATATAGAAGTCAACCACTTTCCAACAACTTGCATTGCAAAATAACCTGCACCAGGAAAAGCCTTATCTGAAGTCCTTAAAGAAGAAAAAGCTAACATTGCAACTGGCTATATAATCCAATTTCCAGCTGATCGATTATATTCAAAAGTAGCTAAAAGGGGGATATTCCAAGTGGAAAGAATATTTGTATTAGAAGGCAATATTCATTATTGTATTTTTCATTAATTTTTGAATTAATTGTGATGTATTAAACAATTCATTTTGTTTACTTTTCATCCATGATGTAAACGGCACTCTATTTACTGTAGGAAGAGAAATGCTATATTTCGCAAAACGGCACTCTATTTCGCCTGTCGTGGTTGATTTGGAAGACGAAGTGTGTCGGGTGGCTGGTAACTCTAGTCGCACTCGTAATGATCGTGTTATGTTGAAGGATTTTGTGGATGTTCCTGTGACTTTTATGGATCATAATAGTCTACACTATAATGTGAAGGATAACTCGGGCGTGGACCTTAGGGTCCACCTGGACTTGCTTCATGACTATAGTTCTATTTATGAATATGAATATGTTGAATCTATGGGTGATGGAGATCCTGGTAATTCTTTCAATTTGTTGCGTGATACGCCACTTGTGCCTGCTGCTTCTCGTGGCAGATCTCGTGGGAGGGGCAGGCGTGGTCGTTGATTGTTTGTTGGTTGCTGCAATGTTTCTGTTTTATTTGCTATTTAGTGTGGTTTCAGTTGCTGCAATGTTTTTGCATTTGTGGTTGATGGGTTGGCCGGTTAATTGGTTCGATTTGGACGATGAGGAAGCAGCGAGGCTGCAAGCGTTGTGGACGGCCAGGGTTGGTTGGCAACCTGGTGGGCCCTTCGATTTTGTTTTTTACCAGTGGATGGCCACACCCTGGCAACCCGATGCTGGTCTGAATCCGTTGGTATCAACCTTATTATTCTGATGGGCCCTTTTGTTTTTTTGATTGTAAGTCTCTGATGTGGCCCTTCCTAGGGTCTTCTTTTTGTAATCTTTCTGGTTTAATATATTTGATGGTTAAAAAAAAAGAAAAAAAAATGCTATATACATTATAAGTAGAGAAATAAAGATGCTGAAAAGGTAGACACTTAGATTTCTATTTTTTGTGTAAAACTTGTACATCAATGTGGTATTGCATAGGTATATATATACACAGTGGTTTTACATATATATAGCTGTGATTGCTTTAGGTGGTTATGATCTTGTGGCTCTCATTTGCTCTGCAAGAGAGTTGGTTGCTCCATATAGCAATTGTTGTCAATTTGATCAACTGCACTATTGCGACGAGTGGATGCTGCTGTTATTGTATGACTTAAGGTATGATTTAAATGACTTATCTCGCTTCTTTATTTATTAGATTGTTGATATAGTTTCATTTGAATATTATTTTATTTTATTATATTTTATTGAAAAAAATTATGATAGGAAGTTATTTTTTACAATCAAATTTATGAACATATTATAGTGGTAAAAATTTGGTGTTTGCTTTTTTTTTTTTTTCAAAATTTGAATTTTTACAATATTCAT
Organism: Dendrobium catenatum; assembly: GCF_001605985.2. Classification (NCBI taxonomy): domain Eukaryota; kingdom Viridiplantae; phylum Streptophyta; class Magnoliopsida; order Asparagales; family Orchidaceae; genus Dendrobium; species Dendrobium catenatum. The sequence continues at coordinate 2,773,832 of NW_021319500.1, read as the reverse complement.
AATAATGACAAAAAAGTTATTTTATTCACAAAAAATATTATAATCCACAATATGTTTGACCCATGACTTAAGGTCTATTTTGCACTACTTATTTCTCTTCTTTATTTTTGAAATGGTTGCAATACTTTTATTTGAATATTATTTTTATTTTTATTTTTAAAATAATTTATGGTGGGAAGTTGTTGTTTTTATTAATATGTGGTAGCGGTAAAGAATTTGTTGTTTGTTTTTTTTTTTTTTCAAAAATTTAAATATTTATAATAACCTAAATAACTCGAATTTTAGAATTGCATATATATTATGTTTATACTTTGCTCAGATTTTAAACGAGGTGAAAATATAATTAAAATAAATTTATTTAAATGTATATTTTTATGAGAGGCCGTGCCAGCATGGGGAACGTGCCCCCACTGGCCTTAATAATAAAAAATAAAAAAATCATCTAAAAAATTAGGAATGTTTTAAAAATTATAAATTTATGCCCCCACTAACAAAAATTTCTAGCTCTTATACATAATTTTTTTTTATGCATAGGCAATCAGTTTGAACTAATAAGCTTATAATAATCTGTCCTTAATAGAACTTTAAATACTTTGGGAATCATCCTATGTGCAAAAGCTCGTTGCCACAGTAATTGTACTATTTGTTCCGGTGAAAGGACGTAGAGCTACGTTCGGCCGGCACTGAGATCGCGCCACGTAGCAGGCACAAAAATCACGTATTTGTCGATTTTGCTCGGCAATAACGAGAAATATCATTATGTGAAGACAAATACCGAGTAATACTGAGTAATACCAAGTAATACTGAGTAATACCGAGCAACACCAAGCAATACCGAGTTTTTTCCAGAAAAACTAGTTATTACTCGGGTAAATCAGTGGTGACCGAACATAGCTCTATGTCCGGTCACCGGACCTAATAATTGTTCCTCTCAATGACAAATTGTATATCAAAGCTAACCTTAAAAGCGATCTACAACTTCGCTCATGATCCTGCTCGCCAATTAGGGCAATTAAGTAAGCTCGAGCTTAAATTTCTTAAGGCCCATTTGCCCCATTTTGGGCCATTATGTTCGGGAAGCCCAAAAAAGCCGACAGTTGAAGCCCGCCGAAAGTTTTGGATCCGGAACTAAGTACAGCTTAAGATACTAAATAACAATGGCTCACATAACAATTCTTAATTTGCTACATTTTAAATTTATATGACATGTAAATAAAAATATATATATAAAAAAAAAATCATCATACACAATGACTCGCTTGCAATTAACTTTGCTTTTTAAATGGGCTATTACTCAATTAATTTATGTAATCATTTTACAATTAAATTAGTGTAAGTACAAAAATAAATAAAGATTAGTGCAAGATTTCCCACATAATAGTTATTATTAGAGACACAATCCATGTAATTAGATAATAAATCCTGTTTTAGTCTTTAGCCAATAATAGACGGACATCTGTCCGTTCTCAGCTATCATAGTCTATTTAAACCAAACACTGTAATGTTCTCAATGATCAATCAAATTCAATTCTCTTGTTTCCCGAGTCTTCAACTTCTTGCCTCTGTTCTTGGCATTCTTCAGTTATAATAGTTATTTTTATTAAGAAGATATACAAAAAAAGATATAAAATAAATAAAAGTCATACTCTAAATCATCATCATCACCGCCACCATCACCACTATCATAATCATCATCATTATCATCACTATCACCATCATCATCATCCTTAATTACATGTCATGTAATTAGTTTCTTTTGATATCGGCTCCATTTTAATTTCTATCAAGTGAGAAAATGAGAGGCGAAATCGTAACCTTGAATAGAACTCGAAGAGACACAATGGGCAGAGGCGCATGAAGCTAGATGCCTAGATTGATCTAGGGGTGTGAACTAATATAACATCAATTAACGAAAGATAAAGAAGATGAGAGGCAAAAGAGGATGCCAGAGGTAGCTATAGAGAAACTGAATGATTTCAGAGTGAGATGCTATATTAAAGGTCTTAAGTGCTAGGCAAAAGGGGCGAGAAAAGGAAAAAATGGAAAATTAAGGCATGTGGTTGATTTATTGGTAAAAAAGAAAAGCAATTTCCATAATGACAAAAAAGATAATTTATTCATTTGTGAAGAAACATTTTATTTTTTTAATAAATGTGAACTTGTAATTTTTATAATTTAAGAGACAAGGAAGCTCATTCTAAAATTGATTCACATAACATTATTGAAATAAGAAAAAAGAAGAAAGGTTTAGGAGAAAAACTCTAATTTAGTAGAGATAAAAAAAAAATTAAATTTTAGATGTCATCCAAGACAAACTAAATCCCATAACAATAGGATTTTTTCCACTTCATGTCATGAGATATCCTTCTATTTTTTTACAAAAGGATATAAGGAGAATTAGTAGTGTTTAATATGGATGAAGTAAATTAAACTATTGATGATAGGTTCAATGATATTAGTTTTTTTTTTTTCAACTAAAAATAAGGTGAAACACCTTCACTTGATTTTAAAGATGACCTATTACCTCCATCTAAGCACAAAAAATTATAAATTGAAGATATTCTAGCATTACAAATACAAAAGAGAAAAGTACATGTCAAGCATATAGTCCATTTCTCTTATGAAAAAAATTGGATTAAATGCTTAGCTCATAGAATCATCTTCTAACATGTTAGTTAATCTACTTTTTAATACTAAAAATTTAAGTTCTTTTCAAATGTTTTTCAGAGCAACAGAGTTGGATTTTACTAATTATTTGGGAAGCTTTTTTGTATATGAGTCTATTTTGCTAGTGGTTTTATCATTCCATGAAAATACTAACATAATCACATTAGAGGTTAGATATATGATAGATGCATTATGCATACCATCATTTTTTTATTAGAAGAAACGAAAAGCCACACTACAAAGGCATTTATCTTTTCGTAAATGACTTGCAGTACATGCTTGCCTAATGATATTTCGGATGAATAAATTAACACAAGTTCTTAGAATCCCAAGTGAGATTTATATAAGAGAGTATCATAATTGCCACATATAGGTTCTAATCAAGTATAGAGTTTTTAAAAGGAATCATATTAGGGTTTGCACTAAGAATTTTGATATCTTCATATTATGTACATCCAATTCTCTAGCATCCCTTGCTTGAGACGACCCTCTGACTTTCCCTTCTTTTTATTTTTTTCAATTTAAGATTCCATCTTCTTATTTGGGAGGATTAATAATATATAAATTTTGATAATTATAAATAAAATAATTTTGAATGCTTTCTCCTAAAATCATATTGTGATATCTCTTGGAAATATATTGGGATGCCATCAGATCATCCTCCTCTCATTTTTACCAAATCTCTTTTTTTATATTATATAATATTCTTAAATATTAGTAAAGATAAATTATTGTTTGATGATTGCACAAAAATGATGATTTTTTTATTTCCTATTCCCTTTTATCTTATATGTGAATTTTCATTAACTTAATAAAGTTATTTAATATAAAACTTGTTGCATGCTAAAATATACGCGGCGATAGAGTTATAATTCTACGTCTTAGCGTTGCACGGATATCCTGCTCACACACAGAGAACACAATATTTTTTACGTGAAAAACTCGGAAAGGGAAAAAACCACGGGGCCTAGCCCGGCCAGTTGAAAGTGATTCCACTAAAATTTGAGGAAAGTACAATGGTCTGACTTGTCCTTGAAGAAGACCAGATTACAAATATCAACTGAGAGTTTTGCGAAAGTCCAACATCACTCCACTGTCAGATGGTGGTCCGGCGGCACTCCGGTGTCAGGCGGTGGATCGGCAGTGGCACTTCCGCGTCAAGGGGTACTTCAGCTTCGGATGGAACTTTGATGTCCCTTGGTGGTCCGTCGGTGGTGTGGAAGAACTATAGTGGTGGTGCGACAGCACTCCAGCGTCCCTTGGTGGTCTGGCGGTGGTACGACAACACTCTGACGTCCCTTAGTGGTCCGGCGGTGGTCGAGGAGGAGCTAGGCGACTGGAGCTTTCTTCCTTCTCTTCCTTCTTCTCTCTTGGCTTCTTCCTCCCTCTCATGAGAAATGAGGGCTCTATTTATAGATTTTCTGGAGTGCCATAGCTCGTAAATAGGTGTGAGATCAGGGGCAAATGGGGAGTGGTTGAATGGATGGCTGATATTGAATCCCATGATTGCGCACCATTCATTAGATATTTGAAGGTCTTAATGATGTCAGAATTCAGTGATCTTGGGCTCATTGGATTCGTCTCATCAAGATGCTCGATTTGATTATAAGCTCGTCAAATTTGGAGACTGTTTGGTAACTCAAATTATGATTCGAACCTTCCAACAGTGCTTCGAGTCTTCTATTCAGACCCATTTGGGCTCGGATTGAGTTGAATTTGGTGTCGTTGGGTTCGTATTTCCGAGACGATCAGTTCAACTATAAGTTTACTGAAATCAGAGTTCAGATGATCCTGAATTTAATTTTTGAATTTCCGTCTTGATTTTGCCCCAAGATTCGTGCTCGATCAATGTAATTTTTTGATGATGTATCAAAACTTAACTTAAAAAACAAAGAAAAAATAAAAATACTTCCCTATATAATTTCTAGCCTATATTAAAATAATAATTAATTTAAAGCACAACTAAAAACACAAAATGCACGATCTTATATTAACGGATGGCGCATTCTAACAAATATATTAACAATAAAGTTTATATGAACTAGAAATAAGCAAAATAAATTTAAATAAAATGGAATTAAAATTTAAAACTTAAAGCACGGCGTTTTATTTATATAATTCATTTTATGCAAACAAGTAAAAAGTTGCTGTGGTGTAGTGGTTATCACGTTAGTCTTACACACTAAAGGTCCCCAGTTCGATCCTGGGCAGCAACATTTTACGTTTTTCTTTTCTTTCTGATTTATAAACTTTCAATTTTTCTCCCAAAAAAAAAAAACTTTCAATTTCAAAATGCGGCTATGAATTATCTTTCAATAATAGATAATTTAAAAAATTTTATTGGATGCATGAATATTTTACGATTTTACAAACCTTAAAAAATTTTCATAATATTTTACATTTTGGAACGAGAGGTTTTCCGGAAAAAAAAAAAACATTTTGATTGTTTATGGTTAAGCATTTCTTAGTAGGGCTGCAAGTGAACCAAACGTTCGACGAGCCACTTATTGTTCGGTTCGATTAAAGCTCGTTCGTGATCGTTTAATTAACTAAACAAACAAACTTGAACAATATTTTAAATACTCGATTCTTAAATAAACAAGCTTGAACACTAATGCGTTCAGCTCATTTATGTTCGCGAACAACATCATTTGAAGTTCGTGAACAAGCTCGACATTAAGCTCGATAAGAAGCTCGATTCGTGTTCGATAGTGAACTTGTGAATAAGCTTGATAAAAATAATTAATATTTGATTATAGAATTAATAAATAGAAATAATATAAATAATATAAATAGAGCTCGACATTAAGTTCGCGGAAATAAAATTAAGAATATTTGAGGAAAAATATTGTGAAGATGTCTTGATGAAAATGATATTAGGGTGAATTTCAATATGTTTTTCATTCATTTTTGCATATTTAAGATATTAAATAATATTTAAAATTTTTTATCATTATTATCAAATCAAACGATAACTCCAAACATTCTAGAGTTCTTAATTTTTGTTAAAATGATTAAATACACTCTATAAAAATATATAAATATATCATATTTTATATTTATATATTTAAAGCTTTCTAATAGGAGAGGGATTGGTAGAGAATTCTTAAGACTTCAAGATCCACACTTAACACACAATGTCCACTACCATTTATAAGGTTGTAATAATGACACAAAGTTAACCAACCTCATTGTGATGATGATGCCAATCAAATAATCATTGATCATAAATGGCCCTCTTTGTCTCAATAAGGATCTATAGCTCAACAAATTAGTTAACAACATCAGTGAGCCCTTTAATTTGATTGGGGTTGACTAATTGGTCTCATATATTGCAACATTGAATGTACACCACCACAAGATGCACTAACTTATCGCTCGCCTTAAACCCTGATCAATCTTGCCACTAACATTGACACATGTTATTGTCATTAGCACTAATGCCGATTGCCACCAATCTTGATCATCATCATTGTCACCAACTATGATAATTATCATCAACTTTAGCATTGTTGCCATCAATCTCATTGTGATGATTATTTCATAATATAACAACTCCAATCATAGGTTTTCATAATTGGCTCTATAAGAGTATTTATAACTCAACACATCAAATAAAAATATCAATAAGCCCTTCAATTTGATTAAGGTTGGCCGAATAGATGTTGGTCTTTATATTTTTGCAATCATGAGTGAGACTCCATAATCAGAAAATATAGTGACCTTAGCCGCCATCATCTTGAACTCGCAATTTAGTCCGTCAATCACTAGATCGATTGATGAACTCTCTGATAATTCTCAATTGATCATATTTTCTACTCAATAAGATTGGGTGGTGAGCTATATAATAACCATCTAAATTTTCGTGTATGGGGCACCCATGGTGACTAGAAATGATATAATGTTGCTTTCAAGGTTGTAGCCTCTTTGGAGCATATTAGCATGATTAGCACTAATCTCAATAAATATTATCTCCTTATGATTGTTAACATATTAGGCACAATTTTTGTTAAGAGTATTCATTCTGGCAATCACTTGACTCAAGCCTAACACAAGGTCCCTCAAAGCACTATTCTCACTTTACATATCAAACTATGATAGAAACTTCTCGATGCTGTATGAGCAAACCTCCATCTACTAGAGTGCATTATTCAAAGTATGTAATATAACGAGCATAATTCTTAAAATTGTATAGGGCCTAAAAATCATTATATATGATCTTCTTTAGATTTTAAGGCAACAGTGGAGTGAAGGCTAAAAAAGTGGGGCACTTATGAGGGAGTTGCTTTGTACATACTCATCATAGCCTCTTTAAGAACCTCTTCATCTTTTCATTGCCTTGCATCCATTCCTCGACACAAAACCTAGCTTCCTTAGTCATAACATTCAAGATGTAAGCATCCCCACCACATTCTAGGATCTACCCATAAGGTCCATGTCATGAAAACCATAATTAAATCAGACAAAGTCTATTATTCAACAAATACCAACTAGCTTTAAATTTTATATCGTAAAATCATTCATCCATCTTACGCATTTTGATTGTTTTCAATCTCATGTTCGCCATAACATTATGTCATCTAAATCTCATTCTTTGGAAGGACTACAATAACTGCCTTGCACGAAGCCTCATTCCTCATTTTAAGATCCTAGGAACCTTTGCCATGATTATTTATACTTTTAGTTTTTTAAGTTTTTGTATGATGGGGAAATTCATTGCTACTCTACTCCATCTAGAAAAATTACTATAGAGAAGATGAAGTTAGTGAGTTTGTTGTACAAGCTATGATAGTAAAAGTAGTGATAGTTTTTTATATCATAACAGCAAGTGTAAAAAAATAATATGAATTTTAATAAAATTTTCAATTATTATTCCTAATATCTGAGTGATCGTAATTGACATTAGTTATATAGTTAAATTGTATTATCTCGATTATAAATTTGCTGAAAAAATATAACAAAATATCTCATAATTATTTCTAAAAACTTTTATCATAATATTTAGAGGCTTTAGAATTTAGAAATTTCATTAAAATTTATATTTGCTCAAATAAATTTTCTTATGATATATAAAAGAGAATTCCTCTTAAATATCTAAATTTATGAATATTAAAAAAAAAACATTACTCATTAATTCTCTTTGCATGCTACTTTTTATACATAATCTATGTCCAGCGCATCTCGTCACAAATATCTCACAAATAGATATTTACAAAAAAGTCAAAGCTCCTTCAGCCCATTGGTCCCACAGGACACTAGCCACGCGGCAGTATTCACAGAATCCGAGTGGCCTGCACGTCATTAAAAAAACCTATCCAATACCGGATATCGCCGGTCCCCCCGTCACCCCGGCCAGGCCCACACGACATCCTTCAATCTAGACCGTACATCCTCCTCACAAAATTTAGCGTACTCGAGGGTATCGCCGGAGTTCTTCGAAAACTCGACGACGGCGACACCCGCCGCTACCTCAAAAACCTCCGCGGTAATGGCCAACTTTCCCATTCTCCCCTCTTCTATCCTCTCCATCCTCAACTTAAACCCCCATCTATCACCCCTCGCCACTCCAAAGCCTAGCCCCTTTCCAGCGCCCTCTAACGCCTCCACGATCGCCGCAGGCGATTGACGCGACATGAAAATTGTCCCCTTCTTCCTCCTCCTCCCTTCTCCTTCGAACATTCCAGACAAATCGAAACCTCCGGCCATGGCCGAGATCAACTCGAACGCGTTGTAGAATCTGGGCGAATCGCCTTGTTCCTTCCCCTCGGAGTCCGATTCCGCCGCTGGAGGAGAAATCGGCGGTAAAATCGAGATCGGCGACGGGAAATCGCTGCAGCGGAGCCAGCTGTGGCGGAGGATTTCAGGGATAGAGATCCGAGCTTTCGGATCGGCGACTAGGAGTCGGGAAATCAGCCGGCGGGCGTCAGGGGAAAACCATGGCGGGATCTGATAATCCGCGCGGAACACCTTGCTGTACATTCGCATCAGATTTTCGTGCTGAAAAGGAAGAAATCCGGCAAGGAGGACGAACAGGATAACACCGCAGGACCATATATCAGCCCGATCGCCGTCGTATCCCTTGCTCCGGAGCACCTCCGGCGCAACGTACGCCGGCGTGCCACACTGCGTATGCAGAAGACCGTCGTGCCGGAGCTGATCTGGAAGGGCTGAGAGCCCGAAGTCGGAGACCTTGAGATTGCCGGAGAGGTCGAGAAGAAGATTCTCCGGCTTCAGGTCCCGGTGAGAAACTCCGCGGGAGTGACAGAAATCAACGGCGGAAATCAGCTGTCGGAAATATCGTCGGGCCAGAACCTCGGGAAGGCGGCCGCGGGCTACGAGAGAGAAAAGCTCGCCGCCGCGCACGAATTCCATGACAACGAAGATACGAGATCGAGTGGCCATCACCTCCTTGAGCTCGACGACGTTGGGGTGGCCGACGAGGCTCATGATGGAGATCTCGCGCTGAATTTGTGCGGACAAGCAGGATTCTCGCCGGATGTGATCCTTGCTGATGACTTTGATAGCAACACTTTCTCTGGAGCAGAGATCCCGGCCATGGTACACCTTAGCAAAAGTGCCTTGACCTAATAGTCGGCCCATCTCGTACTTGCCGAACAAAACTTTTCGGTTTGGATCGGAAGTGGCGGTGGGAGTCGCCGGCGGTGAGGGATCCTCATCGGTTACCATCGTGTTAAGCGATGTCTGCGATTGGGTTGAGAGTTGGGGGGAGAGGAAGAAGGGAGTTTAATTAAAATGTGGGAGGGGAAACGGTGGGCGTCGCCGGAGAGTGTGGGTAGGGCTCCATAGGTTTCCGGTGGGCGGATGGACGGCGTTTTTATAAAACAGAGAATACAAAACTGTTTTATTTTTTTGAGGGGGAGATGCTCCAGAGTTATGATTGGATAGGGAGGTAATAATTTATAAGGTCTCAGTTGTGAGATTTTATTTTTTAATTAAATTTAAACCAGCAGTACTTTTATGTGTTAATTATAATTTATAAATATATTAATTTAAGATCAGATAATTTATAACTATTTTTGTACTTTTTTTGGCTAAAATATTAAATTAAACTATGAGTGTTAAGCTAAGATTTGTATATTATATTGAGTTTAATTATTCAAAAAATAAATTTAAATGTGAACTCTGATTGGCTGTAAAGTCTCCCAAAAAAACTCATTAGTTGAAATGTTGTTATAAAAAAATTGCCTTGGAGAAGCAATGAGGAATGACTAAATATAAATTAAGAATTTAATAATGTAAAATCTATAAATTTTAAACATTTTTAAAAGTTAAATTGAGATGAGTATGAAAATAATGTATTTGATTGCTATTATTTTAAGGAAAAAATATCATAATATTTTAATATAAATTACATTATAAATAAATTAAATATTAATAGATCTAACTTAAGATAAATGTTAATTGTTGAATTTTTATATTATATTAATTTTAAAATAAATTAATGATAATTTCTTCCAAATTTCTGACATAATTTTATTTATTTTTCATTAATCCGAAAAAAATAAAGCCAATTAGGATTGCTTTTTTGTTAGTGCAAAGTATCTGAGTAGGAGAGGTCGGCAACGGCTTCGGAGTATTGGGCCCACCTCCCGCAAGAACGTGGGGACAAGTGGACACTCCTGAAGCACAACAATGTGTGTGCGTGTATGCGTTTCCCTTTTTGTTTGTTTGTTTGTTTGTTGTTGAGAAGAGAAATTGACGTTGACAAATGAATGATTCTGAAGCAAGTTTTAATGGTCTTTTTTTTTTTTTGGCCTTTTAAGTTATTAAGATAAATTCATATATATACGGGATGTTTAAAATTTTTATTTAATTTTTTTTACTCTCTCCCAAATCATCCTCTCTGTGCGGATACAGACGTTGTATAAAGGTGAATCAGAATGCGTCATATCACATGTTTGTTGCATAACGTGACTATATACCGTTGTGTACCGGATGACATGCTGCGCTCAGATGAGGGCGATGGGTAAAAGAGTAGTGTGCATCATGTATAAAAGATTAGAATTTTTATTTGAAAACCCCCCAAAAAGAGAGAAAAACCATGAGGACTAGCCAAGTCGAATTGCTTGCACTAGTATTGGTAATTGATTACAAATAATGTCCTTCCTTAGATGAGGGCGATGGCTCAAAGTAGCAAATACAAATCGCATAAAATACATTATAAAGTTGGAGAGCAACACGAAAACTATTATTAAGAGAGTATGGGCCTGTTTGTCTGGTCCTTAAGGCCATTGAATCGGAGTTGGATGGATCATAATTAAGCATCAATGATCAGAGTGATTATAGTCAGCGGGCTATGTAAGTTGAAATAATTTATAGTCGGGTGATAGAGGTTGGAAGGACCGTAGTCATCAAGATGATAGTCAATGCCAGATGGAGAGTACAAGTGAGCTCTCAAGTTTTCTTATCTCCTCTCATCCTCTTATATGTGAAGAAAAGGGGGCTATTTATCATTTTTTTTGGAGTGGCATCCTTAATAAATATGAAGAAAATCTCCCAAATCATCTTTCTGTGCGGATACAGACGTTGTATAAAGGTGAATCAGAATATGACATATCACATATTTGTTGCATAACGTGACTATATACCGGGTGACATGCTGCGCTCAGATGAGGGCGATGGGTAAAAGAGTAGTGTGCATCTTGTATAAAAGACCAGAATTTTTATTTGAAAAACCCCAAAAGAGAGAAAAACCATGAGGACTAGCCAAGTCGAATTGCTTGCACTAGTGTTGATAATTGATTTCAAATAATGTCCTTCCTCAGATGAGGGGTGATGGCTCAAAGTAGCAAATACAAATCGCATCAAATACATTATAAAGTTGGAGAACAACACGAAAACTATTATTAAGAGAGTATGGGCCTGTTTGTCTGGTCCTTAGGGCCATTGAATCGGAGTTGGATGGATCATAATTAGGCATCAATGATCGGAGTGATTATAGTCAGCGGGCTATGTAAGTTGAAATAATTATAGTCGGGTGATAGAGATTGGAAGGACCGTAGTCATCAAGATGATAGTCAATGCCATATGGAGAGTACAAGAGAGCTCTCAAGTTTTCTTATCTCCTCTCATCCTCTTATATGTGAAGAAAAGGGGGCTATTTATCATTTTTTTTGGAGTGGCATCCTTAATAAATATGAAGAAAATCTAGTACAAGTTTGAGTGTTCTATCGAATGGTTAATGTGACTCCCTTGATCATAGACCGTTTATCATTTAATTGGCTTAGAGATGTCAAAATTGAGTGCTATTGGGCTCGTTGGATTCATCTCATCGAGCCGCTCAAGTCACTTATAAACATGTCATATTTGATTATCATTTGAACTCCCAATTAATGCTTTGAATATTTCATATAGGCTTTGGTCATTTGATTTGTGCAAATTTGGGCTAAGATGGACCAAATTTTGTGTTGATGGGTTCATCTCCTTGAGATGTTCAATTTGACTATAAGTTTATTTAAATTAGAGTTTGGATGGTCGAATACAATTTGAAAGTTCCCAATGCAAGCTGGCTTCAAGATTCGTGCTAGATCGAGATGGATTTTTCTTACATATCAACCTTCATCAATTTGATCCGAATCATTATTTTGATGCATTGAATATATTTATATTTTTATAATTCATTAAAAATATGTAATTAATGTCCATATCATCTATCTATGCATAAAAAAGATTCTTTTCTTCAAATGAAAAATGTAGAGATCATGAGAAAACTGGCTACTCTTGCGTTAATTAACATCTAAGAGGATTAAGGGTTAGACAGAGGACTTGTGTGGATTGATTAGTCTAGAACTTGCATGTCTCTATAGAAAAAAATGAAGATTTGCATGCGAGGTAGAGATCTAGAGAGAGAGGTTTAATTTAAAGAGTGAGGATCGGCGACCTTTTCAATTCAGCTATTTTATGTATTTCTATAGTTAAATATTTTCTAATATTATTGTGTTTCTAATATCTTCTTTGTTGCTCTCAATGAAGGTCTAATGGGCCATGCAAGAGCAGCATACAACGAGCAACGTATAATGGAAATGCGTGCATTCCTTATACACAGGGGCGAAACCAGCTCCAATTTTGAGGGGGCAATTTTAATATAAAAATAATTAAATAAAAAATAAAAATAATTAAATAATTAAATATTAAAAATATTATATATAATATTATGAAAAGTTGTTTTAAAATTTTTTAGCTTTATATTTGATCTAAAAAAAAAAAATTTATCTTCCAAATCCAAACTAAATGTCTATCAAAATCTTCATTTTTAGCTACAAAAAAAAGCAAAAAAAATATTGCAAGAACATGAAAGAAATATACATAATTGATATTCTTAATCAAATCCTAGAGATTTTTTGTGCACTAATTAACTCACTTCAAAGGTATTTCTAAAATAATAGTTTATTGCATACGAAAAAATGACCTTCATTATCCTATGTCTAGCAATTAAAGAAATATAGATATGTAGAGCATTGGCGAGTAAGATAAAGTAAAATAATGAATATGTTAGCATGATAATAAGCCACATGAATAGGACTATGAAAGAAGTTTTTTAGGGGGCAAAAATTAAAAATTTTTTAGAGGTGCAAACTGAATTTTTTACTCTCCATTTTAAGCTTAATTTTCTTTTTTTTTTGAAGGGGGGGGCAATTGCCCCCTAGGTTATATAGAGTTCCGCCTGCTTCTATACAGCCGGAACGTGAACAAAAAGTTTTAATTGGGAAATTTTTATCATATATTTTTATTAAATTTTTTAATATTACAAGTTTGCTTTTAAAAGCCATTAAAATCAAAATCATCATCCAAACGTACCCTAAGTATTCATTTGAGAAGCGATGTAACTTTTTTTTATCAAAATTGGGTCTTCTTCAGGCTCTTGTGTGAACCCTCGTGTTGCTAGGGCTGTCGCCCTAACTGCCCCCTTTCTCAGCTATTGCTTCAGCTCGTCTTCTCACCTCCTGCGCCCGATGTCGCCATCGGCATCAGGGAAGTTTTTTCTCTTCCCTTTTGTTTTTAGTGGTTTTTTTTCTGCTAATCATTGGATTTTGAATTCGTCCTATCCACTGCGAGCACATATTGTTCGCTATTTCCGAATCATTAGTCCAAAACCTGATTTTTGGATGCTTGAATTACATCGGCCACTTCATGGATGCTCTCTCGGTTATCCGCGCCAGTTTCTGTTGCAAACGACTAATTTTTTGGATTGCCTCTCTTTGGCATTTATGAGGATGAATTCTCTCATCCTCTTTTGCTGCTCATCTGAATTTGGCTTTTGGTTGGCTTCGTTTCCGTCCCGCCAACCCTTCCGTGTGACTCTATATTACTTTTGTTTTGAAAGATTGATTTAATATATTCTTCTCTACATACAACAGTTCATCTAATAAACTATTGTTATATTCTGCTCACTCACTCATCGAAAAGCTTCTTTATTGATTTGAGAAGAAATATTTGCCTAGAACACCATTGTGCTTGCACTCAGTTTTGGGCGTATATAAAGCTGGTTAAAGAAGTAATTAGAACTAATAAATATACAATGAACTAGATGTTTTGCAAATCATACTTTAGCAAATATTCTATTTTATGTAATGTAAGAAAATTCTCTT
>NW_021319500.1:2745467-2758644 GCF_001605985.2 Dendrobium catenatum | reverse complement strand
AATTGATATTCTTAATCAAGTTCTAGAGATTTTTTGTGCACTAATTAACTCACTTTCAAAAGGTATTTCTAAAATAAAGTTATTGCATAGAAAAATGAGCCTTCATTACTACCTATTGTCATAGCAATTAAAAAATATAGAATATAGATACATTGGGAGAAGATAAAGTAAAAAATGGGGGGGGAATTGCCCCCCTAGGTTATATAGAGTTCCGCCCTTGCTTATACAGCCGACGTGACACAAAAGTTTTATTTGGGACAAATTTTTATCATTATTTTTATTAAATTTTTATATTAAAAAGTTGCTTTTAAAAACATTAAAAAAAATCATCCCAAACGTACCCTAAGTATTCATTTGAGAAGGCTGTAATTTTTTTTATAAAAGATTGGGTCTTCTTCAGCTCTTGTGAAACCCTCGTGTTGCTAGGGCTTCGCCCTAACTGCCCCCTTCCTCAGCTTGCTCAGTCCGTCTCCAGCCTCCTGCCTCCCGATGTTCGTCAGGCATCAGGGAAGTTTTTCTTTCCCTTTGTTTTGTGGTTTTTTTCCTGCATCATTTGGATTTGATTCGTCCTCCACCGGCCATTTGTTCGGTATTGCCGTGAATCGCTTAGCCAAACCTGGATTTTTGGATGGTCTGATTAAGTCGCAGTCTTTATGCGATGCTCTCTCTGGTTATTCCGACGCCAGGTTTCTTGTTTTGCAAACGACTAAATTCTGTGGATTGCCGTCTCTTTGGATTTATGAGGATGAGATTCTCGCCCTTGCTGCCCATCTGAATTTTGCTTTGGTTGGCTTCTTTCCCTCCCGCCGCCCTTCCGTTGACCCTATACGGAAGTTCTTCTTTAATTTGAAGCTTAGTAGTGTTTTCTCTGTCATATTGTTTGATTCTTAGCACATTTTGCTTAAGTTGTTTAACGAATTAGATTACAATAATTATTTTTTTGCAATAGATCCTATATTGTTTTTAATTGTTATATGAAATTGACAAAATGTTCGCCCTTGCTTGATATTGGTGTGGAGTCATCTGTGATTCATATATGTATTTTATTTCCTAATATACGCCCACATTTATTCTCTCCATGTATTCTTCACGGTTTTGACTCGTTATTTGGACGTCCGTTAAAATTAGATAATGAGACCTGCAATGGCTCCCATTCCTCTGTTGCCTGTGTTTTGGTTGAACTTGACATCAATAAAAGCTTTCCTGATAAGATGTGGGTAGGGCTTGAAAACTTTGGTTATATTCAAAATGTTAGCATGAAAGTTTTGTGATGCCCCATAATCTAAATTGAAAGAATTATTCATTTATCCGTTAAGTAAACAATAATTAGGATTATCTAATATCATATATCAGTAATAAACAATAAAACATATTCTATAATTCAAAATATCAATGTACACATCTGGATTCATTCCCAAAAATTATATACACTATTCAAAACTACAAAAAAAAAAGAACATGAAGAATCCTGATTAGCTTCACACTTTTTTTCCCTATCATGTTCTGAAATCATTTAATCACATATAATTAACTTAAAAAACTCAGTAGGTCACCAAAACCTATAACTGAATTCAAAGCATGACAAAGGATTAATATGTTTGTCAACAGTCAAATCATAACATCAACATTCGTATGATCATTGAATCAATGCATAAATAGTAAAATTCACATGCAGTGGTATTATAACTTATAATCAATAAAATATTACAATACAAAAGCTTGTAAAGTGGTAAACCAATATGAGAGTCAAATCTATAAAGTAATCATCATATCCATAATACTAATCAGTATATAAATTTTATAAAATATCAAATCAAAATATAGATAAAGATTATTAAAATTGAATCAATACAGTAAAATCATATATGAATGTATACATGCTATCCATGCATTCTATATCAGCATTAAATTAATATCTCAATCATAAGCTCAATATCACAATCACATGATCAATAAATCATGTATATCACGTACTTAATATATCACATGCTTACTATTAGTATAATGAATCAATAGTATTAGTATCTATATCAATAACAATAACAATATAGTGATATAAGCAGTAGAATAATACAATAATAGTAAATTGTATAGTAATAATAAATTCATATAATAATAAGAATAATTTCTCAAGAATATTTATTTTAGTAGTCACACTAAACAAGTAAGAGGTCCTGACTATCATGGTGTTTTTTAATGTTAATATCAGTGTTAGTAAATCGTTGGCTCAGTAAATAGAATTGTCACTCTTTACATATCAGCACAGTAATTATCTTCTTATAACTCCTAATCAGTGTATCAAGTGAATTAGTAGAGGACAACGTCAAACCACTATATTTTAAAAAAAAGAAAGTCTATCAACCCACCATTATGTATAGGTCAATCAGTCTCAAACTAACAGATCAACTAATTTTTACTTATTTATTTCACACAGGTGTATCATTATTACAATAGTATAACAGTAATAGCGACCATCTATTACTCAAGTATATATCCACATTCATTTTTAATACATTGTAGCAAATAATGCATAATTGAGCTTAATTAAGAAGATGTTAAAATATCATAATCGTAGACAATAAATAATCCTATTAGGTAAACATACACATTTTAAAAAAAAAATATCAAAATATCAAGAATTATATAAAATGATGTTTAAGAGTTTTATTGTACTACACCACTATTTTTAGAAGTCAAAATAAATTTTATGGTAGAAAAAATTGTTGTATTTTTAAAATCACTAGGTGAAAAATCTCAAATAAATACTAAAAATGCTCATAATCATTATCTCTATAACATACAAAAAGTTATGAGATGAAAGTTTTGCTAATACAAAGTTATTCACATTTTTCGGTAATGAAAACACAAATTTGAGCGAAAAAATATAAAAAACACAAAATAAAAAATAGGATATGAATTCCTTATACCGGGATGAGAAAATCTTCCCACTGGCCCGATGAACTAAAATCACACCGCGACCTCCAAATCTCAAGCTTTCATTTCCCTCTCTTATCTATTTTCTCACATTTTCCATTCACCATTCTATATTTTCCAAAATCTTTGGGAGATTAAATAGATTTTAATGGAATACATTAGTGCTTTATGATATTTTAGAATATACGTACACTAATAATATAATATTATATAAATCAATTTAGGACTTAAAAAATTATAGAAAAATATTCATAAAATAAAACATAATATTTAAAAAATATCAATGAAATCAATTTGTAAATCAAACACCTAACAATTCTGAAATCCTCACTTGTACCGATAGTTACAATTTCTTAAGAGTTTTTACCGGTGTCCAAAAATTACGAAAAAATTTGTGTAAGTAAAATACTATGATCAAAAGATTATGACGAAGATAATTTGTATTTTGGAGTTATAATGACTCCAAAAAAGATTGACAAAGTCAAAATGCAAACTATTATAAGGTTTTCCTCCTTTATGTGTGCTTTGTAGGAGTATTGGTCATGCCAAGGGTGATTGTCATCCTCTTACCTCCCTTAATCCATGTAATGTTGTTGCTAATGATGCTAATTCTAATGATAATGTAGATAAGATGATTAATACTTTAGATATTAATGCTCATTCTTCCTTAAATGTTCAGTCTATTATTTCTGAGCGGCTTAATAAGGATAATTGTGAGGCAAACCTTATGCCTTCCTCAGGTGTCAAATGTGATGCTGCCTTTCACCTTCTTTCTAGTGACTCGTGGAGCTTAATGTTGAGGAGATTAATGGTGCCATTGATGTTTCTTTGAATAATGATGGGGAGCATGATCATATTAATGCTCCAATTGGGGTGATTGAGGGTACTATTGATGTATACTTGAGCTTATTTTTGATGTGGAGGATTTTCCACCTTTTATTTCATTTAGCGGAGCGAAGGAGGTTTTGGTAGATAATAATTATTTGGTTAACTTTGCTAATAGTCTGGATGTTGATTCTGAAGGATGTGTAGTAGGTGGCCCTCTGGTGGACGCGCCTTCTATGGCTGGAAATGTTATTGTCTCCTTTGGTGGCACTTTGTATTCTCTGGAACTTATGGCTTGTATTAGTTCTATGGATGTTATGGATTCTAATAAAAATATGGGAAATAAAGAAAATCTTGTTACTTCGGCGAGCTTGACTTATAAATTAGAGGAAGATGCAATTTTTTGATGTACCTATTGAGCTTGTTTCTTCAGATGAACTAAAGGAAAAATTGTCTTCTAATGTAATTGATAATATGGTGGATCATTTAGACTAGCTTGATGGATATGGCTCATCACCTTGAGGATTTGCTGGTGATGGTTTGGAGGAGGATTTGGATGATTTTAACGACTTATATAGTTTAAAGAGATTATAAAGTTGTTGTGGAGAAAATATATTTTTTTAACTTGTAAAAAAATAGTTTCATAGTATAAAAATTTATTGAAAGCAGTAAACAAGAAGTGGATATATGTTAGCCACCGTTGCTTAGCTTGGTTAGTGGGCGAGTATGGTTGGGAACCCCCAACCCATGCTTGATTTCCCTCGAGCGGTAGTGCCTCTTAAGTGGGGCCCAATCAAGTACGTGCCAGGAGATTTCTATAGTGGGTGTCTCTTCTAGGTCAGCCGAGGATTAGTCAAACCACCAAGCACCTTTTCGTAGGTAACAACGGGTGGATAAGTGGGTAACCCGTTTTAAAAAAATGAATATTATATTTGTTGTGCCCTGGAGTATTCGCGGCGGTAGAGAAATGTATAGTTTAACGTCTTAGCATTGTACGAAGATGCAGTACACAAGTAGTTAAGAGAGAGAGAGAGAGAGAGAGAGAGAGAGTAGCATTTATAAGAGATCAGAATTTTATGTGGAAACCTCTGAATAGGGGGGAAAACAACAGGGCCTGGCCCAGTTTGAATGAATTCACTAGTATTTACAATTGATTACAAATGAGGCAATAGGGGGGAAAACCACAGGGCCTGGCCCAGTTTGAATGAATTCACTAGTATTTCTCCTGCGGTGGTCCGGCGAGGTTCTGGCGGAGGTCGAGGAGGAGCTTCTTCCTTCTCCTCTTCCTTTTCTTCTCCTCTTCTCTTCTTGTTTGGCCACCCTTTCAAGAGAAATGAGGGGGTTATTTATAGATTTCTGGAGTGGCATGGCCCGTAAATAGGTGAGAGATCAAGGGTAAATGGGAAGTGGTTGGATGGACGACCGATATTGAATCCCTTGATCGTGGACCGTTCGTCAGACATTTGAAGGTCTTAATGATGTCGGAATTTGGTGATCTTGGGCTCGTTGAATTGGTCTCGTCGAGCCGCTCGATTTGGTTATAAGCATGTTATGTTTGAAAACTTTTTGGTAATCCAAATTGTGGTTTGAACCTTCCAACAACGATTCGGGTTCTCGATTTTGACTAATTTGGGCTCGGATTGAGTCGAATTTTGTGTTGTTGGGTTTGTATTTCCAAGACGTTCAGTCTGACTGTAAGTTTGTTGAAATCAGAGTTTGGATGGTCCAAATTTTAATTTTGGAAGTTTCCAACTTGATTTTGCATCGAGATTCGTGCCCAATCAAGATAATTTTTTGATGACGTATCAATAATTATGATTTGAAAAGCAAAACAATTAAAAAAAATCTAAGTAGGTGCACATATAAATTTAATATTTGAATTAGTAGTTGTTGCTGACTATAAAAATCATTAAACATCTTATTTTATTCTCTTGTTCTATAATCTGAAAATCCAAAATTAACTTTCTCTCTTCCAATTTTTATTTTTATTTTTTCATATTGTCAATTATTTGAAAAAATAAAAAGCTGAATTTAAAAATTCAATATAATTACTATTATTTACTGCCGTATGACTTCCAAAGCTGAAAGGAAAATATTTATTTGTTCGGGCAATGAACCATATAGATTAATTATGCAAATCACTTAGGATATATTTGTAACAGCTTTCTCACTATTTTACATATCAAATATTAATAAAATTTTGTTTTGATTATTATTTTCTAATTACTTTATTATCATTTTTAAGAAATTTCTACAATTGAAAGTTGGTTTTTTGCAACAACAATAACTATAGTTTCATTTGAAACAGCTTTGTTATTATTTTTAAAATAGTTTTGTAGTATACAAATTTTTTGAGCTAAATATTTTTATACTAAAAAATTGCTTTAGAGTGAAATAAAAAAGCTGTCACAAATGATGCACCTCTTTGATGCATATCTTCTCCACTTTTGTAGCTTGTCAAAATTTTCATAAAATTCTCTATTTCATGTGATTAATAGAAGTGATTAATAGAAGTTAACTATAAATTCTAATTGAGGACTTTCAAGATGAATCTATTTATATTACACATTATTAATTTTATTAGCCACATATTGTTTTTCAATATAATTAAATATTATACAATAGAACTAAATAATTAAAAATTCATTAAATATTTAGATATTTAGTCATTCACAATATATATATTTCATTTAAGATATTAGTATTTTTTTTTCATCAAATAATTTTATGGTATTGAGAGATAATACAATTACATTTTAACTTAATATTCATCATAAAAATAATTTAATTGTAAAAATAAAATATAGCAAATATTTCAATACAACTAAATTATTATATTCCTAATTTTATTTCTCAATACAACTAAACTATTATACAATAAAATTAATAATACATATCATAAAAATAGCTTTATCTTCATATAAAATATATTAAAACATCATAACATTAATTATATTTTTATATGACAATCTCTACTTGTTCTTTTCTAAGAAAAGAAGAGAATTAAAATGCACGCATGAATGTATGAGTCTCCACTTGTTTTATTTAATGTTAGCCAAATGGAATGGGTAGCCACGTAGAGCAATTGTTGCATGTGAATGGCCATATAAGGATAAGCTTTTATAAGTTCCCATGCTTTAAAAAATCATCTCCTTCTGAATATATTTTTCAGCAATGGATAGAGAAAATAAACTAAAGTTTGCTATCTTGATTTATTAGTTGAGAGCTTTTATTATTAACTAAGATATATTAAATTTAAATATTTTATATGTGATTTATACATAAATTTGTTTTAATTGATCTAAATGTTAAAAAAAAAAAACTTGAAATATTAGGTGAATTTTCTTTAATTTTCATTATATTAATATTGGTAGTCCCTTGAGCATTGAGTTAAACTATTCTATCTTTGACTTCCTTTTGGATAATTTTTTTTACTATTTTTAAAATAAGCTTTTTAATATAATTTTTTTTTTCAATTTTAGAAAGATGTTTTAAAAAATTATAAAAAATTTATTCTAAATGAAATCTTTGAGAAAATTTTCTTATTGCTTTGTAAAGTGTACAATTAACTTTTTTTATTAAAAAATTAATTTAAAATTAATAAGAAAATTGCTTTAAAAATATTTTAGTGAATGGATCGAGATGTGACCAAGTGATTGGGAGCTTTTGCTCTTCTACGTTGGGGCCACATTTGAAAATTCTGATTGTAAATTTTTAATAAATTATAGTTTCGTGTTCTGCTGTCTTAAACAAGAGAATTAATGTTCCTTATTTAGGCTTCGTTTGGGACGATTTTTTTATTATTTTCTAAAACGAAGTTTTAATAAAAAATAAAAAAATGTAATAAAACGAATAAAAAATAATAAAAAAACCGTTCCAAACGAAACCTTAATCACGGATTAGGTTTAAGGCCGCCATAGTGTGTCCACTACTTAATGTAGAAAGGTCATTTCCAGGATCCAAAAAAAAAAAAAACACAAAAGCAATGGCAATATGGCATATCCATCGCTTTCAGCTTTTCAATCGTTCTTTGTTTGCTTTAATATATTGAGGATTATAAAATTAGGAAAAACATATGCATCTCACCGCCAAATTTATCTCACCGCCAAATTTGGGCTTGTTTAGACAGCTTTCTTACTCTATTTTTTAAACAGTTTTATAGTAAGAAAATTTTTTTTTGGAGAAATTTTGGGGCATAAGCCTATATATTTCATTGAAAGAGAAAATGTTACATGTAACTATGAAATTACAAGTAAAAGACTACCTTACATAAGCAAAAAAACAAAACCTTATGTAAGATCTAAGTAAAAACCTCAACTATATTTCCCAATACAAAAAAGAAACCTCAACTAAAACATTAAAGAAAGACAAATTTCCAAAAGAGAAGATCCCAAAATAGAACACTGAGGATCCAAAAAATTCAGTGACAGCAGCAAATAATCCAGTCCACCAAATAGCCAGCGTTCAAGCAATTCCAGATAAGCTCCCGTTGCATAGAAGAGTCTGAACCTGAAAACAACAGACAAGCAGAAAGAAGCAGCAGCAATGCCAATACCAGACTTCTCCAAATAGCTCCAGATATCAATTTACCAGGACTCAGAGGATAAAAGAGAGATCCAAATAACCCCTGGTTGCCCGAAGACCGTCCAAGGGGGAAAAGTCGAAAAGGTCAGTATAAGGAGCTTCATCATTGTCCTGGTAAAAGCTCCCAACCACCAGAAAAAATAGACTCCTAATGCACCAAGCATTCAAAAATTCCCCAAGAGCCCATCAGAATTTTTCCATTTGTAAACTTTAGCAGTAACCACTTTCTTCACATAAAACAACAGTGAAGAAGAACTACGAATTTCATTACCAAATCTCCTATTATTCCTCTCTCTCCATAATTGATATATAATTGAGCATACCGTCAGCAAATAAAAGCTCAAAAACGCTCCAGAGAATTCATTATCCATCCAGTTAAACAATTGCAAAATGGTAGGTCTTAACAAAAAAATCCTAGTTCCAGGAATTAAAGAGTTAAGAATATCAAATGAATATGTGCACTCAAAGAAAAGATGATTAACTGACTCAGATATTGAGTTGCATAGGGAGCAAACCACCGGTACATAAATTTTTCTGTGCCTAAGAGCATCCTGGGTTTTAAACCCCCAACCATAGCAAGCCAAACATAGACAGAGTTTTTCAAAATATGCTTTTTGTGCCAGATAAACTTGTGCCAGCTACAATCAGAAAAGTCCATATAGTAATCCTCCACAAAGTCTTTAAATTTGGGTTTTGGACCATTCTTCCACAGCAAACAGGAGCTAGCAGACTCCGTAATTTGAAAACTACCAAGAGCAGTTTTCAAACTTTGAGGAGTGTGACTATTAAAAACCCAGTTAGAGTTAGAGATATAACTCTTCAAAAAAGGATGCGGGAAATAATCCAGAGACGCACCACCCACAAACTCAGCCAAAGTAGTGTTGTTGCACCAATGATCCCAGCATACAGAAATAGATGCATTTTGAGTAATAATAAAAGTGGAATTCTTCTTGACAGATACTGCAGTTTTACAAATAGAAATCCAGAATTTACTATCTTTAGTAGAAGGAGGTCTCCAAGGAGAAATATAATGAGCAGATAACCAATTGGATAAAGGGGAAGAACAGTTATACATACGCCATATGACAGAGCAGTTAAAGGCAAACTGAAGTGCATTAATCGAGGGGATACCCAAACCCCCTTTCTGTTTAGGCAAACAAACAGAATCCCAAGAGACCATGTGCAGTTTTTTAAGGCTAGTGATGTCTCCAAAAAACAGAAATTTGGAACAAGTTTTTCTAAAAAACTTAAGAACATTCTTTGGTAAGATGGAACCTCTAATCCAATAAGCAATAGTATTCTGGATGGTAAACTTTAAATACTGTAATCTCCCAGCAAATGATAAAAGATTAGCCTTCCACCCCGTAAATTTCTTATGAATTTTATCCATCAAAGGCAAGAAATCTTCAACTTTTAGTCTTGTGAAGGAGATAGGGATGCCAAGGTATACTAATTTATAACTGACATTACAAATAGATAAAGCTTGGCAAAGCAAATCCCTATTTCTAGTGTTCTTAGAAAACATCACAGAACATTTATCATAATTAATATGCAACCCAGAAACATTTGCAAATTCTTTAAGAGTAGCAGAAAGAATTCTACAGTTATCTAATGTAGCATCTCCCAAGATTAAGACATCATCCGCATATAAAAGAAATTTAGTAAAAAAAATTTCTTAAACTTAAATTTATGCATATTGAAAATTTAAGTATATTCAAAAAACATAAATTTGAATATACCAACTGAAGAAATTTCTGAATCTTCTTCCTCTCGGTTGACCATCACTACTAAGCCATCTACAAGCATCACATCTCCAAATAAATTTGAGATTTTAAACTCTCAAATTGAAACGTAACAGCAAGATTCTATGGTTGTGTCTATGGTGTAAGAAAATTTAAGTTTAAGAAATTTTTTTTACTAAATTTCTTCTTTTTTAGAAAGCAGGAGTAAAGCTATCCCAAACTAAGCCTTGATCCAATGCATGTCACGTTCCAAAATGAAAATTAGAAGAATTATATCTTTTCATCTAATCAAAATTTAATTAGAGCTTATCAATTCATATAAACAACGAAAAGAAATAAATGCATTTAAATTCATCAATATGCATAATTATTACAAGACAAAATAACTTGTGTACAATAGTCATGATTAAAAAGAATCAGTTTATTTCTATTACATATGCATAATGACTATAAAAACTTAAAGTAATGAAAAGAAAATTTTACATATTGTCTAGAGCCTCACTTTTTAGAGTTCTTATATTTTTTAAAAAATATATAAAAATCACATAATGAGCAGATAGTCAAACAAGTAACCAATCAGTCTTTAGTTTCTTATGACTCTCATCAGTAAATCAATGAATGTTGAGAATATCACATGGAATTATCATATCTTATTATCTTGATATTAATCAGTGCTTCTTTTTAGTCAGATCAATATCACATTCTAGTACATATCAACTATTAGGAGTGTCAATATTTGACAAGACCCAAAAACCCAATCCGAACTCGATCTAAATTCCAGGTTAGGTTCAACCTGCTTGAGAAACAGGTCATATTCAATAAAATGATCCGTTTCAAAAATTGGGTCGGGTTTGTGTTAACTTGAAAACTCAGGAATGACCTAGATTGACTCGCGCTAACTATATATGCCCGTGTCGCTATCATGTTGAGTCCCGTGTCTCTTCGCATGAGTCACGTCCTGCTAATGAGTGACAATGTTGCCGCTGCTGGCATTGCCGTGTCAGCGGGTGGGGTCAGGTCAAACTGGTAACTGCATGGGTCGGGACTGAGTTAAAATACCTGACTCGATTGCAAAGACATGTTAGGTATGGGTCAGGTCAACTAGTGTCGAGTCAGTTCCAAGTTTTGATCCGAACCCAACCTGTGACCCAATTTTGACAAACTCATTAACTATATCAATTATTTCAGCAACTACATTTTAATATTATCATATCATATCACAACACATCACTTTCAACCCATTTTAAATATAGATATTTTCCTACTCATTTCACAGAGACATTCATATACACATTTCTAATCCGTGAAAATGAAATAAAATCATATCATATTAATTAGAATGATCAAAGCTATAATATATTAAAAATTATACAATAGAAGCTCACAAAATAATATGATAATGCATTTTTTGGCAGGCTAAGAAGAGATAAAATCTTTGACAATACAAAACAATCGAAAATAAAAATAAGATGATAGTCACTTTCAACAAATAGAACAAAATTTAAGAGAGAAATCATAGGTAAAAGCCTCTGGGAGCTTCCTCTCTCATATTCTCTCTCTTCTTCTCTTCCTCCCTTCCCTTTCCTTTGTGGCCAAGCCACACAAGAGTGAATGAAGGGGTGAGGGTGGCAGGGATATTTATAATTTAATATATCTTCTATTAGTGGCCTAGTGTCGCAGGGCTCCAACCCAATACCGCAACACTACATGTTGAATCCATAATCAAAGTATAATAGAAACTCCAATATCGCTACGGGATTTTTGGGCATTGTTGTGCTATCAAAGTTAGTGTTGCAGTGCTTAAATGCATAATGCCCCTAAGCTCAAATTCAGATAGAAATTCAAACTTTCATTTTTTAAATACTTTTTCATATTATTATTATTTTTTGTTACAATGTACACCATATATTAATGTCCATTAATAATAGAGGTGTCAAAATTGGTTAATGGGTGCCCCTCGGAATTGATCTGATCATAATCCAACCAATCATAATCTGACTTGCTAGCAACCAAAATGACCTGAAACTAACCCGTTAATCTTTTATGGTTAAATTTTTTTATAACTTATCAACTATAAATTTAGGATATATGACTAAAAATAATAGGAATATACTTATAGGTAAAAGAATTAAGAAAAAAATATATTAAATGAACCATTTCAAGTTAAATATGACTTTATGGTTCAACCCCAATTAATTTGACCTTTTTAATAAATGGGTCGAAAAATCCAACTCAAACTCATCCCATTTATTAAACGGCCCAATCTAAGCAGATAATAATTATAAGAAATTTTTATTTCAATAGTCCTCTTTATATTTTTATATCAATAACATAAAACAAATTATTACAATAAAAGGAATTTAATCAAAAATATTAAACAGGTAATAATTATAAGATTTTTTATTGCTCTATCGCTACTAACTTAAACTCATTACTTCTCATTGTTATGTCACCAAAATTTGCCTTGATTAGATGTGAATCTTGATACATATCTCAATTAAAAACTTTTAAAATCAAATTTGGGACCATCCAAGCTCTAATTTTAGCAAACTTATAATCAAATTGAAAGTTTCAATTAGATGAACCTAACGACACCAAAATTGGTCAAATCCGAGCTCAAATGCATTAAAATCAGTAGATTGACTCACATTTAAAAGCTTAATAATATTACTTCGATGATTAAATGATATCCAAATATGACGTGCTTATATTTGAATTGAGCGGCTTGATGATACGAATCCAACGAGCCCATGATCACTCAATTTCGACATCATTACGACATTTAAATGTTGAACGAGTGCTATATGATTAGAGAAATCAATATAAGACGTCTGAAGGAGTAATCTGAGTTTTTCTTAAATCAGGTTCACAGTTACGGTGCATGGCACTCTCAAAATTTATAAGTAGACCATTTCTCATTGTATGAAAGGGATGGGGGTAGACACTACAGGAAAATCACTTATTACCGGCGGAATTTTCCGGCGGCTTTCCGACGGTCACATTTCCGGCGGCTTTCCGGCGGCTTTCCGGCGGTTTTTGACGGCTTAAAATTTCCGGCGGCGGTCCGGCGGCTTTCCGACGGTTTTCCGGCG
>NW_021319500.1:2697854-2745260 GCF_001605985.2 Dendrobium catenatum | reverse complement strand
TTTTTTTTTTTTTTTTAATTTCCACCGGCGGTTTTTGACCGCCGGCAAACCGCCGGATTTTTTTGCCGCCGGAAAATGCCGTCGGAAAGTATTTTCCTACGCCGTTTTTTCCGGCGGCTCGAAAGCCGCCGGAAAACCGCCGGAAAATTAAAAAACCGCCGGAAATTGCTCAAATTCCGCCGGAAAAAGCCGCCGGAAGTGGGTGATTTTCCTGTAGTGAGAGTTGGACCTGTGCTAGATACTTAAGAGTGCTTTAAGGCTTGAAAGTCCTAAAGCTCTACCTAGGCACCATTGTCGGTGAACCCTTGTTGCTTGGCCATTACTGCTTGACCTCCGCCCAATCATTATAGTCAGACCTACGACGGGCTGCCATCATCGGTCTCTACCCAGACATTGTCACCTATTGATTATAGTTCATTCGACCTCAGTCACCCAAATACAATCGTTCGACATCAATTGCCCAACTACAATCCTTTCGACCTTTGTCACCCACCGACTACGATCACTTTAACAAGCATCACAAGACTACGGTCCTTTGATCTTAATTTCCTGACAATGGTCTTTCCAACATCCATCATCTGCCAACTATAATCCCTTCGACCACCATCTCCTAACTATGATCCTTCGACCTCAATCACAAGGCTATGGTCATTCGATGTTAGTATGTCGACTTCAGTCCTTTCGACCTTCATCACCTACAATCTACGATCCCCTCAATTACTATCGCATGACAAAGATTTGTCCGATCTTTCTCATTCGTCAACTATAATCCTTTCTACCTTCGTTACCCACTGATTACAGACCTTCTACCTCAGTCGCCTAACTGCAATACTCCATCCCTCGTTACCTACTAATTAAGGTCCCTCTAATCACAATATCTCACTGATTACCGTCTTGACCTTGGTCGCCATATTACATTCCTTCTTACTTATGTTACCCGACAATAATTCTCTCGACCTCAGTCGCCTAACTACGGTCCCTCCAACCTCTTTTCGCCTGATTGCGATTCATTCATCCACCGTCATCTTGCCCTCCGTTGCCTGCCGAGTGCCGACTACACTCCCTTGAACCTCTGTCACCCGACAAAGATCTCCTTGACCTTCATTGCCTGAACATGGTCTCTTCTATCTATGTTGTCTGACTATGGTCCCTCTAACCACTATCGGCCGCTGACTATAGTCCCTTCGACCTCCGTTGCCCGTCAACTACATTCCCTCTGACCTTTTCGTCTGACTACGATATTACTGACCAAACGAACATGCCAACATTCTCTTGAGAATAATTCTCATGTTATTGAATTCTTCCAACTCTAACCATGTAATATGTTCTACATAATGTGTATTTATAAGTTGTATCAATGCCTTCCTCTAGGAAGGGCATCATTTATAACCAATAACAAATGTTCTACAACGGCTCAAATTCTTAACTATTTAGATATTGTTCCCTTTGTCCTAAGAGCCTCACGGTTTTATCCTGTTGATGTAACTTTCCAATAGGTCACCAATCTCATAATTGCTCTGGATGAGCACCCTTAACTGCGGAGTTTCTTAAATGAAATTCCAACCATTATACTAAAGGGCATCTCGATGTTTAAGAGTTTAGCTTCTTTTACTTTAAAGGTTTCACAATCTTCCCCACTTAAGTAACTAACACTAAATTTTTACTTTAGTTTCCTTAAAAATAATATTTTCAAATTTTTGTAAGAAGCTAAAAAAGTACTGGTCAAAAGTTAGGAGTCGCCGGGGCCCACAAGGACTCTTGACCTTACCTTTGGTATAAATATAAAACAAAAAATAATTAGCGAGTTAATCCTTTTCTATTCCGTAAGAAAAACTTAGTCCTCACGCAACAAACACTCAATTCTCCATGCCGTTATGCTCTCCACACTTCACCTTATCCCATTCCATTATTATTTTGCGTCATCAAACTTGTCTAAGGGGAGATCTAAAAGGTTTACCTTTACCTAATTCACTTATAATATTAAATACAAATTATTTTATGAGCTCATCATAACAATATTGAATTTTTATTTTCATTCAATTTTCCAATTTAATTAACTGAAAATATCAGTATTAAATAATCCAAAAAAAAAAAAAAGAAATATCTGCATTAGTTAATTATTACATATTATTTTCCAAGTTTTTTGGCCAATTGATCTGACTTATTTAATGATGCCCATACCGAACATTTCCTGTTTAATAAAACTTACAGAATTCTTTCTCAATCAAAAGAGAAGAAAATGAATGTGTGCCAAGCAATTATTTCAACTGTAGTAGCACCTTTTGCAACGTATCACATCACCTTCGTATCTAAATGCGATCATAGAGTTATTACTTGCATGATTGTTCTTCTATATTATTTGATGTTCTATATTAAATTAATATTTTAATTAGGATAATTTTTTGTTATTACTTTATTTTTGCTGTTTTTTTAAATTATATTACAAATTTATTTTAGAAATAATTAAAAATATTATCTCAAGGGAAGCTTAAATGACCATTAATTGATGTCAAAGAGAAGAATAACTTGCTTTATAATTTTGTTGGTTAAATTATAAAGCCATTAACAAGATGCACTTAAAAAGTATAACATCTTTTGATATATATTTACATATAAATTTGGAAAAAAATAAATTTTATTTTTTTTGGACTTCTAAGCCAATTTAGATTTTGTTTGAGACTACTTTCTTACTGCTTTTTAAAACAATTTTCTAGTATAAATTTTTTTTAGTTATGAATTTTTATACTTAAAAATTGCTTTAAAAATATTAAGAAAGTTGCCTAAAATGAAACCTTAGGCTTCGTTTGTGATGGCTTTTTTACTACTTAAAACGACTTTCTTGTACAAACTTAAAATTTTTGTTATAAAAACCTGCTTTAAAAGCAGTTCCAAATGAAGCCTTAGTCAAACTTAAACACATATCACATATACAATTTTTAAAATCAAAATCTTTTGGTTGTTAGTCAAAACTCTCAACTAACAGATCAAGAAGAGCTGCATAATAAAAAAAAAATAATGCACTCGAACAATATTATGAATGAAAGGCCTAAGGAAATAGTTCCCCAACTTTTACGTTGCTTTTGCAAAGAAAATGAAGTTAGCTTTTAAGAGAATTATAACATCTAAAGTCTTTTAAGGGAAAATGTAAATTTGAATAGCCAATTACTTTAAGTGACAAAGATTGCAAATAATTCAAGCAAGGAAATAGCGATATCTTGACTTTCTTTCTTTTAGATATTATTTGGTGGGTGTCCACTAAAATCATTGTTAACAAAAAAAGTTATTCTCATCATGATAATCTTTATAATTACTGGTTAATTAATGTTGAACTTAGTGATTTCCCTAGGTTTGATTCAGTTAAAGTTTAAAATATGAGAACTCACAGTAGATGTGAGTAGTCGAACCTTCTCTATCAGCATATTGTCATCAGATTTTTCACCCACAAACTATTGCAATCAAATAGACTTGTCGCTTATCCATAGCGGTCAGACCTTTGTCGCCCAACTATTGTCGTTAAATCATGATCACTTAGCCCAAAAAAACGTGGTTGGACTATGCCACATATTCGGGATATTCTCCAAACTCTTGTTATTTTACAATCTCCAAGTAAGGAAAATGGCTAAATTTTGTAATTCACACATATATAGGCGAATCATTTCAACTGAGCAAATACCTTCTGGTTTTTTCACTTTCGGATTTATCTATTTGTATGCTAGATATTCGTGCAAAATTAAAATAAAAAACTTTCTCTCTCTATCGATATGAATTTTCTAGCCCGCAGATATGTATAAATACATATTAATAGTACACTAGAGTGCAAAAAATATAGAATGAAACATTCATAACAGTGTTACTTGGTTAATGCGTAGTGCTTTAGATGTAACCGTTATGGATATATCTAGGGGTGTCAATTTCGGGTCACGGGTCGGGTTCCGGTCGAACCCGAACTGACCCGGGTGCGAAACGAGTCGACCCTAACCCGAACCGGGTAGAGAAACGGGTCGAAAAATTGAACCCGGACCCGACCCGGCGGGTTGCCGGGTTGACACGACCCGACCCGGTTTGGGTGGCCGGTGGCGGCAGACGGCGGCGGACGCGAGCGCGGCGGGGATCGGGTTTTCGTGTCGTGTCAAATATTGACACCCCTAGATATATCAATAAAAATTCTATATGATAGTTAATAACTTAATATCTTTAATAAATCATGTACCAAAAAAAAAAAAACTTTAATAAATTTTTTATTTTATAAAGCATTTTTTTTCATTTTTTAGTAATTATATTAACCCTTTGAACATTTTATGGCACCTAAGTATGTATTAGGGTCAAATCCTATCAAATCATTCGTTCACCAAAGTATCATTTCAATCTTGGACCAATCTAGTTAACCTAGATACCAATTTTAGTTACCCATCAGGCTATCCGACCATCATTCAAGTGACGTGCGACAAGTTCCAAATTAACTTTATTCTCAAATAATTGAGCAATGACATTCATAATTAAATAATATATACTTATAATTATACCATATATACGCTGGCCTATCTTACTTTTTCACGTAATAATGTTTGCCACGTGTCACGTTTGTGAAGCATCGATCTATAAGTCCAGATAACACAATAATGCATGCATTTTATTATAACAGTAGCTAGGATGGACGTGTTGACGTTTGATTTATGGGAATATTACTTGTCTGGAATATTTGTAACTAAAGATTATTTCATAACAAGGGAATTTATAATAAAATTAATGTGTTTTGTTCTTACCTTATAAAATATTGGAGAAAGCCCCTAATTATTTGGCTCGGTGATATTGTATTTGATTTAGAGCTGTCAAAATTGGATCATGTGTCGAGTTTGGGTCGAATCTGAAACTTACCTGATATCAGTTGACCAAACCCGAACCCGACCTATTTTTACAAAAGGGCACGTTATTTCAACATGGATCAGACCTGCATGGGCTATCGAGTTGACCTGACCTAACCTGCATACACATTTTGAGGATGTGGGCGATAGAGTTAGCGGCACGTCAATCTCGGCGACAGAGTTAGCGACACGACACGGTTGGAACGTCGTTGAATTATGCGTTGGACGGCAGACCGGTGCACAGGATGGCGTGGCAGCGACAGGACAGGCGTGCAAGACAACGAGGTAGCGATCGACGGGAATCACGGGACGGTGAGATAGCGATGCAAAAGACGAGACTTCATCATACGACACGACAGCGCGAACGGGGGACGGACGTGACTCACCTGCGCATTCCAAATGAGTTAAACCGGGTTAAGTTTGGTTTCCAATCAACCAGAACCCGACATGTTTTCTCAAACGGGTCGAATCCGGGAACACAAACCCGACCAGTTTCGAAATCGGATCGTGTCTAACCTGAAATTTTCGGGACAGGTTCGAGTTAGATTTTCACGTCGTGTCAAATATTGACACCCCTAATTTGATTGTTAAAATATTGACACCCATAATTTGATTGTTAAAATAATACCAAAGATAACTTCAATCCTAGCCTGAAAATTTATTTTTTTCCCTCCTAATTTCATAACTAACTTTATAGACCTAATCGGCAAAATAATTACTTTATTATTTTTTTATTCATATATTCTTTTTATAAAAGAATTTAAAATCTCATAAAATAATAGAAAATAGTAATAATAAATTAATAATAATAATCTTATTTTATGTAAATTATTATTTTTAATTAAAACAAAGACATTCTCACCACACCATAATTGAAAATAAAAAAGGGACCAATTCAGAAAAAAATTTCATGTATTTTGAGAGTTAGGCATCTGTCAATTAGAAAAGCACATGACTCATCACATGCTTGAATATTATTTGTCAGCCCAATTGAAGCCAAATAGTTTGGAGAAGAAGGGATGTCTCTATAAAATTAATCTGTGATAGGTTATATGAAAGCTATAGATGAGAAAAAATACTCATATGAGAGTATTATACTACCAATATATTGCCTAAATGGTGGGCCATTAAATTTCAGTAATAGTTATTAGCCAAATAGAAGTTTGCTTCATTTAATTGGATGATTTAGATTGACATTGCCAGCTTTTCATATAGTTATGATCATTGAGGTTTCGTTTGGGAATGCTTTCTTGATGCATAATTTTTTGATACAAAATTAAATTTTTATGCCAGAAAATTTATTTAAGAAGCACTAAGAAATCCTTCCTAAATGAAGAATGAGTTTTCATGTAATACTCAACATATATATACCTCTTTTCTAAATAGAAGAATTTCATGATTAAGGGGAATAATAATTAAATTTAAGTTATTCTAAATTGAATGATTAGTGTTAATTGCATGTTTTAAAAGATTTTTTTTTATCATGATTTAGGTTTTGTTTGGGACGTCTTTCTTACGGCTTCTTAAATCAATTGTTTAGTACAAAAATTTTATTATAAGCATTTATCTCATGCTCCCTTTTATAAATGCTCACATGCTTTCTATATAATCTTCTAATGAGAAGCTATGAGTCACATTAGAGAATTCATGGAAAAAATCATCTTAATTTTTTTTAAATTAAACAATATATTCCTTATTCATTAAGTATGGAACTAGAGATTAGTGTATCAAGGTGGTACCAACTAAGATATAGAATTTCACAAGCGGTCAAGATCAAAATAGCTCTTTACAAAATGAGTTCAAAAAAATATTTTTCGCCTTCAATTAGTTGTGACAAATGGAGGAATGTTTAGCACACATAATCTAAAATCAAATCAAACGAGTTCAGTAGTCCACTCTTTCTCATCCCTTACAGAACTTAAAATATCGTTTTATCACTCGAGATACTAGATATCTTAGTGATATCTCATCGAACTTGACATCTCGCTAATACAAATCACTCATGCCATTTTCTAATTGTTAGAAAGAGAATCAACTGATTGTGAAAGGAAAAATTATTTTTCTAGGCAAGACACTAATTCTGGAGAAGTCGTTTCCCTTGTTGCAGAGCTTATATGAATTTATTTCTAAGGTAAATCTTTGAGGCTTAAAATACTCGAAATGCTTACTTGGCAAAGTCATTATCTAACTTAACTTAAGAATGCATAACATGATGATGTCAATGAATATAACAATTAAGTTAATACAGGATGAGTTTGAACGCCCCTCGCACTTCAAGGATAAATAACATTATTTGTCAAGAATGTACAAAATTTCTAGTAATCCATGGATTCTTGGAAAATTAAGGCTTCATTTGAGAAAATTGCCCTACTAGAAAATGAGCTTATCTAATGGTTGGCCTTTATGGTGAGCCTTAACTCTCAAAATAACCATAATGCTTATTTGGCAATAATCAAGTCTATTTAAAAGTTTCAATTTAATCAATCATAGAAATGGCCATCTCTTATCTCTATTTTATTTCCCTTACTCCATTAATCTTAAATCACCAATGATATGATAGCACCACTGAGATGCTCAAGTTACCTTAGAGCTCAAACTCTTCTCTTGTGACAAGATTTGCAATGAGCATTTTTTAGTTTATTTGAGGAGAGAGAAACTCGACCCTTAGAGATTAAATGCTCCTTTTGCAATAAGATCCATAATAATCAAAATTACATCCATAATAAGCAAATACGATATACTATGGAAATGAGTAGAGCCCTGAAACATAGACACTCTCATATGAGACAATAGTTATAATGAGCATGTTAGGTCATGTGAGGTCAAACTTAAAGGCAACTCAGAAGAGCCCTATAATTTGGACTCCTCATATATGATCGATGAATTTGCATTAAGCTAATGAGGCTCACTCAAGAGGCGAGCCTTATAGTTGGAAACCTACATGATGATAATGATTCCACAAATATTGAAACATTCTACAAGGAAGCGAACCATCCATAAGAAACAAATATAAGGTCTTAGATAATGACTTAAAAAGTAGTCCTTTATT
This sequence comes from Dendrobium catenatum, assembly GCF_001605985.2. Lineage (NCBI taxonomy): Eukaryota > Viridiplantae > Streptophyta > Magnoliopsida > Asparagales > Orchidaceae > Dendrobium > Dendrobium catenatum. Next base: position 2,737,349 of record NW_021319500.1, on the reverse strand, counting down.
TGCAATCACCATATGTGAATAAAATAAGAAATAAACATATATAAATCATTCATAGTTCTAATTTACTTTCTTATATAAGTAATGTTCTTGTTGAAATTTACTTTTATTTCATCCCATTCATGAAGTTGCAACCAAAAAGACACTATAAAAAATATCTAAAAAAAATCTATGATAAAGCCTTACAATATCAATAATGCTCCAAAACATCATAAATAACAAGCTAAGGTGGCATCAATAAATGGTAATGAATATTTTTTAAAAAAACTAATTAGCAATAATTTATTCTGAAGTATGTATTGTTTGAGATAGCTTTCTTATTATTTTCTAAATTAATTTTTAGTATAAAAAATTCTAGTTCAACAAATTTTTGAACTAAAAATTTGTTTTAAAAAATAATAAGAAAATTGTCCCAAACAAAGCCTTAATTTTCCAAGGCCTTAAAAAATAAAATTTTAAACCACTAAGCCACCAATTCTTTAACAATAAATTTTCTATGAGTCTTTTTTTTTTCTCCAGATTAATATTAAGAAATGATGATTCATTTGCCAAGGCAGATATGCCTTCTAATTGGAGAAATAAAGCCCATTTACATGAACATTACCATATGTGGGCCTGGCTTATTTGATGAGCTAAGAGGCTTGACGAAACTTAAGCCAGCCTGTTCTAATATGTTTTTCATTAGGTTTTCATAATAAATGAGAAATGTTTTATTATTAAAATTTACTTTATGATGTAAAACTAAGGAGCATAGAGTAGAGTTTGTTGGTACATATAGATTCAGCCAGGGGCGAAGACAGAATTTTTTTCATGTGGAGGCACAAAAAATAAATAATAAAAATGATCTCACCTTCTTTCATCCAAACATAATAAGACTAATATTATGTTTAAAACTTTTTTATTAGACTTAGTATATCACAAAGTGATAAATTATATAATTAAAAAACTTACAATCAAGAATAATAAGCAATTACATGACACCTATAGTTTTTTCTTAGGAGACTTCTATCTCTTGTAACTCATTTGGAACAATCAAATATTTAGTTAAGCCATTTAGGCTTAACTAGAACCAATTATTTACTTAACTTCAAGATAAAAAAATGGATAAAAAAGCTTATTCATATTTTTTTGACTTGGTATAGATCAGATCTAAATAAACTAATTTTACAGTACTTGTCGAGTTTGCATCAGTTTGAGATTGGAGTGTTCAAATCTCTAATTCCTATTAATATCTAGTTCAGAAAATAAGAAAAAAATTGCATAATAAAAAAACTTTTCACGGATACAGAGAGAGAGAGAGAGATACGACCTGCGAGAGAATAACGACAGAGGTTTGTGGCCTAGCAGAAGAGAGAGAGAGAGAGAGAGAGAGAGAGAGAGCACGCCGACGACAAGGGTGAACAGCGAGCAAGATTCTGTCTTATTTTAGGGCTTTTGTATTTACATACAGAGATATAAAATGAATTCACTTAAGTAAAATGATATGTAAACGTTACTATTTTTAATCAGCTTATTAAATTGATAATCAAGAGGACTCTTATTTAATTAAAATGAAATATAAACGTCACTTTAGGGGCCAAAACTTCATCTCACCTTCTTCTTCTTCTTCATCTCTGATCTCGTTATGAAGCCGGTTGATGAGTGGCGCAGCTAAAGCTCTCCCTCAGCTCCTCCACTTGCTCCGCTCCACTCCTCACTCACGGCACCCGAATAATCTTAGGGTTTTCCTATTTATGGCGGGCCAGTGGGGGCACGTGCCCCCAGTTCCCCCACCGTGGCTCCGTCCCTGGATTCGGCCAAACATTGTTACCCATTAAGTTCTATTTTGCTTTTATTTATGAAGAGTAGATAATAAATAAAAGGAATTTATGAATTTTGAGCTTTTAAGTATTTTATTTGAAATAAAATAAATTTAAAATATATTTTTAAGTAATTTTAAATTGAATTCTTAATTTGACCAAATCCATTTAATTCAAAACTGTCTCACGACTCTAGAACCTTCTCCTTCATGTGCTCCAAGTCTAACTTCACCGATGACCCATAACATTGTCCTCACCTCTGAAATTGCTATGAATTCCTATGTGGCTTCTCATGTATCCCAGGTTGTACGTAGCTCTTTCTTTCTTTCTCTTTATTATTTCATCCTTACAGGGTGTTATCTGGTTGGATCTCTTCTGATTTTGGCTATGACTGCTTCCACTTGGCCTCTCTTTGTTGGACTAATCTTGTCTCTAGTTTAAGTCTTATTGGGTATTCTCTGCTGTTCACATCGGTTGTTTCCTATTGGTTGTTCTTGGGTGGTTCCCTTTAAGGTCCTAGTTTTTGATTTTGTCTTTTATTTTGTTTGATTGTATATATAGACTGAATCTAACTCTCGTATGTTTTAATTTAAATGAAGTATTTTAGAGGGTCATAGGCCCCTAATATGAATTTTAACAAAAAAAAAAATCCAAGTTTTTGATCAACTTCTTAACCATCAACTTTGATTGTATATTTAGAATGAATCTAACTCTCATAGGTTTTACTCTAAATGAAGTATTTTAGAGGGTCATAGGCCCCTAATGTGAATTTTAAACAAAAAAAAAAAAATTCAAGTCATGCAAGCTTCGATAAGAAGTTATACATTTCTTTCTTTTAATTTACAACTAATCAATCATTTATAATAAAAAAGTTTATTTTCAATTTACAATAAGCCAAATTTCAAAAGGTTCGCTATTTGCACAATATTTCATAAATTCAAAATGATTGCAACTAAAAAGCATCTAAAAGGTCATTCTCCTCTTAACAAGCTGTTCAAATAAATAAAAAAGCTATAGCCCAACCAATTAGGATTCAGAGGCATCTATTAGCAATAACATATACTCTATTATTGATAAGAAGTACTCATCTAGTCATCTAGCTAATCATGCTTTACAAATCTAAAAATATCAATACTTCTCTAACAATAATTTATCTAGACTAGCATGATGATTTCTTGTTCATAAACATATCACATGTTACCTTATCTCAGAAGGATTCCATTTACATTGTTACCAAAAATTCATATTTGATATTGAAACTATGCAACATAGAATAATCACTTGTATTTGATCTCCAAAATCATCCTAATATTTTGAAACTGAGAGGATTAAGTTCAAATACAAATATTAGTATTGGAGCTCCAACCGGACTGAAACTTCTCAACTACATACTGAGCCACGAGCTTAACAACGATGATTTAAAAGTTTATTCTTAAAAGGACATCGTACCTAATTGGTTATCAAGATTCGTATATTTCATCATTTGTAAGTTTACAAAAGTATAAATTATTAATATTTTTGCAAACCTAAGGGCCCACTCACTTTAGCATAAAATTTAATCAACTATACATAGTACAATAATGTTTGTTGAGTTCATTTTATATGATGGTCTCCAATTAGGATAAGATTTGTCTTATTAAATAATTGCGAAGAAGCAATAAATGTCTAGAAATTTTCACTCATAGGTAGTCGTTTAGTTTCCTTATACTTTGTATTAATAATATAAATTTTAGAAATCTTGATAATATGATGATAAAACTTATGAGTTTTATATTAGCAAGGTAGTAAGGCTTGAAAGCCTCATGCCAAGTTTGTAAATTGTAACAATGTATATGCTGGCGAATTGGTCTATTTGACATCATTTGGGCCTATTTTTAAGCACATGATATGTTGAGTTAGGCTTCGTTGTGACGGCTTTCATTATGCTTCTTAAAGCAGCTTTGTAATGTAAAAATTAAAAATTTTGTACTAAAAAGCCTCTTTAAGAAGCAGTAAAAAAGCCGTCCAAAATGAAGCCTTAGACTTTTTGGGTACCTGATGTCATTGAAATTATGCAATATTTCATGAATTTTATTTTTTTTTAGATTTTAAAATCAAAACCCTTTACCTCTTGCATAAATAAAATAAAAATTTTGGTATCATTTAAAAAATAATAATTTAGGAGGAGCTATAAGTGAAATGTTTTCGGGTGTCGCTCTGCTAGGCTTTTCCCTCCATGACAATTTTTTCCTGATGTGAGTGCTCTCGTCTCCGATTAAGGAAGTGATTTTCCGCTCCTTTTTATGCTTTTTTATTCTTTTTCTCTGTTTTTCTGTGTCTTTGCTTTGCGATGGTTGGTTCGTGTTTGGTTGATGGCGATTTTCTTGAGGGCAAATCTTCTAAGTCTTTCCGTGAGGTGCTTTCCGGTAACCTTTCCCCCTTCCCTGATTTGAAAATCTCTTCCCATCGAGGGATGCCTTCTTTGTGGATTTCTGAGGCTGAGATTCATGCACTTGCTCAACCGTTTGATTTTACCTTGGTTGGAAAATTTCCATCTCACCACCCGTCCCTTAATGTTATTCGTAAGTTCTTTTTCAATCTTAAGCTTAACGGTTATATCTCTGTTACTGTGCTTAATTCGAAGAATATTTTCATCAAATTAGCGAATGATTTGGATTATTGCAGCATCTTTGTGAATCATTCATACTTTATTAACAATCGCTACATGCATTTAATCAAATGGTTGCCTTCGTTTGATGTAAATGTTGAATCTTCTATAATCCCCATTTTGTTATCTTTCCCAAATTTACGGCCTCATTTGTTCTCCATGAGAATCCTTCACGGGCTTGGCTCCATTTTTGGCCTCCCTCTTAAAATTGATCATGCTACTGATGTTGGTTTTAGACCCTCTGTTGCTCATGTGTTGGTCAAATTAGATGTTTCTAAAAAAAAAATCGAACAATGTTTGGATTGGGCCTGAGAATGGGGTATCTCTAGTTGGTTATCTTTTAGGATGTTCTATTTTTCTGTGATTCATTGCAGCTCTTTAGGTCATTCCAAAGAGGAATGTTTATCCCTGTACCCGAATTTGGCCAAAGCTTCTTCTTCTCGTTTGGTTAATGCTTCTGACCCGGTGGACATTGTTGTTTCGATTATTGGGGTGGACCAGGGGGTGAATCTGGGGGGGTTTTGTTGATTCTCCTGTTGTGTCTCCTATCTCCCGGGGGGGGTTGTCGGTCATGAGGGTGGTGCGTCTAATGTTGGCTCACTAGTTAATTTAATTGGGGTTAATCACGTTGGTTTGGAGGGTCCTCTTATGTGTATTGAGGCCGTGTTGCCTAATTCCTCTACTCCTGATCTTTGCAAGCCTTCCTCTGGTAGTTTCTAGGGTGTTGTTTTGGGCCCTTCACCTTTAGTTTCTTTGAATGTTTTGGCTTCTCCTTTGGGCTTGTCTCATTCTGCTCCTCTGGTTGGTGTTAGGCATTGTGAAAGTAATTTAAAGGCAAGTTTTTCATCTGTGGATGCTTTGCCTCTTCTGATCGAATTGTCTGGGGAGGTGGATTCCAGGGTGCCTGACCTGGGGTTGGTTGGTGTGATCTCCCCTACCCAGTATTTTGACCATACTGTTGTGGTTTCACCAGTGCCAAAGGATGTTTTGGATTGTTCAACTACTTTTGTTAATGTTTCAATCAGTGTTATGTTTGCTAGTGAACTGAAGTCTAAGGTGGCTAAGTCTGTCAAAAATTCTATTTTAGTGCAAAATGATCGGCTTATTTTGAGTGATTCATCTTCGTTTGATGGGGAGGAAGATGAGGTTTTTGGCGAATGTGAGGTGGTTGAGCCAGTTAAGCTTGTTGACACTAGTTGATCTAATGGAGGTAATAAACGTTAGAATAAAGGTTAAAAGCATTAGGTTCTGGCTTTGTCTTTCAGCGTCGATTTTGACGGCTTTGTGGACAATGATGAGGAAGCCCCTAGCTTCCCTTCGCTGACTTGGCTGGTTGGCAACCGAGGTGATAGGGACTTGTGCTTAGTTGCTTCCATGTGTGGATTTGGTGGCTTTTTCACCTCTGGATGGTCCATGGTTGGTCACGTTGATGGTGCTTCCACTCCTGAGTCCGACTTCAAGCTTTCTTTCCCTCACTTCCTAGTTTTGGGCCTTTTGTTATGATTCCTTTTCTTTGTTGTTGCATCGGCTGGGGGTCTTGATCTGTATCTTTGCTTTGTTTGAATAAAATGTTTATTTTGTGTTAAATTTTTTTTATCATTTAAATCATATTAAAATAATTTTAATATGGATTAAATATCGAAATCAATCTTGATTGAAACTTAAACCTCTTATTATTCAGATTAATTATCCAATCAGAATTTCAAATTTTTAATTGTTATAAATTTTGTTGGCAGAAATTGAAATATTTAGTCAATTATATTCAAAATATACTGTGAAATTAAAACAGGAGCCATTGACATATCTCGCATAATTTGCGTCTCCCTTTGATTCATCTCACTAATAGGGCTGACGGTTGTTGCGTAAATATTACACGTGTCCGATGAATACTTGTCACGATTTTGTCTTTTTCAAGTGAGGTAAGCGGGTGGCCCACTTTTCTTTCATGATTAGTTGGGAGGCCCACTTATTTTTTTTTTTTATTTATTTTTGAAAAATTTCAGATGACCCACTTGTTTCATAATTCATAAAGAGTACAGCGGATAGAATTTCTTATTCTTTTTGTTTACAAAAAATATTACGTTAATTTAATTAATAAGGAGCTGTTTAGAATTATTATCATTTCTTTGTTTTTAAATATGAAATAAAAATAAAATATTAAATTTTTTTTTCTAAATGATTTTTTTGTCTTGAGAATAATGTTTTTCTAAGGGCATCTCCAACCGAAAAATTCATTTTACACTCTAAAATATATTAAAGCTTCAAAATTGAGTAACTCATCTTCAATTGAACTTATATTCTCTTATAAGAATCATCATAGTTTTCGAATAAAATTCAATAAAAAAAAAACCACAACGCTTTTCTCAAGTTAAAATTATTCCACACGTATTTGGCACTGGTTATGAAATATTCCCTTTCTTGAAAGAAAAATGTTGATATAATGTAGCAAATATACAATATATATAATAAATTATGTAGTGAAAGTTAAAAAGGAATATGGAATGGGAGCAATCCTTAGGATATCATTTGCTTGTTTATTTGGTAGTGCTCATTTGAGAAGGCGAGACTAGAGACCAAGAAGTGCGAGAAAAATCCTATTGCTAGCATCAAGAGTTAGAGTTGATGTTGAAGATTTGCATTGATCTTATAATTGATGACATTCGTTGAAGTCATTAGCTATGATAGGCAATATTCAAGAGATGGTGCTTAGACGACTGTAGGTTGGAAGACCAGTTTAGGATGATAATGATTGGAGGATAAAATTTGAGCAACATTGGTCAGAAGAACAAAATAAAGTGATCAATGTTAGATGATGGTATTCTATCGACCATCGTTAGAAAAATGTAGTCAGGTGATGGTTGTTCAAGAACTGAAGATAGGTGGCGGTGGTTAAAGAATGTATTAAGCTAATAGTGATGGATCATAATTAGGTGATCATAGGTTGGGTGATTGTGGTTCAAGGATCATAGACGGATAACGAAAGTTAGAGCATCATAATCGAACGACGGTGAAATAATGACCATGATACAATAATCATGGTCGAATAATCTTAGTCAAATTAAGATGATTTGTTGGTGCTCATAAGGTGGTCTGGCGGTGGTGGTTTGGCTATGGTCCAACATGAGTGATTGAGGGGTAATGCTTAGGTAGAACTTCTAATTCTTCAAACGTCGAGTTATATGGAATCTCAAGCTAAGATCCAATCTCCCTGTACCCCTTGATGTAGATAATATGAGCCTATTTATATTTTTGTTAAAATAACATGCACTTTAAATGTAGAGAAAATTTGTAATAATATATCAAATAGTTTGCATTGATTCAATATATTATAGACCATTCTATGTACGTTTAAGTATTTTAGTTATTTCAGAATTAAATAATCTTGCCATTTTGATTCTCGTCAATGAGAACTTAATTCGAAGAATGTTTGGTTATCCAATTTATTGTTTTTTTTTTTTTTAATTTCAATTACAATCAAGTGCTTGTTTTGGGCTTGTTGTGTTATGGAATATTGATGGCAGTAGAGAAATATAAAGTTTAATGTCTTAACTTTATACAAAGATCCAATACACAATTAAATAAAAAGATAGGGTGCAATGTTTATAAGAGACACCAAGATTCAAGATTTTTACGTATAAAACCCTAAAAAGGAGAAAAACCATTGGACTAGCCCAGTATGAATGAATGCACTAGTATTTGTAGTTGATTACGAATGAGGCCCTGCATTGGAGGGAAGATCGACCATGACTTGATGTAACAAATACATCATATAGAATGCATTACATTGTGGAAATTGGATGAATAAGATTTGATATGTTAGTTTGCTCGGCTGGACCATAGTCGACAGGTGGCGGAGGTCAGAAAGGCTGTATTCGGATGACGGCGGTCATAATGACCATAATAGCGGGCGACAAAGGTCAAAAGGATCGTTGTCAGTAGGTGACAGATATCATAAAGACTGTTACCTGAGAACAATTGGAACCCGAGTGGTAGTTCGGTGTCAGTCGATGCACGATTGGAAGTTTGTCGTTAGTCGGCGGCCGAGTGTAAGTTCAGTGTTAATCGATGGTCGGGCAGAAGTTTGGCATCAGTTTATGGACGGGTAGAATTCTTGTGTAAGTTGGTAGTCGGGCAAAAATCTAGTGTTATTTGGTGACCGAGGAGAAATTCGACGTTAGTTGATGGCCAGACAGAAATCCTGCGTGAGTTAGTGGCCGGGCAGAAATCCAACGTTTGTTGGTTACTGGGCATAAGTCCACGACAGTCGCTTGCCAGTTAAAGTCCGGCGATGGCCAAGGAGGAGTCTGGTGGCAATAGAATTATTTTCTTTATCTTCTTGCTTAGGCCCCCTTTCATGAGAAATGAGGGGTCTATTTATAATTTTGTGAGAGTGGCATAAATAGTAAATAAGAGGAAGATTAAGTGTAAATTGGGAGTGTTTTGAATGGGCGGTCGATGTTGAACCCTGATTGTGGAAAATTTACTGGGCATTTGATTGTCTTAAATATATATCAGAAATTAACAATCTTGTGCTCATTGGATTTGTCTCGTCGAGGCCCTCTATTCAACTATAAGCATGTCACGTTTGGAAACCATTTGGTAATCCAAATTATGGTTTGAACCTTCCAAGTGTGCTTCAGGCCTTTGTTTGGACTCATTTGGGCTCGGATTAAGTCGAAGTTGGTGTCATTGGTTTCGTATTTTTGAGACGTTTAGTTTGACTGTAAGTTTGCTGAAATTGAAGTTTGGATGGTCCCAGATTTGATTTTAGAAGTTACCAACTTGCTATTTCCTCAAGATTTGTCTTGTTCAAAATAATGTTTTGATGATATATCCGATCTTATTTTGACTTGGATAAAATCATTTTCGGTGTTAATAAGTTCTTCTCATTGAGATATTCAATTCAAATATTAATTTATTAAAATCAGAATTTGAATGATTGTAATTTAATTTTTTTTGTTTATTTAATTATACATCAATCCGATCAAATAAATTTTTTATAGCATATCATTTATAATAAAAAAAAGGAGTGAAATGGTCAACATCATCAATCAATAATTGAAGCTTCGTAGAAGAAAAAACAGATTCAACAAGGGTAATTAATAAGCAGAAACTTTCAATTAGAAATTGTTAGTATACTCGATTAAACTCGGTATATTTGCGAACCGGTATTACGATAAATATTTGTTACTAAACTTAATATTATTTGTTTGTTAAGCTAATGAATATTTAAAAAAGTTAAAAACTCATAAGTCATAATTAGCTTGATTAATCTTATATGTTTAAAAACCAGTAAGTTCGAAACAAATCGTACATGAACTTTGATCATTTAAAAAATTAATCATACTTAGGCTTCGTTTGGAAAGATTTTCTAACAGCTTTTTTAAATAATTTTTTTATAAAAATATTTTAATAATTATATTAAAAATTTATTTTAAAAAGAAATAAAAAAACCGTTCCAAATGAAGCCTTAAACACGATCAAAAAGCTCGAATTGAGCTTGAACCAGTACCGACTCAGCTCGGCCGGTTCATTTGTAGCTCCACTAGATGTTAAATTTTGTCACTAACATGAGAAAATGAGACTTAAATTTAATATATTTAAAATTTAAATAAAGAATCATATTAGTCAATTTTATAATAGCGAATGTTTGTTTTCGCCCGCATAAATTCGCGTGAAAGCGAAAATCCCCTCGCAAGTAAAGGAGTATTTTGAAGAGCCGCCAACCTAAAGAATTATTTAATAACGAAATCAAACTTAAAATTTGAAAATTACCTTACTGCCCTTATATTTAGTACCATTAATAAATTTAATTTAATTTTAAAAGAAAAGAATAATAAAAAATGTGAATTCTTCTAAGTTTTCCGTAAATTACTCAATTTAGCGATCTCATATTTTTTAGAATTTTTTTAAGGACTATGGTGTTAATTTAAATTAAAAATATGAAGCAAATTTGTCAAATCATTTGACATATTCTAAAGAATTTGATTTGACTAGTTCTTTAGAATGTGCCAAATAATTTATCTTATTCTTTAGAAAACGTCAAATCACATTTGACGCATTCACCACAATCAGCTGAATTAAAGTCTGAATTTATTATAGCAATTCGACAAACATTTTGATGCATTTAATGAAATGTGCCAAAGAATTTTGCGTTTTCAATCCATTGAATGCATCAAACTGTTTGGCTTATTTTAAATACGTCAAATAGTTTGGTGCATTCAATGGAATGCACCATTCTATTTGGGTAGTCTGCTTCTTTTAAATTTTTTTTTTTTAATAATATGCTCTTATTCCTAATTTAAATTATACATCATGCTCTTATTTATATATTCAAATTTTTTTTTTTACACTTTAATTTAAGAAAATAATTAAAAAAAGTGAAAAGTTCCAAATATTATGAGAATTATAGTACTCTTCACAACGAGGACATGACAGCGGCAAGAGAGCCAAAGCTGTTGAAACTTGAAACCATGTGAACTACGAAACAGGGTCCACACACTTCACATGTATTCCCAGCTACCGATTTGGTTTTTCTGTTCTTATATATATTTATTTTTATTTATTTATTTTTAAGTATTTTTTTAGTCATTTAATATAAATTTAAACACATTGCATATATAATTTTCGAATCCAAAATATCTTAATTGATAGCTAAAATTCTCAATCAATAAATAAAAAAGAAATGCATGTTATTCTATTTTTTATAAAATTCATGTTATTTATGAAGACCTAAATGACCTAACAGAATATTCTTCCTTTTCTCTTTATAATATTTCATCAATAATGCAATGTGAAGAATATTGGGTTGGAAAAGCCAGATCAATGGGTTTAAAAAATTTTGATTTTTAAACTATATGAAATAATATGTTTTTTTATTTGAAGATATTAGAAGAATAATGAAGATATTTATTGCTAAAAATTTTAAAGAAAATAACTAAATTATATTGCTAATAAAATCACATAAAATAAATTAAAAAGAAAAAAATAGAAAAAAAGAATATCATAATTTAATTTGAAAAAAACTCGAAATCATCATGATTTTTTTTAAAACAAATACTCATAGTTGTGATTATAAAAAAAAAAAATGCATTTGCTTAAATTTGTTCAATTCTATGATTAATTATTCTCTGTGAATGTCAAAAACTGTCCGGAGATCAATCAGAATGTTTCACGTGACCCCTGGGCTCGATACAACGGCTCGTTATAACGATTCGGTACCATTAACGTGACACATTCTAGTTGGTCTCTCATATCCACAGTGAATAATTTCTCTCGTACGGGTGGCCATTTAATTGGGCTAATGTGCCTACTTTGAATTTATTTCTGTTCGGTCATTTTTTTAATTATTTTATTTATAATAGCACTTTTACAAAATTATGCTGATATCAAATCGACACGTTATCTGAAACGGCAGAGATATATTGCATTGGATTTTTTCACTTTTTAGTTTTTATAAGTAATATCTTAGAACAATAAACAATAAAACAAATAATAATAATAATAATAATAAGCAATTGAATTTATAAAACTAAAATCAAACACAAAGTTGAACATACGACCGAACCGTCTCCAAATCACATAAAGCTTTAAAGTTTTTGGACCGCCCGCCACGTTTTATAAAACCCGGCCGAGGAAAAACCTGTACGCTGTTGCCTCCTTCTCAACTTCTCTTCTTCTATACGCCACTGCTTGCAGCCGCTGCTGCAGAGCTTTTTACGGCTTCTTTCTCTCCCTCTTTCTCCACCGCGTGCCGGGGAATGCGTCGAGATGAGGAGATCTGACCCCGATCTCGCCGTCAAACGCAAGAAGCACGCTGGCCGGTCTTTCCACCGGAAGCATGTTGAGGACGGGTAGACTCCTCCGTTTCATCTCCTTCTTCCCTCTCTTCCCATCCTCTTCCTCTTAAAATCAGAAATTCCACACCAAAATGGAAGATCTATCTTCACTATCTCCAACCACAGAAGGCCAAAACGTCCTCCGAGGCCGCTACGAACTCGGCCGTGTTCTCGGTCAGGGCAGCTTTGCCAAGGTTTACTTCGCCCGGAACCTCTGTACCGGGAAAAACGTCGCGATGAAAGTGGTCGGAAAGGAGAAGGTCATCAAGGTGGGCATGACAGAGCATGTGAAGCGCGAGATCTCTGTTATGAAAATGGTTACCCACCCTAACATCGTCGAGCTTCATGAAGTGATGGCAACGATATCCAAAATATATTTCGCCATGGAACTCGTACGCGGCGGAGAGCTCTTCTCCAAGATCGCCAGATCCGGCCGTCTCCGCGAGGATGTAGCTCGTCATTATTTCAGGCAGCTGATATCGGCAGTCGATTTCTGCCACTCGCGCGGCGTGTACCATCGAGATCTCAAGCCAGAGAATCTATTACTTGACGATGCCGGCAACCTCAAGGTCGCCGATTTCGGGCTCTCCGCTTTCGCCGACCATGTACACACTGACGGCCTGCTGCACACCACCTGCGGTACTCCGGCTTACGTCGCCCCAGAGGTCATAGGGAAGAAGGGATACGACGGCGCGAAGGCCGATCTTTGGTCATGTGGAGTCATCCTCTACGTACTTCTCGCCGGCTTCCTTCCCTTCCAGGATGATAACATCTTCGCGATGTACAAGAAGATCCGCTGTGGTGATTTCCGATGCCCACCCTGGTTCTCTTCCGACGTCCGCCGTCTCATCATCAAGCTGCTCGACCCCAATCCCAAAACTCGCATCACGGTGGCCAGGCTTGTCGAAACCCCCTGGTTTAGAAAAGGCCCGATTCCCAAAGCAGTTATCGACTTCCCAGTGGCGTCAGCGAAGAAAGACGGCGAAGAGCCTCTGAAGCTTAATGCGTTTCACCTGATATCTCTATCTGAGGGGTTTAATCTATCGCCTCTATTCGAGAGCGGTGATTGCCGGGAGGAAGGGATGAGGTTCGTCACCAAGGAGCCGGCGAGTGGTGTGATATCTAGGCTTGAGGAGTTGGCCACAAGGGCACCTGGAAGGTTTCGGGTGACTAAGAGCTCAGCAGCAGGGCTGAGGCTAGAGGGGGTGGAAAGCGGCCGTAAAGGGAGGCTTGCAGTTGCCGCCGATATCTTCGCGGTGGCGCCGTCCGTGCTGGTTGTTGATGTAAAGAAAGATGGCGGCGATTCACTTGAGTACCGGCGGTTCTGCAGCAATGAGCTCCGGCCAGCGCTCAAAGACATCATTTGGGCCTCTTCTGAAGCTCAGACTACCTCCGGCGCCTGAGCCGCCTGTGTTATCGTCAATTCAACTGTTCTTTCTCCAGCCTACGTACTGTACAGCGAGTATTTGATGAAATAAAAGGCCTGGTGTGAGATATCTTATTTGCGAGCTCCAACAAGTCTGGTGTGATTCTGTATCTGTCCATTTGCTGTATATCGTAAGTTATAAGTGAGTCCCTAAGTTCTAAAAATTTGATTTTGATTAGATTGTACTATGCATGTTATTAATGAATAATGCTTGTTTGATTCTAATCTTTTGTTCAAATGGTGAGGTTTATCATGATTGTTGCATTTTGTTACTTTGAAGTACTTCCACTGTCTTTTGGTTGTTTGATATAAGAAACTAAATTCAGGAATCCTTTCTATGGATTGCAGACATGATATCTTAGAATCATTTTAAATGCTCAACATATAATGCTTTAGAGCTGGTTGGAATTGGATTTCAAAAGAGTAGCTATATACACTGTATTAGGCTTGATTTTGAGTCGGTCTCATTTAGTAACTAGGCTCATTATTATTATTCCGTGCTAAAAGAAAATATTCTCTGTAGTCATCGAATGGAGTTCAGAGACGTATCATGAAGCACGACGTCATTTTTTTTTTTTGCTATATACCGGTGTTATGTATCGGGTGACTTGATGCATCCTGATTCAGCTGTGGACCGTCCAGTGACGATACAAAATAATTTCTCCTATGCTAAAAACTTTGATGCATTCGAGTGAGAGAGTTCTGCACAAAGATCTCAAGTGTAAAGGAGAAGTAAAAGTTTTAACAATAAAATTTTGGGATGAAGAAAAACTAAAATTTCGAGCGTCCGTAAAATAATTTTGTAATGTGAGCAATCTTGGGCTCATTAGTTTCGTCTTGTTGATATACTCGAATTGATTATAAATATATCAAATTTAAAAATCATTTGATCCTCTAAATAATATCGCAAAATCTCTAATTAATATCACAAAATTTTTAATTACACTTCAAGTACTAAATCTAGCTCATTTGGACTCATATTTGATTACTTTTTTGTGTCATTGGATTGGACTGATAAGTTTGACAACAAGTTTTCAGAAATCAAAATTGAGATAATTTGAAGCTAAATTTCGAAAATTTCTTGCTTCAAATTACACTGAGATTCATATCTGATTAAACTTTTATGTTTTGTGTGGCCAACCGATCATATTCTTAAGTTTTGCATGTTCTTATTAGGTATATATACTTTAAGATAGAACCTTACCCTTATTTGGCTGATGCATAATACTTAGCTAAAACTAATTGGGGGAATTTGGGCAAATTCAACCACCGTTAGGTGAAGTTCCTGACTGATCACAGGACAAATTTTATTTGAGAATCGTCTGATATTAAACTACGAATATTTTATAGCTATGATTTGGTCGGTTTGTCTCACCAAAATTTGGAATAAAAAAAAGTAACGTACAAATCAATTATTTTTTATTCTTTTTATTTTTAAGTACCCTTCTCTCTGGCTGAACAGAGATGGCATGTTCGAAGAAATTTGAAGTGATGTAGTTTATTGATAGATTGAAATAAGACAAACATTAAACAGCAATTTTTTTGTTAATGTAATTGGATCCAAAGCATTAATAATGATGATATTAATAATAACATCTAAATGTACCTATTTATATTTAAAATATTAGAATTTGTATATTTAATATTTAAATGTAACTAGTTACATATGTATGATATTAAAAACATCGAAATGAAATAAAAATAACACGTCTAGTTACCATTTCATCATCTTGTCTACATGCCACATGCTCGGTCGACCATCATAATCAATCACATGTTTCTTTATACGTTGTCAGTCTTTACCTCTAATGTTTCCTCTTTTCGATCTCTTGGGGTTCATTTGGGATGACTCCAGCTTTTTGCAAATGTGGTTGTAAAATTATTGTGGAGAAAGTAACTTATTTAAAAGATGTTGCAAAAAGCAACTTACTAGCATAATTTTTTTAATGGAAACGATAAATAATCAGTTGTCAAACATAAACTATGGTTGCAATCTACAGTCAAAAGTTTTCTCAAATGAAGTCTTAATCCCTCTCTATCTATGAGCCTATTTCTCTATATCAAATGGATTTCCCAAGTGAAGGCAACCATGGGTTAAGCAAGTGTGTGAAGAGAGTGGCATTCGAACAAGAAGAGAAAGTCTCATGTGAGCTCATTGAGAGAAGACACTGACGGACTCAATTACGTACGTACCAGATTCGTTGACTATATTAACAAAATATTAGATAATTTATATATTAAAATTTAAATGTTAAATATATACTTATATTCATTGTACTTGATTTTCAATTCCCCCTTCTTCTTTTCTGATATATTCAGGCAAATTAAGACAAGTTAATATACATATCATATATGCAAAATTCGAATCCAAATCATCTTGAATGATAAATCAAAACTCTAAACTAAGAGAACAAGGTGAGCTGCGTTCTCCCTGTGATCGTTATTTTCATGCACCTTACATTTTGGGTGGAGAAATAATTAATCTATAGATTTTTTTTTCTTGAGAGGCTTCAATTAAGGTTGAGATTTTTTTTAAGAGAATCCCCAAACAGTTGAAATTGACTGAAGGAACCAATGATAAAGTTGTGATGGGAGATCATTGGAGATTAAGACGCCACGGCGGGAGTTCCTTGGAGAAAGCATTGATAGCGACCTCGTCATAAGAGCACAGTGGAGAAATCATCAACAGAACAAGCGATATTTAAAGAAAAAAATGTGTTCATAAGATTTGCAGTTTTGATTTAAGGGGGGTTTGTGAGTATTCGTGATTTAGGCTTCGTTTAGGATGACGTTCTTAATGCTTCTTAAAGTTGCTTTAAGAAGCAGTGAGAAAGCAGTCCCAAACGAAGCCTTAATCAATGAATATAGACGACATTAAGGATTCAAACTAAAAAAAAAAAGTAAAAATTTAATCCAGTCAATCATGAGTTGAGCCGCATCAAGCTAAAACTCGAATTTGTATAACATGTGAGTTATTATCTGATCTTTGCTCTACCTCCCATTTGATAAACTTATAACAAAGTTAAATTCGAGCCGACTCGGCTCATTTAGATCCCTAGCCTAAGTTAACTATTTGTTCTGAGAAATTTTTGAATCCCAAATGAGTAAAATTTTGCTCACCGGTATTTCAATCTGAAGTCAAACAAGTGAAAAAAGTGCTGGATGGGATTTGCGTTATTTTAGATTCTCCAATCAATTGTTAGGCGTCTATGATAGCACCATCAGGACACATTAAAATTCTCATCTGCAAGTCCTCCATCAGCATCGATCGCATGTTAATATATTGTATAGGGTGTTAGGAGCTCAAATTATTGGTAGTAGGTCTGCTTTCTGCTACTTTGTCTATATCAAAAACCAAACAAAGGATGAAGAATTCGATGAAAAATCCAAGTTCCAAGTTCAGTTCTTAGTTTAACAATGAATTAAAGCTATTTTAAGCTAAAATGTGAAGCCTAGCCAACTAAGTATATCAGTATATTGCTTCATTTACAAAGAGTGTGATGTCATGCAAAACAATATCACTAAAACTTGGATTAATACACTAATAATTTTCACCTTGATCTAAATTTTACAATAAAAAAAATAATGAACAACGTGTTAGCGACCATATTGAACTCTCCAGCTTGCCTAAAGAGCTTGCTAGGGGCTTATATATCTTGCAGATGAGCTTGCTAGGGGCCTCTTTGGCAAAAGAGCTCGCCAATAATTCAAGCATCCCACAATAATAATGGCTAACTCGCCATTTTTGAAAGGCTGGTGAAGTAATCGCTCTTGCATAAGAAGATGACATTACAGAGACCTGAATTATAACAGCTTAACATATCATAATTCGTTATAATCATTTTAAGAAATCCAAAGCACATTTATGTATAAACAAGCCTAGTGCCTCCTAAAAGATAAATGATGTAATGATGTTAAGGCTTACTATGTATTTCTTGTAATGTCAAATCTAAGATCTATAAAAGGAGGTCCCACATATGGTAAAGGGAGCCAATTATTGGGATCCACATTCAATATTTTTGGATAAATATAAAAATTTATTCTCCCTCATACTCTCTCTCTCTCTTAACTCTCATATTTCTCTTAAAAGTACTTTGTAAAAAGGTTTAAGGCTTCGTTTGGGATGGTTTTTTTACTGCTTTCTAAAACGAAGTTTTAGTATAAATTTTTTATTTTTGTATTAAAACTCCGTTTTAGAAAGCAATAAAAAAGCCGTCCCAAACGAAACCTAACTGCTGTTGCACACTTATAAATTTGAACTCAACACACATTTTTACAATTTTCTTTTACTTATAAAATTTAATCCATTTTCTTTCCCTCTCTCTTAAATTATGATGTGGTACTGTTTAACTATACCGCTCCGGGAAGAACAGCAGAACGCCACTACTCATCTATTTCAACTACCTTAGTATCTTTTTCTGTTATTTGTAGTATTAGGAATATCCTATCCACTACTCTATTAGCTGGCACTAGCCTTAGCCTTTTTATATTTTCGCTTTTCTAAAAAGACTGATATATGTAGGAAACCAGAGGAGGAAGGGGTAGAAGAAAGAAAAATACATTTTCACTGTTCTATTGCTTCTCTGCTTTGGTTCTTGTTTTTGTGCAGGTCTTCAGTTGTGGAGTTCCAGTTGCATTGGTTGCCGGTTCTTACACCAAATTATCTCTATCACAATCAGAAGAAATCAAACATTATGTTTAATTAAAAAAAAAATATTATAAAAAATTTGGCCATAAAGCATATTAAAATATTATTTCCCATTTTAAAAGGAAAAAAAAGGGGAAAATTATCGCTAGTCTTAAAGATGTGCTAGTGAACCAATGATCCAGAGAGAAGAATAAAAAAATAATTAACATTCAATGAATTATATTATTCATTTGTATTGATAGGAAGAAGACTTCAAATTTTATTTAATTTAATTTTTGTAAGAAATAAATTCGTACTAATCATGAGAATTATTAGGCTTAAAATCTGTCACCAAAAGGAACAATTATTACGTCCTCCGACCGGACGTAGAGCTACGTCCGGTCGGAGCTAAAATCGTGCCAAAAAACGAGAAATACCAAGCAATATCAAACAATAACGAGGAATACCATCATGTGAAGACCCAATACCGAGTTATACCGAGCTATACGAGCAATACTGAGTTATACAAAAAAATACTGAGTTTTTCCTAGAAAAAATCTGTATTTTTTGTATAACTCGATATTGCTCGCTATTGCTCGGTATAACTCGATATTGGTCTTCACATGATGGTATTCCTCGTTATTACCAAATAATACATAGCAATACCGAGCAAATACCGAGTTTTTTGGCTGGATTTTAGTGCCGACCGGACGTTCCTCTACGTACGTTCACCGGACCAAATAAAAGTTCCACCAAAAGGCCATTTTATCGTTCGAACTAGGCTATCACTTATGTTGTATTTTTCTCCCTCAGAGACTTTATAAAGGCCCAACCTTGACATGGGCTTTAAAACTTAACCATATGGACATAATCTAACAGCATTTGTCATAAAAAAGAGAAAACCAGGCCCAACAACACTGTTGATGAGGCCTATATAAAGTTCATCCGCTATATTTTCAACGGTATAATAAGTAGTTATCCAATTCGAATCAATATTAGAAATTAATTATTTATTTAACTAACAGATAAATAAAAGTAATAATTATTAAACACTTTAAATATGATCATGCTTGCGATGTAATTAATAATGCTCTTGGACTTTTTCTTACTTTTCACTAGTTACGTAGCTCATTTTACACTTTGTTTGGGACAGATCTCTTCTTGCATTCTAAATCAACTTTCTAGCACAAAATATTTAAAACTATATAATTTTGTATTAAAATGCTGCATAAAAATAGTAATAAATCCGTCCCTAACGAAGCCTTGGGACGATTTTCTTGCTACTTCTTAAATCAGCTTTTTAGGATTAAAATTAAAATTTTGTACTAAAAAACTGCTTTAAAAGCAGTAAGAAAGCCGTCCTAGATGAAGCCTCTTATGGGACACCTTTCTTACTACTTCTTAAGTCAATTTTTTAGCACAAAAATTATATGAATTAGAATTTTTTGTACTATAAAATTGTTTTAGAAAGGGATAAGAAAGTTATGTCAAATGAAAACAAGAGGTGTTTTTATGGAAAGTTAAGGGCAAAGCCCAATTTCCATTATATGAAAAATTTCAAGAGAAGAGACTGCGTAAATAACAAACAAAATCATATACCAAAGAAAAAGCTGTAAGGAAAACTAAGAGCAAAGCTCCAGCTCAGAAAAAAGGTGTAATAAATAACACCGTACAAAAAGAGCTGAAAGAGACTAAAATAAAAAAATGGCACCCGACAATCAAGAAAAGAAAATATCAAATTCTAAAAGGCTCAGAAATGTATCATTGCAACCACCAAACATCAAGGTTGTGAGAATTGCTTTCATTACATATAATGTTGGCAAGAATCACCGTCCTTTGAATGCGGGATGCAATGAATTCATCCTTGCACCTAGGGGTGTCAATTCGGGTCAATCGGTCGGCTTCGATTCGACTTGATCCGACTGTAAATGGGTTGACCCTAACCCGACCCGATTTTGCAAACGGGTCAGATTTTTCAACCTGGACCCGACCCGTGCAGGTTACCGGGTTGACCTGACCCGACCCGCGAAGCGACTGTGAGGGCTGGACGCGGGTTCGCCGAGTGTGCGGGTGCGAAGCAACTGTACGCAGGTTCGCGGGCAGCTGAAGCGCATACGCGACTGTGCGGCTGGACGCGGGACGCATGGACCGACGGGAGACGCGGGATACCTGGACTGACGGGCGCGGCTGGACCGACGGGCACGGCTGTGACGCTTGGACCAACGGGCGCGACTGTGGTGTTGTGCGGCCTGTAACGCGGACACGACCTGACGGGCAACGCGGACGGAACTTGACACGCGGGATGTCGAAATGGGTCAATTCGGGTTGACCCGCAGGTTATCAGGTTTTCCCGAACTGCTTTTCAAACTAGTTTGAAATCCAAACCTGTACCCTTGCAAACGGGTTGACCCAAACCCGAATTTTTCTAGGTCGGATTTCGAATCGGGTCAACTTTTGACACCCCTATCCCATACCAATCTCAACTCCATTAGCCAAAGATCACGCATAGCAAAAGAAGATGAAGAAAATGCATGGCCGGTTGACCAGAAATCCAGAAGAGAAACACAATAATGAGATCTCAAATGACTTGAAAGGAGGGACCATCAAGAAAACAAAACCCAATCAGAGTTGGATGAACATAAGGAAGAAAAACCGTAGAGATAACTTCGAGAATTAGCCCAAGTCATAGAGCATATTTTTAAAGTCCTCTCCATTTTTCTATCTCGTTAGTTTAAGGAAAACTACTTTCTTATGTTCTCCCGAATGGGAATGTAGCTATTGACATAATTAGCAAAATTTTTAGTATTTCTCTCTCGCCAAATATAATAAACAGAGCACCATGACAACAATAAATTAAGCTTATACGATTTTGTATCAGCCCTTCCAACAATAAAATCTACAGTTTGTGTTATATTGGGCCTTGTAAAAAATTCTTTTAAGATTGGTAGGAAGTAGGAGACGATGGAAAAAGTAAAATCACACTAAAAAAATAAATGTGAGGCACTTTCATGATTCAAATTGCACATACAACAAGAAGGATCAGCGCCAATATTTCCCTTGATAAGAACATTAGCAGTTTTGAAACCCCCATTCAGACAGAGCCAACTGAATATAGAGAAACGAAGAGCATAATGCTTATGCCACATAGCATTATGCCAAAAGACCAAATTATTCTCTTTATAAAAATCTTGCACAAAAGAGTTAAATCTACCCCCAATATCAGAGTTTCAACTCATACAAGTCATATTTCCATTAATATATATATATATATATATATATAGAAATTGAAAGGGTTTTATTTTGAATAACCCATGACAAGAATCAGGTAGGTAGCTTCCAGCTATTCAAGTAAGATCAGTAATACGAGCTTCAATAGTAAAATTATTCAGTAAAGATTCATGATGAGGGAGCTCAGCTAAGGCAATACCATTACACAAATGGTCCAACTTTAGGGAGATTGGACTATTAACTGTTATTTTAAAATAGAAATTATTTTTTGCTTTAAGGGCCGATTCACATATACATTTCCACATAGTAGATGTAGTATGTGGGGGATTTTTCCATTGAGAACAGTACTTGTTGAAAAACAATGAGGATAATAAGGAAGGGATGTTATAAATTCTGTGTATTGAAGAGCAGTTGAAAGCATATCTCAGCGCATTAAATCATAAATGCCCAAACCTCCTTTGTTTTTAGGTTTGCATGTATTGGACTAGGAAACCATATGCATTTTCTTTGCATTAGAACCACCAAAGTATAGGAATTTCGAGGAATTTTTGATAATTTGCTTGGAGCAGGACTTTGGTATGATAGCACCATGTATCCAATATGGTATTCCAAATTATGAATCTAAGAAATTGAAGTTGACCTGCAAAAGAGAGAGAGAGATTTCACTTTCCAACCGGAAAGCTTGTTAGTGATATCATCAAGGAGAGGTGAGAAAATAGTTAGGTGGACTCTATTAATGGAGATCGACAATCACAAGTAGGTAATTTTGGAGCATAGAGAAGGGATATTGAAGATAACACCAATGTCATTAGCATTGGGGTTATTATGGACTAAGAATGATAGAGCTTTTGTTCGGATTAATGACCAAACCAGTCAAGCTAGCAAAAGTATCAAGTATCTCTTTTAAGGCTGAACAACTAAGAGGAGAGGCAATACCAAAAATTAAAAGATCGTTAGCGTAGAGTAAGTGCTAGAGGTAAAACCATTGGTGTCAATACCCTCAAACCGATTAGCATTCTCAGGGCAAGCTAACAAGCAAGAGAGAGCATCCATAGCAATGCAAAATAAATATGGGCTTAAAGGACAGCCCTGACGAAGACCAGTAAAAGAGAAAAAAAAAAAATCCTCCAAACCCCTTCCAAACAAACAGAGAAATGCACAATTGTAATACAAACCTTTACCCAATTAATAAAGATGTTAAGGTAATCCTTTTGTGCCATCCTCTTAAGAAGAAATTCTCTAGTGATAGAAACAAAGGCCTTCTTTATGTCCAATTTGGAACACATATAGTTACTTTTAGTGAATTTTTTAAAGTACCTCAAACATTTTGACAACCAAAATTACATTATCAGTGGATGTCCTTTTGTTCATGAAACCAACTTGAGCCTGGTTGATAATGACGGGCAAAATGTGTTTGAGCCTAGAAGCAAGGATCTTAGCAATGATCTTGTATAAGGTGTTGCAGAGTGATATCGGTCGAAAATCCGATATAGAAGCTGCATAGGAAGACTTAGGAATGAGAGCAATGCCCATGGCTTTGACCCTTCGAGGCAAGTAACCTTTAAAAAAAAAAAAAAAAAATTTAAAAAAAAAAAAAAAAAAAAAAGACAGAACAACTTTGCAAAGAGTAGGCCCCAAAATGTGCCAATCGATTTTGTAAAAATGGAAATTGAAACCATTTGGCCCTATAGATGCGCAGGAAGCGCCTAAAAAAATTGCATCTTTGATTTCTGCTATAGAGTTGAGATTGGAAAGCATAGATTTGAGATAAGGGGGAATAACAGCACCTATGGGAAGGTTAGAGATGTCGGACATAGGGGCGGGAACCCTAAACAAGAGGTTTTGGATTTGATTCTTATTTATATAATGAGTGTTTTGGGTTTTGGGTTTAGGATTTAGAGTCTGAGTTTATCTTAATTGACCTAAATATCTCTTTTAAAAAAATCATTAGTTAATTAATGAATGCATTGAGGTAGTTGCTATAAGTTAGAAAAAAATATGTATTATTTATTTATTTATTTATAGACTATTGTGCCATGAAATATAACCTTATGATCAGTGACATTCAATCCAAAAATATTTGTAACAATTTTGAAAATCTTTTATCTATTAAGCTAACACACTTATTTTTGAGTCATTTGCTCCCGCAGGACTTGGAACTCTTTCTAATAGGGCACATAAATTATTTTTTTTTTTGAAGTATTATTAAAAATATCAAACAATAGTGTTAGAGAGAAAGAGAGAGAGAGAGGTGTGACAACAAAGCCACATAAATTTGGTTAATAATTTATTAATTTTGTAAGTGAATTCTTTCACTGTCGCATGTGACGTCTGGCACAGAATTGATGCACCCTATCTAACTTCAGCAGACCAGAGTCTTATTTTTATTGTATTTTTTATAATAACTAAGTCACCAAATGGGCAAACTATTACAAACTCACTACTAATGCTACTATCTACCATCTTTGGAGAGCTAGAAACGATAGAATTTTTGGCTCTATTTTTGATTGCAAAGCCACCATTCTGGGGAAAATTAAGAGAGCCATTACTCTTAAAATCAAGCTTTGGAAAGATTACAAGGATGTTATTCAGCTGCTGCCTTGACCTGTCGTTTTCTGGTTCAGATTTTGGATTGGACGATGATGAACGCTCGTTGTAGCTTGGTTCCCCTTGGACGGCCATTTGGCAACTAGGGTAACCTTCTAATCCTTCTGGATTAGCCTGAGTCCACCGTGCCATTGCGGTCCTGGCCCTCCATGCACCTTTTGTATTGTTTTCTTGTATTCTGATAGCTCGTTTTGTCCTGAACTTCTCAGATTTTGTTTTGTTTTTGCATTATTTTTTCCTTTTTACTTGTAATTTTTTACATCAATGGAATGGGCTAAGCCCCTAAAATTTCCCAAAAAATAATAACTAAGTCTTGGAAATAATTATTCACTTTTTTATTTATGATATAATTTAAATCTCTGACAGTACATGTTTAAAAAATTTCTCATTTTTCAACGGCCCCAATTTTATCAGCTCAAATATTTAAGAAAAAAAAAACTCATTTTTTTATATCATAAATTTAAAATATTAAAATATCTCACATTCGATATAATAAGTTTTATCATAATCTTGGTTTGTTATGGTTTTCTTTCTATTTTATTTTTCAAATTGTAATTGTAATTTTAATTGTGGCCTTTTATTGTTGTTCAAAATAATTTTGTATTAAAAAGTTGCTTTTAACAACATATTTTAAAAATTATTTTCTCTACCATTACTTTATAAAACAGTAATGATACGTCATCAATATATATATATATATATCTTGGTCAGGCACGAATCTCGATGCAAAATCAAGTTGGAAACTTCCGGAATTAAAATTGGAACCATCCAAACTCCAATTTCAGCAAACTTATAATTGAATTGAACATCTCAGAAATACGAACCCAACGACACCAAATTCAACTCAATCCGAGCCCAAATGAGTCCAAATCAAGAACCTGAAACACTATTGGAAGGTTCAAACCACAATTTGGGTTAGCAAACAGTTTCCAAACATGACGTGCTTATAGTCAAATCGAGCGGCTCCGCCGGACCACCACCTGAGGACCTCTCCTCCGCCGGACCATCGCCTGACGTCGTTGCTCCACCGGACCACCACTTAAGACCCTCACCTCCGCCGGACCACCACCTGAAGTCGTTGCATCGTCGGACCACCACATGAGGCCCTGAGTTTCGTCGGACCACCACTTGACGCCCTCACCTCCGCCAGTCCACCACCTGACATTGTTGCTCCGCCGAACCACCACCTGAGGCCCTGAGCTCTATCAGACCACCACTTGAGTCCCTCACCTTCGCTGGTCCACCGCATGACATCGTTGCTCTGCCAGACCACCACCTGAGACCCTCACCTCCGCCGGATCAACGCCTGACATCATTGCTCCGCTAGACCACCACTTGAGGCCCTCACCTTCGCCGAACTACCGCCTGACGTCGTTGCTCCACTGGACCACCACATAAGGCCCTGAATTCAGCGGGACCACCACTTGAGACCTCACCTCCATCAGTCCACCGCCTGACGTCGTTGCTCCGCCGGACCACCACTTGAGGCCTTCACCTCCACCGGACCACCGCCTGACGTCGTTGCTCTGCTGGACCACCACCTGAGGCCCTAAGCTCCTCCAGACCACCACCTGAGACCCTCTCCTCTGCCAGAACACCGCCTGATGTCGTTGCTCCGCTAGACCACCATTTGACGCTCGGGCTTCCGCCGGATCATCACTTGATGCCCGAACTTCTTCTAGACCACCACCTGAGACCCAGACTTCTACTGGACCATCACCTGAGGCCTGAACTTCTGTCGAGCCACCATCTGATGCCTAGAGTTCTCCCATAATACCATCCTTCTACTATGGTCTTTCTGACCCCGATCTTCTGCCAACTACGGTCCTTCCGACCTCTGTCGCATACTATGGTGATTTCGAACTCTATCACCAGACAACGGTCTTTCTGACTCTGGTCTCCTGCAAACTATTGTCTCTCAAACATTTTTCTCATGCCGACTACGGTGCTTCAGACCTCCATCACCTACAATGGTCCTTCCGATCTCCATCACCAGACAACGATCTTTTTGACCCCGGTCTCCTGCAAACTACGGTCCTTCGGACATTTGTCTCCTGCCGACTACAGTCCTTTCGACCTCCGTCACCTTCAATGGTCCTTCCGACCTCCATCACCAGACAACGGTCTTTCTGACCCCGGTCTCCTGCCGACTACGGTCCTTCCGACCTCCGTCGCATACTATAGTCATTCCGACCTCCATTACCAGACAATGATCTTTCTGACCCTGGTCTCTTTCAAACTACGGTCTTTTGGACATTCGTCTCATGCCGACTACGGTCCTTTCGACCTCCGTCACCTACAATGGCCCTTCCAACCAAACAAACATGTCTATGTTGATTATTGTAACTCTATATGTCGTACATTTGTAACATCAAGCCAAAGCCTTCTCCCTAAGAAGGGCCTCATTTGTAATCGACTGCAAATACTAGTGGATTCATT
Organism: Dendrobium catenatum; assembly: GCF_001605985.2. Lineage (NCBI taxonomy): Eukaryota > Viridiplantae > Streptophyta > Magnoliopsida > Asparagales > Orchidaceae > Dendrobium > Dendrobium catenatum. Next base: position 2,710,741 of record NW_021319500.1, on the reverse strand, counting down.
CAAACTGGGCGAAGCCTCGCAGTTTTTTCTCTTTTTAGGGGTTTCAACGTAAAAAATCTGGTGTCTCTTATGAACGCTACACACACACTCTCTCTCTTATCTGCTTGTGTGCTGGATCTTCGTATAATGCTAAGACGTTAAACTATATATTTCTCTACCACCACGAATACTCGAGGACACAACAAGTAAGAAAACTATCGAAAACAAAACCTCAATTCTTGTCTTCTAAAAATTTATAATTTTAAACAAAAATGTCCTAATCGTTCTTCATGATATGCATTAAATATAACTTCTTTATGCTTTAAGCTTCCATGCTTAAGATTGCAGTCCACAACTTTGCTTTTTTTGATGCCCTCACTGAAAATCAAAATATGATAGGCTTTAGAATTTGATGAGGTCAAAATATTCCATTTGTTTCAAAAGAAAATAATGGAATATTTATGAGGCCAGCAGGTCCATTAAGTCCAGTGGTCCAGCTAAAGTCAATTATTAGCTATAGGGGTAGGTCCATTCCTTTTGTTTTTATTCTTTGTGACACATTCTTTTTTGAGAAAAAGGTTAAAAAATAGGTCTTATAGAACTACACGTTAAACCTACTCATCAATAAAAAATACAAAGGTCACAATTTCTCGAAAAATTATTCAGTGCGGAATCTGAAAGAGAAGAATCGTTCAAACATGTGCGTGTACATACTGTGTATATATTTCTACACGTTGTGTATCAAATCAGTGTACACACTATATGTATATAGTGTGCACACTCACAATCCAGACGATTCTTTCCGTCCGGATACCGCATAGAATAATTTCTTCAATTTAAGAATGCAAGAGGTGCCCACTTGAACTTCAAGCTTTTTTTTTTTTCTTAGAAAAATAGTTATAGGCATGTGACTTTGAATCTATGCCATTTGAAAATCTTAATCATTGAAGAAATCGGGCGGCCATAAGTTTAAATTGCTTCACTTTTTTTAATCTGTTTTCTGATTATTATATATGCAAGTGATCGAAAAATAAAATATATTGAACATATAAAGTTTTGTCTGTTCTTATCGCTGGTCACCATCGCTAGCAGCTCTGTTATCCACCACCAGCCCCTTTAGTATTTCAATCACTGGTTTGACTTTACAAGCAACCAAACAAAAAATTTAAATTTCTATTAACAATCAAACATCAACATAATATTTTAAATATATGATAATATTATAAATTATAAATTAGATATATTATACATGCTTACATTATATACAGAAAAAATATATATATTATATTGTATTTGGATTTTATATGTCCCCGAAAAAAGCTCCTAATGAATTATAATCATTAAATAAAGGTCATTATCTCATGATATGACAGTGAAATAATGCTCAATCATCTCAAAGTTTTTTTGATTAATCCCAAATAGACGAATATCATTTCTACTATCAGAACTTGAATTAACTATCAGTCATTGAATTAGAATTACATTGTTTTTAATTAATGATTTTTATTGATCACATGAATTGATGATGTTCATATTGACTGCTACATATTCTTACAATTATATGTTTATATTAATTTGTATTGAATGATTACATACATACTATTTTTACTATTGCGCATTAATTGTAATTATATGTTATGACAATCCACTGAGTTTGAGTTGTTAGCTCATTCCATAGTTTTTTTATATATTTATAGTAAGTGGTTAAGATCTAGTAAAGTGAGAGTATAAGACATATCAAGATTCTATTTTTGTTTTTTTTTTTTCTATATTTTGTTTTTTTTATTTTATAGCTAGGAGTTTTGAAATATGGACTATTGATTGTAATGATTGATCTTATGGCTATTTTAAATTATTTTTTTGAATGAATATATAAATATTTTGATTTATATGATTTTTAGTTGTTTATGTTGAATTTTATTAAATAAATGAGAATAGAAGCACTAATTGATTAGCTAAGAGATATAACAGATAATTATTTCAAAATTAGATCTTAGGGTGTGACACGTTATATGCCGACGATCAATGTCAACAACCATCATTGCCTGATCGTTGTCAGCTGATTTGTCACCCAACTAGTATAGCCTAACCAACCGTTGCTCATCCATCATCATTTGACCTTTGTCATCTGATCATCACCTCCTGCCCGGCCACTGACGTTCATCCACCATCATTCAACCGCATAGTTTGATCACTATTACCCTAACTGCAATGTTTGACTAGCATCATCTGGCCACTGTCATTATCTTGTTCTAGTTCTCCAACATTCTCAAGTACAATCATCGAAGATCAAGCAAGCATTATAAATCGTGTACTTATTTTTTCCTCAGAATGATAGAAATAGAAGACATTTGTAATCACTATAAATATAGCATATTATTTATTTTTTGTTGATATGTCACCAACAACTATCTAGATCGGGCAGAATCTCAATGCAAATATGAATTAGAAAATTTCAGAATAAAATTCAGAACTATCCAAACTTTGATTTTAACAAGCTTATAGTCAAATTGAACATCTCATAGAGACAAACCCAACGACACCAAATTCGAACCAATCCAAACCCAAATGGGCCCAAATCAAAGGATCAAAGACTACTTTAAATCTTCAAAATGTTAATTGTGTGACCAAACGTTATCCAAATATGACATGCTTATAATCAAATCAAGTGGCTCGACAAGACGATTACAGCAAGCCCAAGATCTCTCAATTTTGACATCTCTAAAGCATTTTAATGTTATATAAATAATCTATGATCAAGAGAATAACTATGAGCCATCAGATAGAACACTTCAAACTTTCCCTGTATCTTCTCCATATTAATTATTAGGTATGCCATTTACAAAAAAAAATTAATAACAAAATAAATAGACCTCTCATTATTCATATGAAAGAGAGAAGAAGAGAAAACTAAGAATATCTCTAGCTTTTTCAAGCTATCGCCGCTGCCGATGACCATAAGCTATTGTCTATAGCTGGCACCAGGTATTGCCCTGATAACCACCATCATTATTTAAGAGCAAATCCTGTCGTTGGGTATAAAAGTCCATATGTGAAAATCTATAATCCTTTTTGGGGAAGATCAAACTCTGTTGTTGGGTATGAAATTTTATTTATGAACCTCCATAGTCTCTATTGCAGAAATGATATTTTGTTGTTGGGTGTTAACTATCATCTTTGATTTTCAATACTCTCCTTATTCTTCAACAGTGAAGAATGAAAGATTTTTGTATCACATGTTATCTAGTGAATTTTGCAACTGTTTCAAGCCCTATGGTTTTTTTCCCTTTTCGGGTTCTTCACATGTCTTACTACTCTTATATGTTCATGTTGAATCTTAGTACAGCACTAAGATATAAATCATACACTCTACCAATCGTATTTTCTAACGCACAACATATGCCAGAGCTCATATTTTTATACTTGGTAAGATTTTTCACATTCTTCTCACTTATCTATGTGCATATAATGTTTATGCAATGTTAAAAATATAAAATTTTCTTAGTTTCTTAACTTATAATAACACTTGATACGTCATCACAAAATTATCTTGATCGGGCACGAATCTCGAGGCAAAATCAGTTCGGAAACTTCAAAAAATAATTTCATCATAATTTTCCATCATTTAATATGTTTGTTTTCATGTGTGTTTCGTCAATTAAGACTGAAGAAATTCGTCCAATTAATTTGGGCAAAGCATAGCATGAGGGTTAACTGACGGAAGCACGTGATGCCATGCAGTCCAGCCTAAGGCAGGGGCCGCAGGGCCCTCCGTCATGAGCAACCCATAATCCAATCACGTGCTTCCATAGGCCGTAGACCCCCACGAGCTTATCTGCATGACAAGGCCTTCAAAATAAGAAAATATAATACTCAAAAACAAAATTTAATCAATTTATTTATATACACAATTTTCAAAAAATTTTATGTTGATAGTAACAAACTCTATACAACAAAATTTAATGCTACTTCGGCCATAGCTTCTTATTTGCTTTTTTAAAGAAGTAAAAAATTAATTTTTTTAATAAAAAAATATCTTAAGAAGCATTCCGGAAGGTTTTTGCTAAAAAAAAGACTAAGAAAAGCCTGCATAAGAATCAATTTTTAGAAGGAATATTGAAGATTATAGTACCTTAATGCAGGCAATTAAGGCTAAGCATTTAGTCAAACATATAAAATATATGGCATTTAAGGATTTTTTTTTCAATTTTATTTTATTTATATTTTTAAGTATAAATAAAAATTAGATATTTAAAAAATATTGATTTTATTTGATTAAAAATGAATTAACATTGATTCAGCTAATTAATAGTTAATTATTAGTCCAAATAATCTCATTAAAAACAATTAATTTTCTAAAATAAATTTATTTATTTAAAAAGGAAATAAATATATTAGCCAGCATATTTTAAAAAATAATAAAAATAAATAATGAAAATAGAACGTGATTCTAAATAGTTACTAATAAAATATTCAGAATACATAAAAAATTTAACAATTGATGATAAATTATTTAAATTTAGTGTCATCATCATGATCAGTACTATTTCCTACCAGATAGTACAGGACAAGGCTTGTTTTCAAACTACAATAAACAATGCTTTGACATCCTGATTCCAAGGTTAGGTAAACAGTGGACATCTACCATCCTATTTTATGTTAATGATCCCACTAATTCCAAAAGAAAAAAAACAAAGGCTTGCTGTAACAGATTAGCTGGAAATAATTTCAGTAGCAGAAACTTTTAATGAATTAGATATTCATTTATAACAAGAAAAACATTTGGACTAATATTAGTGGCAGGATTTGTAAAGAAATTGATTTCCTTAGAGCCACTAATATTCTTATTTGCAGTGGATTTCAATAATTATCATAATTCATCATAGAAGAAATTGATTTTCTTAGGTGGGTCAAAAAGACTCAAAGTCAAGCTGATTTAGTCAAAATGAAAATAAGCCGAACAAAGATTAGATCGAGATTAAGGTTTCGTTTGGGATGACAATTTGTGTACTAAGTTTCTGTTTTAAGAAGCAATAAAAAAGTCGACCTAACCGAAGCGTAAACTTAGTCACCCTTTAGAAAACCAAGATTTTGTTGAGCTGACTTGGACTATTAAAATTGTCATTTGCAAGAAGGTTCATGACGGAAGAGAGGATATTTAATATTTTAGTTTTGTATGAAGATCCAACGCATATATAGATAGATAAAAAAGTCATGAGAGGAGCTGATATTTTATATGAAAATATAAAAAGTGAAAAATCATGACGTTTTACTCAGTTGAAATGATTCTACTAGTATTTGTTATTGATAACAAATGATAATATTTCTCCTAATTGAAGGAGGTGATGATGCATTATAATATATATAGGCTATTTTTAATGAATTCCACAGTGAAAGTTGATTGAACTTTATGACATGAAAGTTATCTTCAAGAAATTTTATTATTTATTTGGGTATTTTTCTTTGTAGAGAGGAGAGTAGACATTAAGGAGTTTAGTATAAATCTTAGCGTTGATGTCAGCAGTTAGAGTTAGTATCGGTGACATGTATCGACCGTATAGTCAATATTATACATTGATGTTGGTGCAAAATAACTTGACAAGCACCATCATTTATGGCAATGACATGCATCAATATGACATGCATTATTATTGTTGGTGACAATGAGTGAAGAAGTTAGTTGGAGATTGAAGTGAGATGGTTGTGGTCAAAAGATGGTTATTAGAGGACTATCAGCATGCAATTATGTTTAGAGTATTGTAGGTCAATGACGGTGGTTCGAGGACCACAGTAGTACGATCGATGATGGTTGGAGGTTCATGAGAGGCAATGATGGCTATAGAATCATAGTTAAATGATATCAGTTAAAGGATCGTAGTAGGGCATGGTGGTCTAGGTTAATCGAGTGATGTTGATCGAGGAAACATAGCATAGTACCCACTTAAATGTTCAGTCTTACTTGTTCTAACCTAGTTTGGCAAAAATTAAATTTTATAACTACTATTCATGTGTTCTGACATCTCTTGCATGTGTCTATGATTGTTATATATACATGTACATGCCCAAATCCATTGGCGGAGGGAGGGGGGATGGAATTATTTTGATATATTTTGAATCTTCTAAATGCGATGGCAAACATAACTATTTTAATTAGGCCCCCCCTGAACAAAATTTCTGGCTCCGCCACTGCCCAAATCTATTCTAAAGCAGGTCTCTTGTGTAACACCTATTGAATCAATGTTCAATTATACATGTTCCGATCATATCACAAAAAAGGTAATTTACTAAATTTTTGAATTTGAATCCTTCTGCCTATGTATATGAATGTTTGATATGCATATGAATGTCTGAATCGATATCTATTCTGGAGAATGTTGTGGGGGTCTGTTCATGATTTGAAAATATGAAAAATTTGTCTAGGGGCTTAACGACATTGAAGCAGGTGGCTTTGTGCTCTTTGTATTTTTGCCAATTTAGTTTAGATGCTACGATGCCGAGTGGCACTGCAGCGTTGGATGCTCTCGGAGGGAATGCTACGACGCTCGAGATTGAGAGCCACGATGACAAGCCCAAATTTAATAATAAAATATCATTTTTCATTGAAATGAATTCATTTCTTTCCCCATGGAAGCCAGAGAGAGAGAGAGAGAGAGAGAGAGAGAGAGAGAGAGAGAGAGAGAGAGAGAGCTGAGCTATGGAGCAGCCTCAACTTTTTTTTTTCTTCTAATAGTCCTTAATTAGGGATCAGATAGGTAAATAATAGAATGCCCCTTCTGTCGTAACAAAAAACGGGGCGGGCACTCTTCTCGCATAGCGAGTTTTGACCACTCCTCATATCCCATAAACCTAGAAGGATCAATAAAGTTATCCAATTCATGATAGGTTGTATTTTGCATATATCAGTTTTTAATAATTTGATGATTTCAAATTTTTTTAGATTTAAAATATAAATTTCTAGTGATTAAATCGAAATAACTTTCAAATGGAGAAACTTTCTCTATTATAGAGAATGTAGTTATAGACATTTAAATATTTTGTATAAGATTTTTGTTAAGTATTTTAAAAATATATATTTTTTAAATTATAAAAATGTATACATGCTATGAAAAATGGTACTGTAAATGAATCAAAACCTTGAAATATAGTTTTGCATGATATCAGGAAAATTTGTAGAATTCTTTTTTTAGCAATTTTAGTTACAACATTATAGGTCTAATTGCTAAAAAATCCCCGTTTGGAAAATTTTTGGAGTTATGTTAATAGTAAAATTTATGTTTAATTTCTTAATGGTATTATTATACGACATAATTGATACATTTGTGCATATATGTATGACATTTTTTTTGTATCTGAGGAGTTTGAGGGAGTTCTATTTGGAGTTCTTTTATATATCCATAGAGTTCTGTTGCAAAATTTATGGATATGCTAAAGTATTCAGAGGCCTAAGGGTTGGAATTTTGAATCTGTGGTATAAGGGTCTCGAGTTCTAAATGGAAGATATAAAAGATGAAGTTCTAGTACTTTCTATTATGCAATATATGTTTATTTATATTATGTTCAATATACTATGTTCTTAAATCTATAACTTGCTTAGTTACTACAAAACCTTACATTATTTTGATAAAACTCTAATGTAAGTTTGCTATTAAGATTGAAATAATTACTTTCTTTTAAGTTAATTATTTTGTAATTTTTAAGAAAAGATTTGGGGTCATGTTAGCTCAATTTATATCAAGCATTTCATTTTTAGGTTAGGGCAGAAGCAAATGGCTAGGTGAGTAGCTAAGACTGATTTTCTAAGTATGTTTGTTGTATACGTACCTTTTTTGTTTGGTTTTAGATTTTTTAGCAGTCCAAGCATTTTTCATATTTTCTGCCATGTGTTTGTCTTTTGTCGAGGACTATTACAGTAAGAATATGTACAACATACTTTCGTGGATAAATAGAAAGAAAGAATTTCTTTATGGATGAGTAAATTTGTGATAGTTTTAAAAAATTAGAAGCTTTGATATATGTTATCTAAAAAGAAAAACAATATTTTTCCAAATAAAGATCCTGGTCTTTTTTATTCTGCATTTTATTTTACAACCATCCAATATGGTGTGACATGCATTTGTGAGTCATATTGAGTTAAGTTATTAGAGTTCTTTCTTTTTGGTAAAGTCAAGCAATTGTTTGGAGAAATAAATTAGAAATAGAGCTATAAGAATTGATCTGTAATCACGTGAGATAGTCTAGACAATTTTATGCACTCATTTTGTCTCATTATTCATATGTAGGTATCAGTTCGTTGTGTGTGTTGTAAGTTATTGTGGATGAATCCGAGCATGATGTGAACTATGGGAAAAGTATGAGCCAAATTAAACTGGTAATCAGTACTGTTCTTAATGTTGGTTCTGATACGATGTCACAATTTGTTGGTTTGGTAGCACAATTAATTGATGAGGCCTTATGCATGAGTTCTTCTGGTAAGACTAAGAATTTTGATCAATATTGCAAATATGTTTGACATTAAAGCCATCGAGATTCGAGGGAATTGTTGAGCCTAGGGTTAATGAGATTAGAGAAGGATCATTAATGGAACGTAGTATCCTCATGAGAAGAGAGTATCTCTGGTTGTATTTTCATTTGATGGTGAAGCTGAGCGCTAGTGCACTGGTGGTTAGGTTAACATTAGGAGAAATTTTATTTATTGCTGAATTCTCTGACTAGTTAGGAAAATTTTACTAATGTGTTTAGAGGCCAATTTATCTGCTCAATAGTCGATACATAAAACATTTCTCACTAATGAAAAATTGCCCGTTACTAACAGATTTTTCAAGCAGATTTCAAGCTGACAATTTTTTGGCGGCTTTCCTACGGATTGTGATGAAATATTTCAGCTGATTTTCTGATGGTTTTTTCAATAGATTTCCAAAGAAATATTATCGGTAGCTTTTCTAATAGATCTTAAATTTTGTAGATATCATCATATACTTGTAATTTAAAAAGAAAAATGAACTAATTAACTATTTGAAATAAAATAATAATATTAACTAATTTAAATTAATTATTTAAGTATTTAATAATATTATTTAACTTTTTTATTAACTTTCATATTTTATTTTAATTAATTAGTAATTTAAATTAATTATTATTTAAAAAATATATTTTTATTAATTATTAATTCTAAATTTTACATAATTATAGTTTAAATATAAAAAAGTCACTTTAAAACACATTTTTCTTCGCAGCGGAGTGGTTAGGCATTTGAAGACTTTCAAAGTGAGTGGGCGTCAACCGGGCGAGCATAGGCAGCAGGGTAAGGTTGACAAGCTAGCAAGCGCCCCCCTAGCGGACCAACAAGGATATGCGGGTAGAGGCAGTTCGGGAAGATAGGCGAGGTTGGGTAGCGTGTGCAAGTAGCACAAGTGGGGGCAACTTCTGCGGGAAGAAAAAAAAAATTTTTGGATTTTTTTTCCGGCAAAACTTTTTTGCCAAAAAAAATTTCACCAGAAAAATTTTCTTCCGAAAACTTACTGTCGAAATGTTGTTAAAATTTTTTTCTTCTGGAAATTTCAGTATGTTTTAATTTGTTATGCAGCTTTAACAAACGATAAATTTTGCACTAGAAAGACCAAATCTGCTAGAAAATTAGCTATTTTAGTTGGAAAAATCTGTCGATAATAGGTGATTTTTTTGTAGGTTTGAGATTAGTTCAAGGGAGCAGGACTATGATGCTATATGAGGCATATATAGTTTACTATTTTGGCCAGAAAGACCAAATCCTCCGGAAAATGCTATTTTTGTCGGTGAAATCTGTCGATAATAGGTGTTTCTTCTGTAGTGTATGAGATTGGTTCAGGGGAGCTGGACTGTGATGTTAAATGAGTCAGAGTTTACCATTTTGGCCAAGTATGGTTCGCAATTTTTTAGTACTTTTGAGGAGAAATATTTTTGTTTTCTAAGAGGCTTATGAGATGATCTGAGACAACAGTTAGTTTCATTCAGGATTACTAATTTTATTTAGCTTCTTAAGCGAGCTAGATTGATTGAGAATAATCGGATAACTTCTACTCACTAGTGATGGATTGCTAGTAGGAAGAGGTTCGACAAGGAGACATCTAGGGGTGGGGGTAGATATTCTTGCAAAGAGAAGTAGATTTGGACCCTCTGAGTTTAGGAAAGGCAGTTCATTTGGGTAAATTTTTATTGGTGGTAGTTTGGCCAGCTCTATATAAATATGCCTGAGTTGTTGTAGGAGACATACAAGACCGTGTTACTGAATGGCATGTAAATCTTTTCATTATGGTCAGAAAGGCCGCATGGATACAAAGTTATAGAATATCCACTAGCAATACCTACTCGACTTTATATTGTTTGTTCTAAGATTTTAGTTTTTTTTTCTTTTAAAACCCACTCATAGGGCCTACGTGTTAATATTCAAAATTCGGTTACAAGGTCCTTATAAGGAACATCCAGCTCACTAATGCTCGAAAGAGCTACAAGTAAAAAAGTAAAATAAAAACCTATGAGCCGGTGGTTCCTTTTTCTACAATTACAAAAATAATGCAACATTAACCTAGGTCTGTGAGTCAACAGAACCCAAAAAAGGAAGCACATATTGATGACATTTCGCTCAGTCTTCCTGCAAAAAAGCCAGTAATAATATCCAATAATGGCTAAAAACCAAAATAAACTAACCTTGCACACCGAACAGCTTTTACGATGAAAAGTGTAAAACTTCCTGCAAGTATATATCACAAAATTTGCATAGTAAGCATAGAAAAAGACATCATTAGAAACCAAAAAACTACCTTTCCAATGCTTATAACCCGAGAGAACGATTAACCTGAAGGCATTTAAGATAAAATTTCTATCCTGAAAGAGATAACATAAGGTAAAGACACACCAGAAATTCCCCAACTAACATTTAATAGTCTCCCAACAGAAAAAGGGCAAGCAAAAGCCAGAGACAGTTCCCTTGTCCAGAAACAAAAAGCAAAACAAAACATACTCCAAAAGAAACACCAGAACCAAAAGAAAAATAGCAGAAGTAACAGCAGGATAACACCTAGCTAATAGAAAATAAGAAAGAAACAACCTAGAACCGAAAGACCCAAACAACAAAAACACACCCATCAAGTTCCCCTAGTGTAAGGAAGCCCCAGATTATCACGCCTAACCAAACCCAGCAACTGATCAAGCAGCTTATCAATCTCAAAAATAATATCATTACTAGAGGAGCAGCCAAATTTCGCTAACCAGTCAGCACATGCGTTGCCTTCTCTAAAGATATGATTTAAAGTGCAGTTAAGTTTAGACATGCATATGAATCTTTCTAATGAGATAGAAATACTGCGGATTTACAGAATTTTCCTTCTTAATCAATTGAGTAACCAGCAAAGCATCCACCTCAACTTGAACATTATAAAAACCCTTAGTAAGACACAACTCCAAACCCTTAGCAAGACCCAAGAGCTCAACAAAATGGCTTTACACGGGTATAAAGGGCTCGCAAAAGCCAAAATTACCTCACCCGACCAATCACGCAGAATACCCCCCATCCCAGCAGAAAACTGATCCACAGATCCATCCGTATTAAGCTTAAAGAAGTTAAATTAGTGGGAAGATCAAAGATTGTTCCACCTCGGGGACATAATCTACATATACTCAAAGAGAACTTAGTCATTTTGTAGCTTCCGATAGGGGTTAGTGATTCCATGATATGGAGATAATCTACATATACTCAGAGAGAGGCTAATCATTTTGTAGCTCCGAATATGATTCGGACATGTGTATATAGTCTGACTCAGCTAGAGGCTGTGAATTATCCTTATGTGATGACATGTATGGCTTATTTTTTTAGTTATTCCTTATCATATTTTATTCGATTCTAGTGCCAGTCATTCATTTATTGTTTGAGATATACTTTGATTAAAATAAATGTGTTTTCCACTAAAATGAAATCATTTCTTTCCCCCAAGGTATCCGACTAGAGAAAGTGAGTGAGGGGAATTTTACAGAGAGAAAACTTGGATTTTCGCCACTTCATATCATTTTCTACGAATGGCCCAATTCTAATAGTTATCTGGCTCGAGATATGTTATATTTTACATATCGTAGTTTTTAATAATTTAACAATTTTTAAATTTCCCTGATTTAAAATATAAATTTGTATTGGTAAGGCCAAAATAACTTTCAAATGAGAAAACTTTTATCGTATATTTGATAGTATATTGTAGAGAATGTAGTTCTAGACATTTAGATATTTTTGTAAAAATTTTGCAAGATATTTTTGGCATGCTGCTTTTCTAAAATTGTACAAAAATATTCAGCTGTTAAAAAATAGTATTGTAGAACAATTAAATGCCCAAAATATAGTTCTACATGATCTCTAATTTAATTTAGTAGAATTCTTAATCAGCAAATTTTATCATACATTTATTAAGGTTATTTGTTGAAGGAAGTCGACTAATCACCAACCAACTAGGGGTTCTCGTAAGAAGAATTTAACATGTTAAATTACTTGCGTTACTATTAGTTAACAACAAGTACACAATTAGTTTGAATTTTATATATTAATGTACATTATAACTTAGATATCAAGTGGCTTTATGGCATTCAACATAAAACCCAAGTTATTAAACCTTAGGCATAGTCGAAAAAATCTTATTTGATGCATAAATATACTACATAGCCATGTGTTATGTTAACATGCAAATTTAGAATTACATTTCATATTTGCATTATATTTCAAACCCTCATATCCATTATGAAGATCTTGCCCATAGGTCAAGATTATAAGTCCTATTTTCCCAGCATATTATTTATCATTACTTTCATTATATTGAGACTTAACATCAAATTTGAAATATATATATATATTGTAGTACATTAGTATGAAATATATATATATATATATATAT
>NW_021319500.1:2601412-2695908 GCF_001605985.2 Dendrobium catenatum | reverse complement strand
TATTGTTGTAAAAAATAAATTTTTATTAAAAATATTTATAAGTCGTACAAAAAATAAAAAATAAAAATTATTTATAATTACGATTTCAATGGCATAGCCCTAGATTGCCAGACACAGCAGCTGTGAAACAAAACTTATATCAACTCAAGAAGAGTGGAGGAGGAAGAATGGAGGTTGGACGAGGGGTTGAGAGGGGGAAAGATGGAGGAGGACATCCCAGAGGAGATCCCCCTCAGGGAAGAGGCGGAGGCGGTGGCAGCCAGAGGAACACAAAAGACCTAGCAAAACCCTAGCAGAGAGTTTTTTTGTCTCGTACATTATCTTTTCTTCTTCCTGAGCTGGAGGTCGCTGACCAGAGCAGGTTTTTAAATGACAAAGCCCATTGATTTTCTAAGATTACTTAATGTTGTAGATGTTGAATTTTCTTCATATAAGGCTTGATCAACTACATATTATCACAAGAATCACCAGTAATTGAAACAAAAAAGGAAGAATGAGTGATCAGAAACCAATGAGAATCATTCTAGTTCATGGCTCCAGCCATGGCGCTTGGTGTTGGTATAAGGTGATGGCTTGTCTTCTATCAAAGGGATATTCAGTGAAAGCTATTGATCTTGCTGCTTATGGTGCTGATTCGAGAAAAATTCCTGAAGACGTCTCCACCTTCGATGATTAGAATAGCGATGCGGAAGGTGCAGATGGGACGAAGGCGCCGATGGGAGATTTTAGTAATTTTCTCCTTCGAAACAGCGGAACGCAAGCGGACCGCGGGAGGCATTGGAAGGTCCCGGGAAGCAGCTCTCTGCCGCGAATTTTTTCTAACGCCGCTCTGCCGCAATGCCCCAAACCACTATTTGATAACTTTTTATAAAGTACCGCAGCAGTGACGCCGTCCCAAACGCACCCTTAGGCTAAAATAATTTTTTAGTAAACCCTGTATTAAAAAATGTACTTGAAAAACTAGTAAAAAAAATTTGTCAAATGAAGCCTAAGCATCCTTTCATTTTCCGATAAGATTTTGCATTGAAATTTGATATTAATTTGCAGTTAACAATATATAATAATTTTGAATGCGATCCACATATATATTCGAACAGCTTGAAGACTCGGGTTTGACGGCCACAACTAAGCCGTACTAATCTGCTCACGCCATATTCAACGCAAATCCCAAAAAGGAAACCAGCAGTTGGCGGGGATCACCACGACCACGACCTTAACGGCTATACTTCTCTTTCTTAGTAGATCAGACGGCTGAGAAACCGCAGATGGTTCTCCGTACGATAAATCATGCATGGGATCATGGTACCGGCCGGACGAGCCAGCAGGCGGCAGACCGTGTGGAAATCATTTTCCCTCCCCAACTTATCCTCTCTCTCTCTCCCATAATTAACGAAATAAATAAATTAATAAAATAATTCCATATTTGAGCAGTTTTACTTTACAGTTTACACACTAATCTTTTAAATTTTGCATTCATGTATAAAGATGGAGACATCCTAAAATAGAGAATTTTCTAAAATATTTTATTTTTTATATGATCAAATGGTATCTAGCTTTTATTTTTTTATTTTATTTGAACTTTAATAAACTAATTTTAAAATTAATATAATATAAAATTTTATATGCAATATTAATGTTAAAATAAATTCTATAATTTGTAATACGGTATTAGGATAATCTTATGCGATCATTCACATTTCTAACGCTTAAATCTCCACCTTTCCTTTCCGTCACGAGTGACGAAACGGGCGAACGACACGTGCGCCGAATGTTGACCACAAACGAGGGGAGAGAGGCCGAGAGATCCATAAATATTGGAGTAGCGTCCTTTTTGTTCCACAGAAAAGAAGATTAAGGAAAAAAAAAAGGGAAGAAAGAAAACCCTAGAGGGAGCGTCATAACCAGAAGGGACGAAGTGAAACCCTAGAAGAAAGAAGAAGATCGGATCTATATTGTTTTTACTAACAATTTCTTTTCTCCTTCTTGATCGATGAGAGTTTGCTGACAGAAGAGAGTGAGCACACAACGATGAAGACTGCATCGATGAATGCCGTTCGCGTTGCGTGCTCACTTCTCTACCTGTCAGCCACAGCTACCTCTGTCATTTTTTTCTTTTCTTTTGATCTGCTTTAGCTTTACTGAAAAAGGAGAAGACAAAGGATGGTCGACGGTCAGGCTTAAGCACCAAGTGTCAGATCAGTTGCTGATCAACTTCGGCGCTTCTGTGCACGTCTTCTCTCCGCAGGTTCCCAAGAAGATGGCTAAGACTCGGTCGCCTGGTTCCGAGGTCGAGCTCCTACTTGAGGTGACCGTGGAATAGTTTTAAACTTTTAATTATTTTATTTCCATTTTTTTTTAGGTTTACGAGATGAGAACAAAGATAGATATTTTTTGATAAGGGGTTTATGAATTTGAAAGATGGAAGAGGTAAAATTATGTTGGGGTGGAGAAGAAAGAGATCAGGCGGCGTTGCTTTTGAGATGGAGAAGGATATGCACTTTTTTTGGCCCGAACAACGAGAGGATAGACTGTGATTTGTACCTCTCCTCTGCTCTCCCATGCGGCCGGATTTAACGGAAACCACTGTTGACCGTTCGTTCTTTTTGTCTTAATTCGTTTCTTCCTCTTCTTCATCTCCTTCTTCCTTTTTTTTTTCTTCCATTTTCGTTATAATTTTTTCAGTAGATCTGATGTGCTTACATGGAAGATAAGAATTGATATCGTCATTAAGGTTTGATACTATGATGTAACCTTAAGAAAAACCCTAGGCTGAGCTCTCCATCTCACTATCCCTTCTCTCCCATCTTTCTCTTACCATCTATTGCTTCTCTTTGCAGACATGACTTTCACCATGAAGCTGGAAGAGGAAACGGAATCTGAGTAAGCTACACATGGGTTATGGGAGGTTAGATCTTACGACTATCTTCTATATATCTTTATTCTCTTAGCTGTAGTGATAGGACTCATATATGCAGCTTGCTTGTCGTTTGTTGCGTGTTATAAGTTATTAGTTGAGTTGATTTCTTCTTGTTCTTCTTCTGTACATTTTTCCCTACGTCTTGGAGTATATGATTGATTAAGGCTCTCTAGAGCTTCTGGTATTCTATGTCCGTAGAAGCTTCAACCTTTCTTTCTTGCTTTCTTTTTATAGTTGGATTTGAACTTCTGACCTCTTTATTTGAAGAGGATAGACAATACCTCTTTCTTGGAAGCCTCACTTACATTTGCGTAATTAATTAGGGTCATTTATACGTTTATGGAAAAGGATAGACTTATCTAGCTTTCTTACGGAGTGTTTATAAGATGCCAGGAATTTTACTGGGAGGAAATGAAAAAAAAAAAAAAAAGTTCAAATGTAGTGAGATCTCATTTTTTGGCTGAAAGGCTTCAAATGGAGATTCCATGCTTTAATTTAGAGAGATCTAACAATTAGCATGTGATTAGTTGTATGATTAAATTAAATATGTATTGATAAAATTTTTTTGGCTTTATATGAAGTTGCAATATATGATCTTTCAGTGTTTATGTATTGTGTATGTTGGCATAATGAAATTGAAACTAGTTAATATATTGATGAAGGAAGAACATGCATCCTTTTTAGGAAGGTGATTAGCTTTGTTTCTATCCATTTCTTCCTCTAATCGATAATTCTATATGTGTTATTTCTCGATTAGTTTCTAATATGAAATTTGATATTTAGTTTAACATACAGTTTGTAGTCATTTAACTACTCTTCTTATCTTCTTTGTCTAAAGAGAAATTGGAAAGGATGTCCACTTAGGAATGTTTATGTTTAATTTTTAGTTTTTCCACTTTCTTTAAACCTAGAAATGGATGTTTCTATGAGCAATTAAACTTAGTGCAATTCTGCAAGGCAGTTGTTACTATGTAACATGTTATATTCTTAAGTTTTTGAATTCTTTGAAATGATTGTAGTGGGGCCTGGCCTTTTCCCTACCTCTCTTTTATGTTTTATATACAAGAATTTATTTTGTTGTTATTAGTATTTTCTAGAGAGTTGTTCAGTGCATTTCTTGATCTTTATCATCATTGATTAAGATCGTCGATTTTCAATATTGAACATTTTAATCTACTTATGTAGTTCTTAATCGAATTGCACTAATCTAGCCAACACACTCTCCATTTGCTTTGGTTATGAGATGATAATCACGTAGATTTAGTGCTATCTTCTTAATTTTATTTGTATACTTTTTTTTTTGCATTTGTACAATGGGCTATTTGGTACAATTGCATCTATCACCACAGAATAAGATGCTACTTGAAGTTGTTGTTGCCTAAGAAATCTCAATTATTTAGAAAGTCCAATATCTATCAAGTTGTTGTGATGTTGTATGTGATTAAGGTTTTGTTTGAGGCATTTTTGTTATTGCTTCTTAAAGCAACTTTCTAGCATAAAATTTTTAAGAAAGCTACTTTAAGAAACAATCATAATTTGATAAATTTTAAGAATAGTACTACATAGCATGCAATATACTTGTAAATATGTTAAATATAGATTAAGTAATCCATTTTCTTATACTTTTTAAACTAATTATTCTCCTCGCTAAAAATATAAAATTTTATTTGTTCTCTTAGTTATGTTCTTTTCTTAGCATATTCTCCAATTTGCAATTCACTTTACTTCATTCTATTTAATATATATCATAGATGGCCCAATTTGATACTTGTATAAATACCTCAAGTGATTTGTATGAATGATTACATCATAAAGATTTAATTATGGCATGTTGAGATGGATTGCTGCATGTATAGTTATGTAATGTTATTATAGCTATCATTATCTACCTTTAATTTTGACCCAAAAAATGATGTAGGCATCTCAAGCAAAAAAACCCACTTCTTTCAAATGCTAGAGACACTATGTAAGGATAAGTGTTTCTTATTAAATACTTCTTGCATCCCACATATTTCACTAGACTTTCTCTTTGAAACTTAAGGAAATAATATTTTGTATCTAAATGGTCTAAAAAAATCTCATTGCATTGTATATCCAACATCTACAAGATAGCATTTCCTTTCTAAAAGTATACATCAAAGGTTGTTTACAATTTGTATCATATGTAGATATGATCATATATGAATCATTTATTTACATGAAGATATCTGCTTGAAGATGCAAAATTTAGTAGGATTACATTCAACAACATGTAAAGTGCATAATATTTTTTGTGGAACAATATAATTAAGATTTTTTTTTGTTAAAATCCACTGAGGGGCCTACGTGTTAATTTCAAAATTTCGGTTACATAGTCCTTAGAAGGATCCTTCAGCTCTCTAATGCTCAAAAGAGCTACAAGAAAAAAAGAAAGAAAACCTACGAGCCGATGATTCATTTTTCTAAGATTACAATAGGGATCTAAAAAGTAACTCGGGCTTGCTCACATTGAAGCTCTCAAAACCAAATTTATCTATAATGCTTTGTTGATTGTCATGACTTTAAGCATATGTAGACATGTAAAGTAAACCATCATAGTTGGATAAAATGCATTCTATGTATATGACATATGTTTCATGAATGCCACATATAGAACAATAAATAGCATGATCATTAACACCGTATATCAAAGAGTGTATTAGAACACATCTAAAGTGAAAGTCCTTTGATTTGAATATCATGTAACTATATATGTTTGTTAGAAAATTGGATGAAAAAATTGAAAGAAGTGATGAGACTTTTTTCTGTTAGTCAAATCATGAATGTCATATGATATATATACAACTTGATTTCAAATGATGTCATGGAAAGATTTATATAATAAATACTCTTAATACAAATAAAGAAGTATTATATCATCAAGATTTATCATAACTGATAGCAAGTTAATAGCTAGATAAGTAAACCAGGGAATTACAATTCTCACAATTAGGAATGTAGTAGAAATAGTATAATAAGAAGAAAACAACTGTTGAATAGCATGCTTTGGGTAATTTGGCATCAACTTTTAATAAGCATACTTATACTTGTGCAACAACATACATTCTATTATATGTCAATTTCATATATGCCATCAAGGCCTAATTGCCTTACATTATTTGTATGAAAAATATATTATTGGTGGATAAAATTACTTTTGGCCTTGTTGTTGTACCCTTCAAGTTTTCCAACATTAATATTATATGTTATAAGGAGAACAATAGATAATATCATAATTGACAACTCTATACTTGATAAAGAGAACTTCACATAACTTGAATCATCATATAATTGTGTATAATGCATAGTTTATAAGATGTAGTTTTTTAAGAACTAAAATTTGTAGAAATGCAAAGGTGGAAAAAAATCAAAATTAGCTTTGTTGAATTAGTACATTGCGAAATACTCATTCTATTAAATCCATGCAAGAAAATTTGAGAAAACACACGAGAAGAGAAATAAATAACATTGAGATAATGGATTAATATTCTTTTTCACAATGAATGATTTCTTTGGTTGCCCCAACTCATAAATTGATCATTATGGCCTCTTATTTTTCTATTTCTTTCTCTATCACCCTCTTCTAGCCCTCCCTCTTAATAGAAATTGGCTACTATGAAAAAGAATTGGAAAAGGTTTGGAAATTATTTTTTAAAAAGAGGGGTATTATGGGAATAAAATGTGATAAAAAATATGTCTACAATACAAGTTTAATGAAGTATCCAAGTTGTTCAAGTTTAATGATTGCACTACTAGTATTTTCATGCTCATCAAGGTTCTTAGTTAAATTATCCCAATCCATTAGATACCCAAGTTCCATCAATATCTTTCTCTCTATCATTTTTTGCTCCGGATGTAATATCTTCTCCCTATATTTTTATCTTTAATGTAATTTCTCAGTCTTTTTTTTTTTTTGGAAATTCTCAGTTCTCCACTCTTTCTTTTCTATATTCGGGGCTCTCCACATTTCCTCCTAAGATATGCCACTCCCTTGTTGTACTCATATAGTTATAAATAATGTATATTATCTTTTGGTCATTCGAAAAATGAACATTGCCCTTCAAAATGAACTCGTAAAATATGTCTTATGTTCTCACTTTATGTTTTCTCTTTATCTTATTTGAGTAATTATAACCCTAAACTCTTGATTGCTTGTGCTCCATCTCAATCATCCAAGAAAACAAGCTACCATCATTTACACTAACATAGCCATCCATTAAGGATGGTTTTCAAGGAAAATAGTGAGTTCATTTTTTTTCTCACATGGCATACAATTATAGAGCACACTTGATTCCAAATTTATATTGCTCGATGCTGCAATCTTGTTACCCATATGCATTTGATCATGCTCATGGCCGGTCACCTAAGTACATTGTTGTCTCCTTACATTCCATCCAGAACAATTTTCTACATCTTTAGTTATATCGATGGTCTAGTGGGTATCATCAAAGGCACTAAATATATAATGTAAATCTATAATTTGATGCATAAAAATATTAACATTTTACTTTTAAACTTCTAACATATAGACAACTTTGATTGGCATACGAAGTTGCATGCATGATTGTTGATGTTGCATTGAAGTCAATTTTATTATGTGCGATGCAATGATGAGGCATGCAAGTCGGTGGTCATATTGCATGCACCTTGTGGGGGTTGGCAGTTTCAAACTTGTAGAGGTATGTGCAATGCATGCTCAATTAGTTGATGCAGTACTTACGTATCATGCATAGTGATTAGAAATTACAAGAAGCTAATATCACAACATTGAATGATAAACAATTAAAATAATTTATTGGACATTTAAAGTGGGCTAGTCATTAGTTTAGCAAAGTTCTAGATATGCAAAGTGGGCCTACTAATAGTTGTAATAAATAACTGTCTCTAATTGTGACTAGTGGGTTTAGGCAGTAGCATGCCTTGCCTTATAATAAGCCTAGCTAGCCATGCATATGCAGAAGTAAATGCAAGATAAAACTAACCCTCTTAGCGGTGAGTGAGTGTATAATGCATTTTAAGTGTATGTGCGTTAAGTTATCAACACTCAAAGAGGGTGGGAGTGAACTCTCTTATGAGCTTTAACAACAAATGTACTCTTGTGTATTTCCTAAAGAGAGAGAAGATCAAGAGTGTTTTGATCTCTATTAAAGTTATTGATGCCTTTTAATCTCTATTAATAGCTTTGAACTAATCTTATTGACGAAGGCTCGACCAATAATGCATTTATGGGTGTTGGAGAAAGATTGAGAAGCACAAAAAATTGGGCCATTTTCTTTACTCTACTAGAGTTTGTATATATTTGTAGGTTGCGTATATGTTGTAGGTTATTGTTTTTTTTTTTAGGGGAAACTCACGGCTGGGCTTATGCGTTAATTAAAGGAAAATAATACAAAGTCCTTAAAGGGTCCTCACGCTCTCTACTGCTCAAAAGAGCTATAAGAATAAAAGACAAAAAACATACAAGCACAAGGTCCTTACTACACAAAAGTACAAGAAAACTTAGGTACATTCTACGGTTCTTAAGCACAAGCACCCAAAAATAGGGAAGAAAAGAAAAACGAGCTTACACGATCTGCTTCTCAGCAAAAATCCTATAATCCTTAAAACCTACACAAAAAACCTACAAGAACAGCAAAAACACTCTATAATAGCAAAAAGTAAAGATATTGTAAGCCCAAGAATATAACCAGTATAATTTTTTATAGCAGTAGTAAGACGACCTCCAGAGGATGACATGCGGGGAGTTCAACCAACCAAACAAATAGTAATTCCAACACCGACAGCTGGAAGCAAATAGAACTAACATGTTCCCAAAAAGAACCCCCGACATTGCCATAACAGAAGCCAGGAAAATCCTCCTCCACACAAGAACAAACTGTAGGTAGCAATTATACATAATAAAAGCACCAACCCCACCAAAATTGAAATTCCAAGGCTCCAACAAATAACCAATTCCTCAAAATAAACCAACCAAGACAGAACAAAGGTAGCCACCGCACCCAAAAAAATTATGTATAAACCGATAAAGCCATAATCATAAAACTCAAAATAACAACCCCCAGCCTTACCGACCCACAAAAACCCCCAGCCAGCCAAAACTTGATAAAGGGAAAGAAAAAAAAAAGACAAAACCTGCAGCAAGAATTTGGTTGCAAACAAAATTTAAGTCCTCATTCACAAAAACAACAACCAAAGAAACACCCGACTGTAGCTTGCCCAGCCACTGAAGAACAAAACACACCTCATAAGAATCCTCATACACAAATACAGTAGGCAAAGCAACACCCATCTACAACATGTCCATCCACCGAAGAAAGAACTAATAGACTAGCATAAAAGGCAAATAAGAAACATAACAAAGCAAAACCAGCAACCATAGGGATTAAACCAAACCAAACCACCAAGAACACCAACCAACAGAACAACACTAAGAGTTAACATAAGGAACATTAGTTTGATCCAATCTTAAGAGGCCTTTAACATAACAAGGTAAACGAAAAATAGAGATATCAGTAATACTATCAAAATCATGCACAACCCCACGTAGCCAAAGCCTGAGCAACATTTAACATTCCCATTTTCATCAATAATCGAGAAAGAATGGTTTAAATCCTTTCTTAAATTCCTAATATCACGCCTTAAATAAAAGAGGGAAGAACAGCATTCCCACGTAGGTTATTGTGATTATATAGCTCCTTTATTAGTTTGCCTTGCGGCATTCATTCGGACACCCACTTCAAGAAGTTGTTTAATTTAAGCCCAATAGAGAGGAGCTAGTTAACGATGCAAGTGTTTGAACTCAGACGATTAGTGCCATTTTAGTGAGTATCAAGCCATGTGAGACTCTTGAAAGGAAATGATGAAGTATCTCCTTCTAGTGAACCTTGGCTGAATGGCTCAATGAGGACAAACCATTCAATTTCATGGTCAAATAATATCATGGGCTCAAGTGAAGTTGGGTAGACATTTTTAGAAATATAATCTTAAAATAGTAAGTCAATATCATGGAGTATAAAATATTCAATAGTAAGTCAATATGCTATAGAAATCTCCAGAATAAGTTGAATGATAGAATGTAATTAGGTGTATTAAAATGTTTAAGATTTCTTCATGTTTTAGTGTATATAGAATATTTTTATAAAAATTGTCGTAGAAATATTTAAAATAAGATAAATAGTTGTTGGGTGTAGAATCTTCTGTGTACTAATATAAATAATTCTTGGACCTTGACATTTTATTTAAGTCAATTTAAAGAATAACTAGTTTAATGCAAATTTGCATACCTTTGAATTCCATCCGTCATATAAAATCTCTATTTCTTCATCCATCGACGTCCACATAATTTCTATCTGACAAAGCGTGCAGCATTTGTCGGCATTTATCTCTTTGTCGTGGAAGCTAAGGGTGGAAAGAAATTACTAATAAGTAGAAATCCAGGAATTGAATTGCCTAAAAAAGAGCCCAGTCTGTTCGAACAAGAAATGAATCAACATTCTTATTCCCCAGGATGGTGTTAGGAGCAGCGATGTTAGCTAATCATGGGCTGACTTCCATGAACCCTTCGCAACTTATATGTGGTATTGTGCGGTTCAACAATTTCCCTCCGACTTCTTTTTTGGACATCAATTCCTAGAACATCTCCATGCATGGTTGAAAGATTGGCGACAATTGCTCACCTATGGGTGCCAATATTGGACACGATCCGAAAACCCGACCCGAACAGGACACGAAAATTTCGGGTTCGGATTGACCCTAACTCTAACCGGGTCGGGTTCGTGTTAGAGTTTTTGACCAGTTTCAAAAATCAGGTTAGGTTATGGTTGACCCGAAAACCCGGAAATGACCCGGAAATGATCCAGAAATGACCCGGATTAATCCCATGTGACCTCGGCTTGCCCGCTGACCGAGCTGCAGTGTGACCGCGCCTACCCGTCCCTGCCCCGCTGGCCCGCCGCTGCTTGTCATCCCGTAGCCAATCACGTTGTCGCCCCAACTCACCCGCGTGCCTGCGTGTCCCGAGGTTCGTGTGACCGTGTCTAGGCTTATGTGTGGGCTAGCCCAGCTAGCCAGCTTGCTGCGTCCAAGCCCGCGCCCGCGTGCACGCGTCCAGGAACTCCAGGTCCAGTTGTCCGGCCGCCGGCATGTCGGGTTGACCCGAACCTGAAGCGGGTCGGATTCGGGTCTGGAAAACTGACCCGTTTGTAAAAATGAGTCGGGTTCGGGTTGACCCGAACAATATCGAGTTAGTTTCGGGTTCGACCCGAACTCTTGACCCGTGACCTGAAATTGGCACCCCTATGCACACCACATTAAGATGGAGAATATAGAAGCTATTGTAGTGGCAGAAATGGCTTCCGTTTTCTCCTTCCTGATAGCAAATGGGTTCAGTAAGTTGGATAATCATCATATAGAGTGCCTCTTCATGACTTAAACATCATCTTAGGTATGTTTTCTTTCAAGCTCGAGGGTTTATACGCTTCTTTTAACTCAATTGCTTTCTTATAAAACTCAAGAAAATTTCTTTTTATGTGAATTGCATATCGCCATGTCCCCAAGGTGAGATGGATAAGAACCCCGAAACGGTGAAACGCAGAGAAAACAGCTTACCTTGCTACGTTTGTTGAGATCAGGCCTGAAGTGCTGGTTTAGCTTCACAATAAGATCATTTTAATGTAAAATAAGTTTAAGACATATTGCTGCTGGAGCTTCTATTATCTCTCCACTTTGTTAGGTCATTGAACACAGGATTTAGTTGCTGCCAGGTTTGCGAGCTATTATTCTGTGCAGACACCGGACGATTCTCTTGTCTGGTGCCATGCTAATTGGTACCGAGTGCCGTACATTTTTGGAGTGTAGTGGTGTATTTTTAAAAAATCCATGTTTGCAGCCAAACACATTTCTCATATTAAGGCCTCGTTTGTTTCTCCGTAATTTCTCTGTCTGCGGTTTGAATCGGCAAAAAAAAAAAAGGATTGTTTTGCTGTTTGGTAACACCGCTTCTTCAAAATAATTTCCGGCGAACCTCCGTATTTCCGCCGATTTGAGAAGAAATTTTTTCTCCATTTGCGGTTCTGAAAGCTCGGTTAAAAACGAGAAAATAAAGCCGGGAATCAAACGAGGCCTAAATGTTTTATATGAAGTTGAAGAAACTCTGAAAGTAATTAAAGTAGTTGTTGGAGGCTGGACTTCCAAATTAAGCCATTACATGCGCGCCATTTGGTACTCCGTTGCTCTTCCAGAAGAAGCAAGATGGGCGATTATTCATGTGTAAAGATTATTTTCCATGAAAAAGGTGACAATACGTAATGAATACACACCTTTGCCGATTTGTGACTGGAAAGACTGCTCGTGCAAGGATTGATGGTTTTTTGAATGACGATGATGGAGAGTCAACCTTAGTGTAATTTACTATTCTTCCTTTGATTTTCTTGTGCTGTCTTTGGGCATATAAATACCCATACAATATTATATATGTTATGATTTTTATTCAAAACTCATAATGAGTTACATATGGAATGAATTCTTTTTTAAGCAAACGAAATATATTTATATTACTAAAATGAAAACACTAAAGTGGAAACCTTATTCCCAAATTAGTTAAACAAAATAATAATAAAAGAAAACTAGTGAAAAGTTTTCTTGCCTTGCCCTATTAAGTTGAAGAAGGTACTTTGAAGTAACCATAGAATTTATGCAAAGATCGTCTTCAAATATGATATTGCCAGTGATGAAATTATGATCTACTCTCGTAATTTATAAAGTGTAATAGGTTATATAAGCAAGGCAAGTGATTAGAAATGGACATTGTTGTATTTTGATTGGTGGAGAAAGAGGACGAACAACTTTCAAAGAAAATTACTCTTGTACGTAAAGAGCCAGGATAGTTGAACTGTGATCAATAGCTAACTACTTCATTTGTTTTTATACTAGTTTTTTTGGAAGAGATGCCTTGTTAGGAAACAAAGAATTAAGTGTAGATGTAGCTTATTTTATATAAGTAGACATGGTACTTAAGAGAAAGATGAATGGAGTTTATTTAAAAAGATATTATTTTGATATGATGAATAAATGAGTTTTGCAAAATGATGCATGCATATGCACAATGAGTGATGGTAATTAGGGGTGTCAAAACTAGTATTCAAGTCGGGTTTGGGTCTAGTCTGGAGTTGATCCAGGTTCAAATTAGCTGACTCGAACCCTCCCTAGTTTTGCAAACATGTCAGAAATTTAGATCTGGACCTAACCTGATGGGTTACCAGGTTGACCTAAATCGGCCCGCTAACCCAGTTTTGCAAACAGGTCGAGCACGAATGTGAGTAGCGCGACTACGTACGAAGTGGCCTAGTAGGACCACGCTAGTGCACAGGTGTAACTATGCAAGGAGAGTGGCAGGTTGCAGCGGTGTTGGGGGGACTACACGAGCAGGCAAGAGCAGAGGGCGGCATGGCTAGCGCAGGATCACACTTGTGCGTAGGCTCTAGACTATGCTAGTTCTCAGGTGCGGACTTTGCGGTGCGGGTGCAAACTGTGTGGTGTAGGTCCAGACCATGTGTTGGGGAGGGCAGAGGACTCCCTAGCTGGCAGGATAACACAGAGCACTGTGCGCGAGTGCGGGTTGGGTGATGCGAATGGACAGATAAGACAGATCGAGTTAAATCCGAGTCAAATTCGGTTTAGCGAATTGACCCAGGTTAAATTTGGATTAGCAAGCTGACTCGTATCAGACATGATTTTTCAAATGGGTCAATAAATGTAACATGATCCCAACACATTTGTTAAACGGGTCGACCAGAACCCAGATTTGTCTGGTCGAGTTCGGATCAAGTCAATAATTGACACCCCTAATGACAATTAAGTAATTATGAAAAAAAATAAGAAATACATGTGATTAGCCTGAGATGTAAAATCAAAGTACAATAAATACATTTTGGAGGGTCGTAAGCGAGTGATTTTTATATGTTTTGGTCTCCAGAATCCATTTTTAACCATCACTTGTCTGTAACTTAAATGCCCTCACAATTGAATGTGAAAATTAAGCTACAAGAAATTAAGAAATACTCATGTTTTTTTAACCTTTGGAGCTAAAAGAAAATAAGGATTATAACTATTGCAATAAAAAGATCAAACAATATTTTTAACGCTACTTTAAAAGAAAACACAAATTGATATTATCATGTAAAGCAAAAAAAATCACATACAACTTTCACTTGCACTGAATTTGACTATAATTAAGAGGGGCTTTTAAAATAAAACCTTATTTTTTTTGTTTTTGTGGAAAATGTTTAAAAATGAAGCTTTTAAAGTGAGGAAAATGATAATTAGAGTTTGGGTTAATTATATTTTTGGCTAAAAAGAAATTATGAATGTAAAACTTATGTTACATTTTTTTAAAGAAAGTACTTACCATTAATAAAAGCGAACAATGGAAGTTAAATCAAAACTTAGGAGAGTTTAGATCAAGCCATACTCTCTCCCCATTTAGATGTAACTTACAACATATGAGATTTAAAAGAAAATACAACTTTTTTTTAAATTAAAACCCACATAGGGTCCTATTTGTTAATTTAAGTAAAGAGATACATGTTCTTATAAGGGGACCTAAAATTGCTAATGTTCAAAGAGCTACAATTGAAAAACAAAAAACCTAATAGCATAAGATCCCCACTAAAATACAATAAAAAACCTAAAGAAAAAGCTAAACAACAAATGGAGCACCATCCATAGGGTTGGAGAAGTTAAAGCCTCCACAGTGCACATCATCAACTATCAACTGAAAGGCTGGATCATCAAAGGAAGCATACTCCAAGGACCTGCAATACAAAATAACTTCCAAATAGAAAAAATTAATAATGAACCAAGCAATAAACAAATCATCACCAACAAAGCCTGAAAAGAACAACAACATGACAGAGATACCACCAAGCTCTTATGCCAACCAATGAGCAAAGGCCAAAGACCCCCAAGAGCAGCAAAGATTAAAGGAGCCATGACCTCAACCATAGAACCAACCATCCCAAGACAAGATTAACACGACGATACACCTAGATGACACAAACCAAAATAGAAAAATGCAGAATACCAACCTAAAAATACCCCAAATAACGGGAGACCACCAACACAGCATAGGACCATAAAAACAAAAAGAAAAAGCCCCAACAAAAAAACAAACAAGCTAATTAATATGAGAATTAAGAAGAGTATCAGTGTGCATATGTCTATCAACAATATACTTAAAATTATTCAGCGCACTCTTGTTTTTCTTTTTCTTATTTTTCTTGCACGAGCTAACAAATTTTCCTTCGTAAACCACCTGCACAACATTTAAATCACTCTCCTCAAAGTTGGAGAGATCCTCACAAGATCCCTCAACATCCCAATTATCATAAGATTGAGTGCAGACCAATCAGAGTGGTCAACAGGGTCGACCAGAAGAGGTATAAGAGATACTGATAAATTGATTATGGGAACTCAATCAGAAACATCTAAGCCATCACAAAGATTAAGAGGGTCATTCATAGTGGATGGATGAATAGGCATTATTTTCCCCTGCAGTCCCTCAACACAAGTGCCAACACTCACATCAATATCACCAACCTAAAGATCCACACTCCAAAATAGGAGTGTTAGCTAAATGATCGGGCAAATTATTAGAAACATGAGTTAACATAGATTTTTGAGCTCAAGAACCATCATATCAAAAGCATCAAATGGTCCAACAACATCATCAACAGGGATCAATGAAGGTTTAAAAGCCATAGATTTCATATTTTCTATAGTTTTTTGCATAGCAAAGTTGGAATAACTATTTGGGTGTAAATTATTGTTAACCTCATCAACAACATTTACAAGGACGGGGATGATCGTGGGATTTTTTGGCTAAATGGGGTTAAGAATGTGATAATTCAATTTAGAGTGCTATAAAGATTTGCAATGAGCATAATAAAGAGGGAACTCCTCCAATGCCACACTCTATTGGGATAACATTTGGTTACATCTAATTTAACCAGGACTCGAGCAATAGAGGGCCTTATGCCAGTGGAGGTAGCATTATTCTTTTTTAAAGGGAAACAAAATAATAAGGCTCCCAAACCGTGAAGGATATGGGGAGAAAATAAGTGAGGTCGAATGTTAGGGAAAGAAAACTCAGATCAGGATGATAGGGGATTGCTAACAAAAGTGAGGTCCACATCAATGTCAAGAAGAGGGGTCCACTTGCACAATTTCATATGGCAATTGCTAACAAAGTAAGAATGATAAGAGAACACTATTATAATCCAAATCATTCACCAGCTTAATCAAAACATGCTTTGGGTTCAACAGAGTAACTGAAAACTCTTTAAAAAGCTTGAGATTGTAGAAAAATTTATGGATAACATCGAGATAGGGTCTACGACCACAAAATTTTCTAGTCAAAGTGAACTCGAAAGAAGCAACAAGTGCGAGAATTTCTTCTTCTGAAACCCATAACAATGGTAGTCCATGATGAATAGTCATTTTAAGGCAAGGTAAACACGGCGAGGGGGAAGCCTCGACGGTGCTTCTAAGAAGAACGTGCATGTATTCTTTTTCCCATTAAAAAACTTGGGTCATTTAAACGATTAACCACCATTCAAGCCAAAATCGGGCGAAGGTACATGGAAGAATTAAATGAACAATGCCATAAACAAATGAGAAAATTATAGAGAAGAAGATGAGAGGGAGAGAGAAGGCTTCCTAAGAAAAGAAGGCCTCATACTAGATGACACCAAGGAGGGCGGCTAGGGCATAAAAAACCCCTAGCATAGCCCATTATTGGAAAATGATATAGCTTGAAAAGGGCAGTTTAAATATTTTCACTACAGGAAAACCCGGTATTACCTGCGAATAAAATCCGCCGATAAGATGTGAAATTGGACGGAAATATGGGTTTTCGACCCACGTTCCGACGGAATTTCATACGCCGGTTTGGCTCGCGTTGATAAATATCTTCTGACGTTTATAATACGCTGGAAAAGTTTTCGGCGCACTTTCCGGTGCATCACCGGTGCAAAAAAAGTTGTGGAGCCGGCGACTTTCAACCGGTAAATTCTGGCTATAACTGCGCCGGCAATTTGCGTCGTATGAGTCCGCCGGTAATTACCGGCGGATAAAGCGCCATTGCTACGCCGTAAATAACCTACGAGTTGTTTACGACGCAAACTATGCGTCCGAAATATCCAGCGGACACGACGCCGAAACACGCGCTGGTAATTTCCGGCGCACACAAAGACGCCGACATGATCGATATGATTCGTTGTATCGTCATTTCCGTCGAATTACCAGCGCAAAATCCACTGGAAACCTGTAGCATTGACAAAAAAAATTGCCTTCCCAGCCAACAATCAAATTTCCACACCTGCAACCTATACAAATATCTATCCACAACAGTTTATAACAATTCCACAACAGTTTATAACAATTCAACAAATGCACAAAAACATAAATACTCGTTAAAAGAAAATGTTCAATAGTAACAACCAACTAAAAACATCACATATTGTTCAATATTACAGATTCGATTTTAGATATTCATTACATTGCATTGTAACAAGTTTTGGACAAACTAGGTGCTGGGTCATCTTAAAATCTTTAAACTATCACATTTAAAATTGCTAGGAGCTATCACATTTAAAATTACATTGCTAGGAGATCTACTCAAATGAAAACCTTTAAACTCTAATGTTGACCTCCATTGTTCAAGTTTACCTTAACTTCGTCTCTAGTCTTATCAGCAAGAAGAATATCATCAGCAAAAAGCATACACTACGGTACATCCTCTTGCAAATGTATGGTAAGAACATCCATGGCTAAAGCAAAAAAGATATGTGCTTAAACCTAATCATTTATGTAATCCAACTGAAATAGGAAAATATTTCGTCAAACGAAACGAAAAAAAAAACATTCCGTCGAGATGAACGACCGTCGGCGAAGATGAACAATTGTTGGCGACCAGGAAAGCTAGGATCCTCGGCGAAGTCCGGTGTTCGTCGGCGACCTCGATCTACGGCGAGCGA
Source organism: Dendrobium catenatum (assembly GCF_001605985.2). Classification (NCBI taxonomy): domain Eukaryota; kingdom Viridiplantae; phylum Streptophyta; class Magnoliopsida; order Asparagales; family Orchidaceae; genus Dendrobium; species Dendrobium catenatum. The sequence continues at coordinate 2,677,941 of NW_021319500.1, read as the reverse complement.
CGGAGGGTGACGAGCGAAACAGGCGAGGTGAGAGAACAGAAGGAAACAAGTGAGCGGCCAGAGGGGCTCGGTCTCGAAAAATAGGGCTTTCGCCGGCGGCGTTTCCGGCATCAAATCCGCCGGAGACATTTCTGGCGTATTATGAGCCAGATTTATTTCGTTGAGTTTAAATACACCGGCGCCATATCCGCCGGTAATTGCGCTGGTGATTTTCCGCCGTAACGTGCGATAGAACAAGTGAAATGTTGGTTTATGCCGACGCCCATACTGGCGCAACTGACGTCAGAAATTAATATTCCATCGTACTATGTGTCGAAAAATACGTCGTAAAGTTTTTGTCGCACCAAAGCATCGTTACATGCGCCGTTCTTTACTGACGCATAATTTTCGCTAGAAAGCCCGATGGTAATCACGTGTTTTCCCGTAGTGTTTTTTTTTTCAAGTTTTGGCCTTTTCCGAATGTTGGCCATTAAAAGAGAAGCATAATACTAAGTTAAGTGTTGCAGAGATGACGATGCTTAGGTGGATGAGTGTCTTGACCCTTAGAGATATGATATGAAATGTGCATATATATGAAAAGGTTGGAGTAGCTCCAGTGGAAGATAAGATTAGAGAGAGTCGCCTTAGATGGTTTGGTCACATTAAACGGAAGCCTTCCGATGACCTGGTTAGGAAAGTTGAGGTATTAGAATTGGCTTATGTTAAGAAAGATAGAGGTAGCCTAAAAAGACTTGGTTAGAAAATATTAAAACGATCTTTCTTTATTAGATTTAGATGAAAATTTGATTTTTAACTGGACACAATGGCGAAAAAGGATTCATGTAGTCGACCCCATGTAGTGGGACAAAGGCTTGTTGTTGTTGTTGTTGTTGTTGTTGTTGTCGAGTTTTGGCCTTTGCCATGTTGGCTCTTGGAGTTCTGCATCGATGATTTGTCATTTGTAGATCTTATAAACAAAAGTGCCAAAATTGATTTATCTAAGTTATACTCCCTTACAAAACCTAATAAAGTACACTAAGAAAGGAGTAATCTACAACCATTTTTTGCACTTACAATTCAACTAGCAATATTGTAAATAGTAGTTAACTAATATTTTTTTATAAAAACTCATAAACGAGCTTATGTGTTAATTAATCAAAAGTATTACAAGTTCTTGAAGGAATCAAAATCTCACTAGTGCTCAAAGAGAAACAATCTCAAATCTCAAGAAAAAATAAACTAAATGAGCTAAAGATTCCTACTACAATACAAGATAAAAAAGAAAAGCAAAAGGGAGGCTGAAGACCAAGCTCGAGCCAACTTTGAAGCCCAATCAATATCAACAATAATACAACAAGAGCATTAGAGAAACATCAACAGTTCACCAAACTTAAGGTTAATTTCTTTTTTAATGCCATTAATGGTTGGGATATGGTTAAGCTTTCTAATGTTATTCCTACTTCTTTAATCAGTTTGGTTACTAACATTGCCCTGAACCGGGAGTTGAAAGATGTCTTACTTTGTAGCTTTACTAAAGATGAGCTCTTTAGAACTAAAGATGCTTGGAATGTGATTAGAACGAAGAAGGATTCTTCTAAAATGTTTAAAATGAACTGGCATAAGAGTATTCCTTCCACGGTTTCTGTTTTTAGTTGGCGGCTTCTCAATAACTTTATTTCCACGGATGACCTGCTTAGGAAAAGAGGGATGTTTATCACTTCGAAATGTCAATGTTGTTCGAAAGGTGAGACCTTGCATCACGTTTTTATTTCATCTCCTATTGCTGTTAAAGTTTCGACCTTTTTTGAACATTTTTCTGTTTAGTATTTTTAATCCGCTTGTTAATGTGCACAATTTATTTGAGGATTGGATGGTGAGATCTAAGGGTCACATTCGTAATGTGGTGCCTACTCTCATTGTTTGGTTCATTTGGTTGGCTAGAAACGAGTCTCGTTATAATGGTATCAAAATGGATCATCATTCTATTATTGTTAAAGTTTTGGTGAAGGTTAAGGCGCTTTTCTTTGCTAATCTTATTTCTGTTAAGAATTTTGAGAAGTTTTATTTTGTGTTGGATGGTTTTGGTTATGGCTAAGCTGGGTAGCAGGTTTTTCAATATTACGGATTGGGTTTGAAGAACATTATTTTATAAAGCAAACTCTATATTGATTTAAAGGCTATCCTGGATTTGGATGGCAGTAATTGTTTCTTTTCTATGTTCTATACTCGTAGAAAAATCAGAGAGCTTTTAGCTTGTATGAACTTCTCCTTTGCTTATGTTCCTTCTGCGGTGAATTCGTGTGCCCAGGTTATGGCTAAGCTGGGTAGCAGGTTTTTCAATATTACGGATTTTGATTTTTAGCAGTTGTCTATTCCGATTTAAGGGATGATTAATTTGGATCAAATCGGTTTGCCTTATGTCAATTGTCCAGAGCTTGTTGTATGATGCTAGTCTTTTTCTTTTCTGGGTGTTCGTGGTCTCTTCTATGTTTTTGGTTTCTCCGGCTGCTTGGTAATTTTGTGGTCGTTCTTGCTGGTGTTTGTTTCTGTGCTTTTTCTGGTTATTTCTGGTTGGGTGGCTGTGGTTAGTTATTCCTGCAGGTGCTAGCCGTGGTGTTCCTTCTTTCTGGGTTTTGGATTGGTTCTGCGGGCTGCTGGTTCTTTCTGCAGCCTTCTGGTCTTTCTTTTTGTTGGTGTTTCAAGAATTTTTCTAGTTGTATAGCTTGTGTTTCATGTTATGTGTCTCACATATGTTTTTGGAGGTCTCCTTGTAGGAATCTTATGAATCCTCATGGTACAAGCTGCAATGATCGAAAAATAATCTCTGTTTGGTTTTCGAATATTTTTTTCTGTTATTTTCAGTTTTTTTACAGGAAGATGGAGCTGAATGGTCATTTTATGCTCTTCCTATTTTGGGTGTTGTTGACTCTCAGACCTAGGTTCTTAGGTTGTTCTTTTTGTAATTGTAGAAAAAGGATCCTCCGGCTTATAGGTTTTTCTTTTCCTTTTCTTTTTGTAGTTCTTTTGAGCAGTAGTGAGCTGGAGGATCCTTCTAAGGATTTTTGTAACCGCTTTTTGAATATTAACATGTAGGCCCATGAGTGGGTTTTAGTAAATTCTAAAATCACAACCATCAAGCAAAACTAGTTCAGTCCACTAAGTCACAACAATAGTCATCCCAAAACTAGCAAATTCTTGAGCCATATCCAGTAGCATAACTTGTCCAATCCACTAGATCATTAACAATAGCCAACCTAAAACCTGAAAGAGTACCAACAACAGACAACATAACAAAAAATAAGGAATAACAAAGGATCTTTATAAGCCAACAGAGAAAATAATTAGACCACAGTTTCATCAGAAAAAAAAATGTCTGGAACACCCTTAAAATTAAGTGGAATGCATGAATGAAATAATAGGCATAATTGGAGGAATTCTACCAGAGATAACATCCTTAAACCATCGAGTGTTCAGTGGATTGATAACACAAGATAATCAAAAGAAATTATTACCCTTAGATGAAGCAGGAGGTTTACTCGAACCCCATGGGTTGGACATCTCACACGCACCACACACACACATTTTTTGGAGGAAATACATATAGGGCCCATGCTTTAATAATCAAAAGATGTTACAAGTCCTTAAAGGGATCAATAACTCAATAACGCTCAATGAGCTACGATCAAAAAGAAAAAAGACTAGTTAGAAATGAAACAAGGTAAAAGAAACCTAAAGAAAATAGGCAAAAAGTCATAGCAAAAGAATAAGCAGCCCAAATCTAAGATAGACGATAAGCTCAAACCATAGAACAATCCGAAAAGAAAGGAGAGGCATTAATGAGCCAAAAATGAAAAAATGATCTTACATAAGAAAGTCCTTAAAGGGATCAATAACTCGCTAACGACAATCAATGAGGTACAATCAAAAAGTATAAAAAAAAAACACTAAGAGTTATTGGTGCCTGACTAATTACAAAGGAAACAAAGTAAAAGAAACCTAAAGAAGATAAGAAAGAAATCATACCAAAAAATAAACAACCCAAAGCTAAGATAGACAATAAGCTCAAACAGTCAAACCATAGCTATAGAACAATTCGAATAGAAAGGAGAGGCATTAATGAGCCAAGAATGCAAAATAGTTTTGCATGAGACCGGTAGCAGAACAAAAGAACCTTCAGCGAATAAAGTCCAGAGATTACCTGCAAGAGAAGAAAACAATTGACAAACAAAGAGAGCATACAAGGGAAAGGCAGGCGGACAACCCTTAGCAAATCAAAGACCTTAACAGAAGATAACCAATAGAGAAGTCCAACCACTAGAACAACAAAAAACCAACATTAAAAAAAAAAAACAAAAACAAATTCTCCCTTAAAAAACATACATCACTAGATCAACAGCCTTGATCAAGAACAAATGCCCCATAACCAAGGAAGCAAAACATCCCTGCATAGAGAAACAAATAACTAGAGAAACCATGAATCATCACAATCACTAAATCAAGCAGCCAGCCACACAGAAAAAAAACATGAAGGCAAATAGAATGCTAGAAACTACTAGAAAATCAAAAACCCAAAAAAGAAATGTGAGATTACTTTTTATCAAATAAGGAAGACCCATCTTATCCAAAAAGACCTTACCCTTCAATTCATGAATACCATTGAAATTCCAAAAGAATTCAGTGCCAGTTAAATTACTACCCTTTTTAGTTAACTACTTTGTACATATTACCTTCTCGATAAATATGGGTGACCACTAAATCCATTTTGTCAAGAATGATCATTATGTTTTTGAAAATATACTAGAGGTCAGCATTATTGCAACAATTCGATTTAATCAGATTAGCTAAAAAAGAGGAGCCAGCCTCAATCCAAATTTTAGAGAATTGATGCTCCATACAGAAATTGAGATCCATGAGCAGAACTGAAGCCTCTGCAATAATCACCATACATATAGGAAGGCAAGAAGCAAAAGCAAAAATCATGTTACCTTGATGATCTCTTAGAATGCCTCCCCAATTAGTTTTCAAATTAGAAATTGAACAATTTTTAACTTATGATAATTAACATAATGCTTCTTAATACATCACATATAGTATGATTAACAAAATCAACATTACAAATGGAAGCCCAATATTAATTTGTTCCCATTAAAATGCTTGGGAAGAAGCACATTAGCAGCAATCATATACATGCACACACTTGTAATGTAAAGACCATTTTGCTCCCAAGTTCGTCCGGACGAAGTTCGATCGTCCGGGACGATCGGTACAGGTTGTGCAGGAAAATAGTTCTGGTTGTATGGTTTGTCTGGACGAAAATAGGATCGTCTGGATGAAATAAGTCGTACGGGATGATAATTAATTTCGTCTGGACGAAATTCGTCAAGAGCCTAAATTGTCCGGGACGAAGTTGTGATCGTCCGGTACGATCAGTCTTGATATATATGGAAATGAGATATTTTTTGAAAGAAAAGGACGTCCATGATAGAGAAAAACGAAGGAAAAGAGGATTTTTGGGCGACTCCGGTCCGTTTTCGTTCGTTGCTGTAGTTAGAGAAGTTGACCGACTCGAGGTAAGGCACATTCCGTCTTTCCCAATTTTCTGAAACGAGATTTTTGACGCATTTTCTGTTCCGGATTTTGTTTCCGTTAACGAATTTCTGGTATTATTTTCTCTTGACAAAGGTTTTATCGCGTAACTTTTGGTATGTCTCTGAGATGGTAATTGTGCACGTTTTGAGTATTTTCTGGAAGATTTGTACCTGACATTTAGGATTCTGCGGTGTTTTAATTGAACTGCAAATTATCAGGATGTTGAAAAATATTTTGTCAGTACAATGAAAGTCTTATAATATTGTTGTGAATGTTCTGTGGTAATTTAGTAAATTTTTGGATTTGTGAATTTTGTGTAAATTCCGTATAATGCCGTTATGCCACTGAGTTTTCGTACGATTTTTGAATTTCTGAAATGAGATGATTTGTATGAATTGATTATTGTATGCTATCAGAAGGGAGTTATAAGTGGTCGGAATCCTTTGTGATTCCGTTGTCTGGGTCCGGGAAGGGAGACATAAGGGAAAGTTCTGAAATCTAAAATTCTGATCATTCGATTATGTTATATGTATTATAGTTTATTTAGAGTTTCTAAATGCATTGTGATGCTAGATTTCTAGGCGTTGCAGGACTAGAATCTCTGTATTTTGAATAAAAATTAGGGTTTCTAGGGAGCATAATAACATTGGCCTTTAAGCGTCATAGCCTTACATTCCAAATTTTCTTAAAAACCAAATTTCATGAAAAATGTTGTATCAAAAACTCATATCCACAAGTTGATCGCCAACTAGAGGGAGAAAAGATTTTGAGAGTGAAAGTCTATTTTGTGTGTTTTTAGGCATTTTTCTTTTGTCTGGCCATCTAGAGAAATAGTCCGAATAGAAATAGATTATATTTATCCTGCTTTTATTTTTAACAATATATATTTTATGAAAGTTTTGTCTATTTATATTAAAAAAAATAGCACAAAGCAAGGATATCCTGATATCTAAAAAGTTTTCACCGTGTAACTAGAACCCAGGAAGCCAACAAAAAAGAGAACGAGTCAGCACCGAAAAGATAACCCAAACACAAATACACCACCCTAGTGAAAAACCAAAAAGGAGACTAAAACATTATGAGGAACTTTAGTACTTGAAGTTATGCACCACATTTTTACTTTTAAATTTCTTATTTTTTTCCCTAAAACAGTAGACACTACATGAAATTAAGGCATTTCCGACGATTTTTTTCCAGCGGTTTCATAAAATACAGGCAATTTTTTGGAAGTTAGAAAACCGCTAGAATAAACCGTGTAAGAAACGATTTTTGTCGGTCCATTTCCAGTCGTTATACTTACCGACAACTTTTCGGCATCATAAACAACCGGTAATTTTCGGCGGTCATAGCACTAGTGACCGCCGGTTAATCTCCGGCGGCTTACTGGTCGTCAAAAATGCCGGTGTTACTGGCGGCCAAACTTCTAGCGTGTGGGCTCCGAAAATTCGGCCCCGGCCTCCGCTCGCTCTTTCTTTTTCGGCGAGGGAGTTTTAACGAGCTAAGTTCCGAGGTAAATTTTGGAAGGCAAATGGGTTTGTAGATAAGACACTACCCAGAGATTTCGCCCTCATTTTGTGAGGACTTTATAATCTGAGTTCTGGTTTCCTATAGGCGCAAGCCCCTATAGTTAATTACCCCTCCCGATCACGAGGTTCATATCGCTTTATTCACCAGTTTGGATCTTTTCTCGCGTGGTTTGAGGTATTGGGGTCAACATAGCGACTGCCGGAAAACCATTGGTTAATCACCGGCGCGCGCGGCTTATCGGCCGTCAAAAAACCCATGTGGTAATGGCTGCTAGACCGGCGGGTTACTATCGGTTGACCACGGGTAATCCGCCAATATTTACCGACAGCTTTATTAAACTTTCGATAGTGAGAAAAATCATATCAACTTGCACAACATTCAAATTGATATCCTCCTATAAATAATGATAATTGCCAATGTTAACTTCCCCAACATTTCTGTTAACACCTGACGGATCATTCAACCAATTGGAATTATCAACAAAATTACCAATAGAAAAAAGAATTCAAATCCTTCTTCTCCAAACCCAAAGAAATCAAAGCATCATCAGATAAATTAGAACAAGAAATTTTAATAATATGCACCTTATTAGAAACATCCAAGCAACTCGAACCATCCACAGGTTCAAAAAGACAATAAGTTTCATGTTCTTTAATATGACCCCAACAACATCCACACCAGCCAAGTTAAACGACATAACATGATTATTAGGAGAAACGCCAATAAAATTAACATCATCCATAGTGTTCCCATCCGTAGGAGAAACTCCATCCACATTATGCCCATGAATAACATCATTATGATTTAGTGAGATCTCAGAAATAATAATGCCCGTCATAAGTAAAACTATAGACCCATTAGGAGAGTCTATCTTTTTGGATAGCAGAAGAAACGATGGTATTTTCATTAGGATAATCCAAACATTGTTCGGGTAATGTTTGGATATATCCAACTCCACCAAAACCCTAGCAATCGAGGGCCTAGTGCCATAAGATATGGCATAATCCATTTGTATGGGTCTACCAAATAAGGATCCTGGCCCATGAAGGATTCTAGGAGAAAATAAGTGAGGTCTTAAATTAGGGAAAGAGACCCAAACATACACGATGCAGGATTCCTTATTGATATCAAATATAGGGGACCATTTAATATGGTTCATAAAGTAGTTATACACATAGTTAACATGTATGGATGCATGCATGTATGTATGTATGTATGTATATTATACACAATTTCAATTAGTCATTAGGAAGACCTTCACATTCTAAAGCTCATATTAAAATTTAGCTTTGCTTGTTGGTGCTTTTTGGCTCTTCTCTGTTCGTGATGGTTTCATTTTGTTTTTTTTTTTTTATTTTTGGTTGGGCATATGGCTTTGTTAGGTTTAGGCTTGCGTCTTTGTTAGGTTGTGTTTTTGGTTGGTTCCTGTGTTCCCTGCTCTCACTTGGTGCTCCTTGTCTTGTTATATCTAGTTGGATGTTGGTTTTATTCCTGGTCTGGCTCGGGATGGTGTTATTTTGCTTGTGGTTTCTTTTGTCTTTATGAGGGTTCCTGGTTTTGGTGCTTGCTGTCCCTTGCCTTATCTTTGTTTTTTTGTTCCTTTTGGTTTTGGCTTTTGGTGGGGTCTGTTCCTTATCTTGCAGGTGCTGGTTGTTTATAGGATTGTAGGTTGTTGATTATTCTTTTCATCTGGGTGCAAGCCTTTCTTTTTTAAGATTTGTTCGTGGTTTTTGTTTGTACTTTATGTTGGCTCTTCTGGATGTTGATTTATCTCTCTCTGCTAGCCGCCACCTTGAGTTGGATGTTGTTCTACTATTGATGTAGCCAACCCTCATAATGCACCCAGCCGAGCTTCAATGAAGTCCAACACAAAGAGAACAACTGCACTAAGGAAAGAAGCCAGACCAAAAAAATCATTGCTTTGCTCCAAGAAGCAATACCTGAAATATTAAGTCAAATAGCACCCGAAGGAGCCAACATTGAACACCTCCAACCAACAAAAAGCCTAGTAAACCAGCATCTACCAAAAAGAACAAGAAACGAAAAGCAACTAGCCAAAAAGCCAAACCCCGGATGACCCAGAGAAGGCACAAAGGAGAAACAACCCAGGTAACAAAACCCAACCAAAGCCACCACCAAATTAAGCAACACCGCTAAATAATAGAAACATTAGATCTAGAAGATATACTCTTAGAATATTTGAATGGTTGAGCCAAGTTTTAATTTTTTTTTTTAACATTTTTTGTCAACATATTGGAAAAACCATCTCTAACGCGATGCACCTCATGAGAACCAATTTCAGGACCTTCAGTCCCACTGTAAGCGGAAGAGTCACAGGAAATAAGCCAGTCAGATTTAACAAAGCCTCATCAAAAATAAGGGATATATGAATATTAATTATAGGCACTCTATTAGAAATATCCACATGGAATAACACACACACACACACACATATATATATATATATATATATTATATATGTATATATTATAAGATGAAATTTTTGTGATATTGTACGAAAATGAGCATAAATACATATGACAAATATAATTGAGTAAAAGTAGACCTACCATACTCTTCTAAAACTAATAATTGATTAATTTTTCTTATTCATTTAAAAACACTTATATAGTTTGACTCATTGGTGTTTTATTAAATTTGAAACTCTTCTTTTTCAAATCTTTCAATTAATTCTTTTATACACTTGGTTTTGTATATAAAGGTGCCATTTTTGTAATGTTTCATCTGAAGCTCTGAGAAGAAGTTGATTCTTTTTTTTTGTTTGTAAACCATTTTAAATTTCTTTAACATAATTAGTATAAACTTAAGACATAATCGTGCTTTCCTATGTTATATTACTCAACAAAGATCTTGATTGATAATATATATCTTTCTCTGCGAGCTTAAATTAATCTATATATTACTTTATTCAACTTAAGATTTGATAAAAAAAGTTAAAATCTTAAAATTTGGGGTTGTTCAACATAAACTTATGTATTTTTAAAATAATGATGTGCATGTTAGTTATACAAATTAAAGTGTGCAGACACATAACAAGCTTGACAGTAATTTGGTAAATATCACAAAATAAAATATGCAAGTGAATAGCTTGAAATGTTAAGAGAGTGCAAGAAGTAAATTAAGTAAATAGAGTAGATAAGAGATTTTTGTATGCTTTGACCACCAATTCTTTGGTTGAACTTTAAAACTTCATGTGGGTCAATAAATCTTCACAACCTTAATATACTCATAATTGAACGCATAAATTAACTAAGTTAGATGAAATTATGATATACTTACAAAGTTTTTGTTTGGGGCAGCTTTTTAATGCTTCTTAAAGCTATTTTTAATGCAAGAATTAAACTTTAAGAGCAAAATTGAAAAATAAGATTACAACTATCATGCATAATATAGAGCACAAAGTCTCCTTCCAGGTTCCTCCGGACTACATTCTCATAAATATTTTGGTTTGTGATCAAGTATGACTGCAGGTTTTTTTTGGCTGTGCTCTTTTTGCTCCACCATTTTATCAACTTTTCTCCTTATTTTTGGGTTTGGCTTCTTGCCTACCTTATCTAGATTTTCTTCTTTTTTTTTTTAATTTTTGAATTTTAATTAGATAGAGATCTTTGACTCTTAGTTTTTTTGTCCTTTTGATTGTAGCTCTTTGAGCATTAGTTGGTTATTAATCTGTGTAAGGACTTATAACTGATTTTTGATATTAACATGTAAGCCCTTCCTAAGATTTTTAAAAAATAAATAAATAAAATTATATATATATATATATATATATATATATATATATATATATAAGATCCTACGATATTTAAAAAAAAAATCACTCACAAACTACGTTGGTAATCAGTTTACCTTTGAAAGGAGCTAACACAAAATGACAAACTTAATTTTTTTTTTTTAAAACATGTGAAAGTTTTGTTTTGTATGCTTTGAGGAGGAAGAATGCTCGGTTCTCTTTTCTTATTTTGTGTGTGTGTGTGTGTATAGAAAAGGTTTTAGAATGAGTATTTTAGAAGTGAAGAAAATGATTTTTCATATGTTTTATTAATGGTAATCCGCTGAAGAAAAAATGTATAAGAACTTAGGTTTTATATTACCCGTTTGATCAGATTTCGGAATCAATATAGACGCTAGAAAAGTCCTTAGAGAAGTTTTAACTTAGGAAATGTTTTGGATTCTCAAAGAGCCGTTGGAAGCAAGTGAAACTAGCATCAAGCAAAAAAAAAAAAAAAACGAACTCGTTAGATAGGCTTCAGATCAGTTTGGAATTGCCTGCAGTTAGGAAGCAAATCCATTCATATTTCTTGAATAGCGGGAGTCTTGAGCCCAACTTAAGCCAGCTAAATGTTACGAGAAAAGCCTGGGCAAGGAGATTTCTCATTGAACCCTTTTCACTGTTTTTTTTGTTGAAAACCCACGGAGGGGCCTACGCGTTAATTAAAGGTAAAAATTACACAGTCCTTAAATATATATGCAAAGCCTTGCTGAAGTTTTTTAGTCCATTATCTAGAAGAAGATTGTAATAAATGTGTTAGATCGGTCCGCATGGGACCGGCGCGCGTTTCGCAAACAGAGGCAGGATCTCCGCCTCCTGCGGAGAGCCGGAGATCGGGCGGTGCGAACGCCCAATCGGAGCCCTTTAGGAAGGATTTTTGAGGGTTTTGAGAGGGAAATTTGAATGTAGGGACTGTTTAGGGATTTCCTTTTGATTTGTATGCATTAAATAGTTAATTTTTCTAGGGTTATAACATCTTGAATTTGGCTAAAATTTGAGATCTTTTAGGTCTAGTTTTCTTTGAGCTCTAACGGCATCTAGAGATTTGGGAGAGATCGATCCTCCTCTCGAATAGAGGATCAAGTGTATCTTGCTATTTTCCATTTCGCTTTCATCAAGTACAAATTATCTACTATTTTTATGATTTTGTGTGGATTTTGTAGATAAAGCTCGTTGTTTTTTGAAGATTGATAGGAAATATTTGAGATCTACAAGTACTTCCTATCAAATGGTGTGTTGAAGTTATTGGGAAAGGCGAGGAACATGTCTTATCGATTGAGGTTCCTGATAAGATTGATGGTTCATTATGCATTCCAAATTAGCTATTTCTAAGATTTTTATGAGATTTCTTGGATCCAGAGGCTCAATGACCTACTCCTACTATTTGACAACAACTTTTGAAATCCAGGAAAAGATCCTTAACCTTTAAGTTTTGGGGAAATGTCAAAAAAAAGGTGGAGCAGATAGATGTTAGACCGGTCCAGTCAGTCCACATGGGACCTGCCCAGACGCGAATTATGCGGAACTTCTCCGCCTCCCGTGGACACCTATCAAGTTGCCAGGTTCCAAGGAGCTTTCTGATAAAGATTTTTTAGGGTTTTGAAAGGAAAATTTGAATGTAGGAACTGTTTAGGGTTTTCCTTTTGATTTGTATGCATTAAATAGTTTGTTTTCCTAGGGTTAGGGCATCTTGAATTTGGGATCTCTTAGGTTTAGTTTCCTTTGGGCTCTAGCAGCGTCTAGAGAATTTGGGAGAAATCGATCCTCCTCTTTAAAGTTGAGGATCAACTGCATCTTGCTATTTTCTTTCATATATTTGATTATTGCAACAAAAATTATTGTTTTTTTTTTCATTGAAATTTGGAAGCATTTTCTCGATGTGTTCCGAATATTGTCAGGAATCACTTGAGATCTTCTAAGTGTTTCCTATCAATAGACTTCTTGGTGAAGTGAAATGGTGCTGATGAAGTCGATGCTACTTGTGAAAAATGGAATACTTCAATGCAAGATGCAATTGTATTGGAGGTGTATTGGTGTTGTGCACAAGCCCTGCTGCGCTGTGTGCAGACACTGCCTTGATAGAAGTTACAAATGTGCTTAGTGTAAGCTATCATCAGCCTTGGGCGCCTCATTGCCATATGAAATATGCAAGGCATTTCCAGTACGAGATGAATGTTGTGCTTAAGTACTATCTGCCATTTTTTCAATTCACTTAGCAAAGCAGCTAAATATTATTGTTAACGGTGTTATGTGCAAGTCAGCGAAGCTGTATGCAAACTAATGTTGCTATGTGCAATCACCATGAGCTTATAGTTGAAAATGAGTAGAAGCATGTAATAAACTTAGCCAACCAGCATTTGCATGAGTTTATTGACTGAATATTAGTTACAATAGAACTCGACCGGTCAATATGATTTTAGTTTTTTTTTGTTAATGTTATTGTGGTATTATAGTTTTTTTTTTTCTCTTTTGAAAAAAAAAATCGAACAAATAACTTTGTTATAGCTACCACCCTAATAGATATGATTGTAAAAGCTATTAATCATCCAAAAATATCTTAAAAGCAACAAGAAACAATAGTCTAATAAAATTGTTGTATCTTTTAAGAGAGCCAAGTTGTGAAAAAATTTCCTAGATAAATGCTAGCTATAGCTTGTGGGCTTAGACAATCGTATACTACAACAACAACAACAACAACAAGCCTTTGTCCTACTATGTGGGGTCGGCTACATGAATCATTTTTCTCCATTGTGTCATGTTAAAAGTCAAATTGTCATTTAAATATAATAAACAAAGATCATTTCTAATATTCTCTAATCAAGTATTTTTAGGTCTACATCTACCTTTTTTTAACATATGTCAAATCTAATAACTCTACTTTCCTAACCGGGTCATCGGAAGGCCGTCGTTTTATTTGACCAAACCATCTGAGGCTTAGACAATCATATATTTTGATTAATTTAAAAAATTCAGTATAACATTGAATTTATTACCAAAGTTATTATTATTATTTTTTTATATCATATGATGGTTTAAACGTCTTTTTTGCCACCTTCAATCAAATACAAGGTAAGCTTATTGTAGTACGTGCTTCTGTAAATCACTCTTTGTAATATAGCATCTTTCAATCTACTATGACACTTTACCATAATATTGAATATATTATGTGGCATTCCTCTCGATATTAATTATGTTATGGTTGTGATGCATAAGATATATATGGCAATAGACTATACTCTTATGAAATATTCTTCTTAGTGCATTTATGTTCTTTGTTGAATCTTAGCAACCTTCATTACTCGTTTTTATATATAATTTATCCATACCAATTAACATCCTATAAACACCCCTTCTCAGTCATATGAAGTGGTGGAAAGCCTTTCAAAACTTCTCATTGGAAACTAAATTATCCATAGATAAGTGAAATATATTGATAACTAAATCATCACTGTTTATCATATTACTCTAGCCACGCACCATGCCCTTAAATGTGTCATCTCATAGGGACATATTAACTTTCTTTATAAGCTTCACCAAACAGCATTGCATAGGTGGGAAAATCACTTATTTTAAACATGGTTGTTGATCAAAATCTAATAAGTGTAGCTTATGTTGGCTCATCTCATATTGCTATTCAGAAGAAACTTCACAGTACTTGTATAATCTATTGAGATATCTAAATTTAGTGATTGGCATATGTATTTTGTAGCCAAATAGAAAGACTAATTAGAGTTAAAAGAAGTTACTTATTTAATCTTTTACTGTGGATATAAAATAATTTGATCTCAATTGAAGCCGCCCCAACTCAGATTAAGGAGGATAATGTCTTGAGGTTCATTTGTAATAGAAGATAGTAACTATTTTGTTATTCAATTAGCATTATCATTCAATACACTAGTCGATCAATCAATATACACTAAAATAAATTAGTGCAATTTATGTTTTCTTATTACATATTGCTATTAAGAAGACAGTTGAACATCAATTATCTTGTTGAAATAGCAAAATGCTTATGAAGAAGGTACTCCATATAATGAGTGGTGCAAGTTTAATTTGTTGCTTTAACATATACACGCTCATTTATCATAAATAGAAAGTTCTCTAGTAAATACAACAACAATAACAAGCCTTGCTCCCATTATGTGGGGTTGGCTATATGAATCTTTATCTCCACACATGGTGTCTTATTAAGAGTCAAATGCTTATTTAAATCCAAGAAAAAAGATTATTTTTAACACTTCATAATTAATTCTTTTAAGGTTTACCTATACATTTCTTAACATAGGTCAGTTCTAATACATCTACTCTCCTAACTGGGTCATTAAACTAATTTTATGTTTTTCGTTTAATGGCCGAAAATCTGCGCCATAAACTAAGCATTGCATATCTCACCACCATCTTATAGGTTTTTCCCTTAATTTTGAGGGGTACTTTTCTATCACACAATAGGCTTGATGCATTCTTCCATTTCAGCAATTCAACTTGAATTCTACTAATAATATCTCACCTTTTCTTTGAATAATAATCTAGATATATCTTGAACATGCACTCTTTTTTAATGACTTGATCACCCAATGAAGGTTTAAAAAGCAAAATGATAGCTTTACAATGTAATAAAAATTACACGGTAAAAATTTGCTAAAAATCAAAATATCACATCTTTTATTTTTTTCGAATCGAATCAAAACTTACAAATCATGCACAATTCAAAGCCACTAAAAATAGACGTAGTTTAACGATCACCTTTGTGGAGAGGAACACTTTTCCTAATAAGATCGATAGACGAAACTAGCACTATGGCCTTCAACTCCTCTTCCTCTCTCTTCTCCTCTTCTCCTCTTCTCCTTCCCATTCTTTTTCTCTTCTCTCCTGGCCAAATGATGTGGTATGGGGTTAGAGGAGGTGGCATTAGATATTTTTATAAAAAATATAGAAAGTGGCTAGTGTCACTATGCTCTCAAGAATTTGCATTCTCTAAAAATTTCTCCTAACTCGAGACTTTAGTGTCGCAACCCCAGCACTGCAACGCCACTGCTCCCCTAAGCACTCTATTTTTTCTTCTTTTATACATAGTGCTTAGAACTCTGCAACTCTCCCCACACTAGCACCACAACGCCCTTAATTAAGGCCAAATATCATTATCAAATTTTCATTCCAAATCAATTTCTATGTATCTTTTTTCGAAACATTAAATAAGCCAATCATCTTTAGAATTCTTATCAGGTCCTATTTGGATCAATAAGTACTCTATTTATTGTATAAGTTGGTGTTACAAGAGTGGTTGAGCTGAGGCTAATCTCTAGTTTTTATCTTCTTTTTTTTTAAATGAGAAAGGGACAAAGGGTTAAGACATTAGGTGGTGTAATCAGATTCGCATTATATGGTAATTTGATGGGAGGGGCAGACAATTCAGAGGGAGATATTATAGGAAAAATTTTAATTTGATTCGCAATAGGAAATTTTTATTTTTCAGCTTCATGCAGTGGGAAGGAGACAATATTGATCTCTATTCAAGATATTTTTAATATTTTGGACTCATCACTACAGTTTGTTTCATGAAATGTATGGTGATTGAGTAATCTTAATTTGTGAGATGCATTTTTGTTCAAACTTATGCAAAGTCAGGTCCCTCATCTTCGCCATATTCAATTAGATTAATCATGGGGTTTACATAGAGGTGAACAATAATAATCAATCCATAATTGGCTTGTGTTGTAATCTAGATAGAGGTAGTAATTAAGGAAGAGCAGAGAAAAACCACCAATAAAAATTATTATTTCACAAGCATGATTTGATAGGAAAATTAGGTATCTTACAAACTTTTATAGGGGGTTTATTATTTATCTCCCTGGTAACCTTACAAAGTTACTCTGAGGTCCCCTGTACAACTTAGGGGACATATTAAAGTATTTATTGGAGAAGCATTTCCTTTTAAGGTAATAAGGGAATAAAAAGAATGTTATTTTTAATTTACTAAACTAAAAATTGAATCTCAAAATGAGGGGATTGGTCGAGAGCAGGAGGTAATTTGTGATGAGATGTAAAGAATGATGAGAGAGGAATAACGAGAGAGACTGGTGTTTGTAGGCATTACCTTGAATTCCCTATAAAGTTTCAAGAACCTTCTTTGCAATTAATAATATCCATAGTCTTTAAGGAAAGGTTTTTCTTAGGTAAAGATAATTTTTATGAACCTATGTGGATGTCAATTTAGCTTATTATATTAATTTTATCAAAACTTCATTTGGAGGTAGCATTGAAAATCAAAGCCTAATCTTTTAAAATTCAATAAAAAATCATTTATTATGTGCATTATCATCTCAACAAATAATTTCAAATTTAAAACATACTTCAAAATTATTGACAACCACAACAATATGTATGGTTGAGTCATAGCAATTAATATATATATATATATATATGTAAACTTTTATGTCTTTTTTAATATTGTTGTCCTCACAAAATATTACATTAAAAAAATTGAGGGGCCTTGACCTCACCTCATGAGTTAAAAAGTACTTCGTTCTATTTCTCCTTCATATGTTGAAAATATTGGCTAACATTATGATTTTACATGACTGCTTTCATTCAAATTTGTGCAACTCGAAGATTTTTATTTAAAAAAAAAATCAATGAAGGGCTAATGTTTTAAATCAATAAAATGATTACAAGTCCTTAAATGAATCAAATGCTCACTAATGCTCAAAGAGGTACAGAAAAAAACAAAAATAACCCAAAGAGCCAATGATCCCTATTAAGATATAAAATAAAAAGGAAGATATAAAGGGAGGACACCTAAGTAACCTAACCCAAAGAGCCAATGATCCCTATTAAGATATAAAATAAAAAAGGAAGATCTAAAGGGAGGCCACCTAAGTAACCTAATCATGAACTAGCCACAGCCACTAGCGATGTCAGATAGATTCTTGTCATTTCCTTTTTTTTTTTCTCTCTCTTTTTCTTACCCGAAGTAAGAAAAGAAACACCTTTGACGATTTGTATAACATTTAAATCAACGTCTTTATGAAAAACACTGCCATCATTAGAAAAGGGCTTTCCCTCTTCCCAAAAAGACTTAGAGAGACCATAAGAGGAACATCACGATCCTCATTAGAAAGCATGACCTTCTGATGCAAGCTCTCTAAATTAGGCCAAGACGTATCATCCCCAGAAATAGGAATGGAAATTATGGGCATTAAATTGAGACATCAATACTACTGGAACAAGGATCAAAACCTACAAAAGGAGTCATTTAATTACAATTTTGAGCTTCAAGCATAGCTTTAATATTCTCATTGGTATGGTTTGGGACTCAGCAATAGAGGAAGAAGGCTCCTCCATATCTTCCACGGGTTTAGAGTTATCAAAAGGAATAACATTAGAAGGATCCACAAATGCCTTAAAAATGTCAACATCATTAATATCAATAGAAGGCACATTAATGGGCATGAAATTACCAATATCTTTGGCTATCTCTTTTCTCCAGTGGCGATGTAAAATAAAACACTCAGCAGAAGTATGACCATGAATTTTATAATGATTACAAAAATAGTAACATTTTCAAATTCAACTTTTTGTATATAAGCAAATGATTCAGGGCCAAACCATATTCCTTTTGGGTATTTTTTGGTAATATCCAATTAATTCAACAAGCACTTTGGCAACAGAAGGATGTGAGCGAGAGGCAGTGGATTGGTCAATTTTAAGTCGGCAACCAAAAATAGAGCCAAGGGCATGTAATACTTGGGGGTTGAATAGATGTAACCTAAGATTATGAAATGAAATCCAAACATGAACAATAGGTGACTCCTTAATATCAAAGAAGAGAGTCCACTTTAACATGTACATTTGATAATTATTAATATAGTAAGCTCTTCTTGCAAACACCCTTTTATAATTCAAGTCATTAGTAAGTTGAATGACAACATGTTTGGTATCCAGAAGGCCAGCAGAGAATAAACCAAAAAGATTAAGGTTAACAAAAAACTAACGAATAACATCTAAATTTGGCCGACGCATAGGAAATTTTCCTACCTAAGTAAATTCAAAAAGAACAACCAAGTTTTCCAAAACATCCTTAGAAAAAAATTACAACAAGAACCACCTTAACTATAGTTTTTGTGAAGGAAAAAGAAGGAAATAAAGAAGAGATCATACCAACCACCATATCTTCGTTAAAAGAAATACCAAGATTAGAAACACCAAAAAGGAGGACGAGGAGGAAGAACACAATGAATCAGATATGTTTAGAGGAACCTCTATAGGAATGGCCTTAATTTGTCATTGCATGTCTACTAAAACCTCATTTGAATATTTTTTTTGGATAAAATCAGTCGTGGGGCCTACGCATTAATATAATAAAATGTTACAAGGTCTTTTAAGGGGACCTCGAGCCACTATTGCTCAAAGAGCTACTATCAAAAAAATAAATAAGAAACATAATAGCTTAAGGTCCCTACTAAATTACAATGAAGAACATAAAGAAAAAAAAAAAGATAGAGCAAAAGGCACCATGGATGAAGGAACCACAACCGTCACAAAACAAAGGAGATAAAAAGTACAACAACTCCGACATAATTGAACCCCTGGACCAGCAAGCTGACAAGAATCCAAAGACCTTAAACAAAAGGCCAAACTACCCAAAGGAACCAACTAGAACATCAACCCAAGATAAACCAACAATCACCAAAAGAAAAGCCATCTGGCACAGAGCAAGAAAAATCAATAATAAAATAGAACAACCACAACCAAACAAAAGGGGCTAACCAAAATGAGCATTAGAACGATTACTCCTAGCAACAAAAATCTTGAAATTTTTTTCCTTACCTTTCTTGCTATAAAACATAGTGAATCTCTCATTATCCAGTTGCACAATGATTAAATTACTATCTACCATCAAAATGTTAGGGATACCATCATTATTCCTCCCATCACCCCAATGATCACTCGATTGAGAGAAATTCCAATCGGAGTGATCAATAAAACCTATAGAATTCAAGTTCAACAAATGCTTCCCACTATCCAGATTAATAACCACTTCAAGGGAGATAGGGAAAATCGATAAGTTAATTATAGGCACCTTGTTCGAGACATCCAAACAATTACTAAAAATAACAGGAGCCATCCATAGTTGGCAAGAAGCCCTTTGCCAATGTCACCAAAGGTCACATTCTCCAAACTATAGCCAAGCCGGTGTTCCACTAGATCTCTATTAGGGATAAAGCTAGCTAATTGATTCTCACATCATCTAGAAGAAGGAACTAAGTTTTCCATAGAATTAATCTTACCATCATTAACCGCAAATCATTAGCATTATCTGGAGATGGCATAATACCATGAGTGTTAATATTATTACTACCATTATTATTTTTCTGAATAGGCAAAGTAGATGCAGCAATAACAGTAGCCATAGTCTGTGAATCCCTACTTAAATGAGGATCAAGGAGGATACATTCTTTTTTTCATGTGCCCAAACGACTTGCAGTGATCACAATACGAGGAAATTCCTCCATTTCTACATGTTGAATATAACCGAATTTTTCAGGCCACAACCATATTGAAGATGGATATCACTTAGTTATGTCTAACTCAACAAACACCCGAATGACCGAAGGATAAGACCTAATAGAAGTAGCATTATCAGTTTTTAGAGTGCTACCAAACAAGGATCCCAAGTCGTGTAGTATTCGGGGAGAAAACAAATGGGTCTAAGGTTAGGGAAAGAAATCCAAGATTGGGATAATGGGGGAACCCACTGTAATGTCAAAAAAAGAGAACCATTTGATCAACTTTATATAACAATTAAAAATAAAGTAAGTTATATGAGCAAAAATTCTACTGTAATCCATATCATTATTAAGTTTGATCAAAACATGCTTAGCATCGATCCAGAAGGGTGACCGAAAACTCACCGCTTAGTTTAAGGTTGAAGAAAATTTTTTGTATAGCTTTGAGAGAAGGCGTTCAACTGAAAAAAATTACAGACCAAAGCGAATTCGAAAGGGGCAGCAAGATCAAGAACCTCTTCATCCCAAAATCAAAATAAAGACAAAGGGCAACAATAAATCCGAAACCGGAACAATTGTCGTGAGCGGTAAGTAGGGCGGTTAGAGCGAAGCCCTAGCAGCAAAAAGAGAGGATGAAAAACTGAGAAAAAAAAATCCCATTTGAAAACTAATGTTAAGGGAAGAAGCTTATTAGGGTACTCATCAATTTTCCATTTTTGGTGAAACTGAGTTTGGATATCTGTTAAATGTTTCTTATCTCTCTGTACTAAATTCTTTCGTTGGCAATATTTTTGCTTCTTCTCCATATTAATTCAAGTTAAAATGCACGGTTTCAGCGGAAATCTCAGATCTGTTGTCATGTTTGATTAGAATTTTCAAGTTTTTGGTACCAAGTGTGACGATTTTTTTTGTATATAATATATTAGAATCATTCATTCATATATACTAGGCTGCCTCAGCTCATAAAATGTGTCTTTTTACCTGCTATTTACACCTTTATTCTAAAGTATTCTTTGTAACTTACAGTTTATATCAAGATCTTAAGATTCATATATGATGATTTATTCAACTTGGATTTGGATAAAGATTGTTTTTTTATTTGAACTCTAATGACATATATGGATCGTTTCTTCAAGTCGGCATTTTTTATAAGTTTTCTGGTTCAGAGACCTATCTTCAGTTCCAGCTCCTTCGGGTTTCTCCATCATATATTAGTAAATTTAATTACAAGTTTTTACTAGAGATCTATTTTAGAGTTCCCTCTTATTATATCAAAGAAATTTTATTATTAAAAAAAAACTTTTGCTGTAGAGGGATCTGAAATCATCTGAAGAATACAGTTTAATATTCAGTGCAAGTACTGCATCTTTGAGTTTTTCAAATAAGTAAATCTCAGTTTCTCTCGCAACTTGTATTTTTGTTGCAACTAAAAAGCTTGTTTGGGACGGCTCTTTTTACCGCTTCTTTGGAATACAAAAAAGATTAATTTTTTACTAAAAGGTAACTTTAAAAAGCTGTGAGAAAACTATCTCAAACTAAGTCTTAGTGATATGCTGATGACTTTATTAACATGCTGCCAACTTTTAGTAATATGCTGACATTCTTTAAAAGTGTTACATTGTTGGTTATCAACTCTCTCAATTTTTTTGTGTCTTGATTTGAGAAGTGTAGCAGTGTTCTTTGTAATACTTAAGACTTTGTTTAGGATTTAGAATGATTTTCTTACTGTTTTGTAAATTTGTCGTAGAATAAATAGTTTTTTAAAACTAATACAATGTTTTTTTAAAAGCAACAAAAAAGAAGATGCCAAATAGAAATTATGATTGCAGCCTGTAAAATAAAACAGGAAAAAAATTGGCCCAAAAGAAACCATATTCATCTCTGCATAGTTTCTGCTAAAGTTTTATTGAGTTGTATAGCTTATCATAAAACAATACAAAGAAAGGTCAAATGACGGTGGGAAGTGTTTCAATATTGTTGAGTGTATGAATAACTGGTAGCTTTTATCTCAACTATTTCAAGGTAGCATTATGAATCGATAATTGTTGATATTTTCTTAGATCTGAAGTTAATTTTATATATATAATCATGTTTTCTCAAAATTAGTAAAACTTGACATAATTTGTATAAATATAGTTATTTAATTACTTCTCTTATTATTTTTTTATAATATGCTTATAAGTTTGATTCTTCTATACATAATTCATGCAATCATTAACATCTACTTTTTTTATTTAAAATTATATTAAAAACTTTGTTAATGAAACTAGTATGGTAATCCTTATACTCCAAAGATGTCAAATAGACTTAAATGTTTATGTTCAAACATTTTTTTGAGCTAACTTTAATACTTCATATTTTTTTGGATTAGCCTGTGATGTAGAACTTTTATTTTTTATTTTTCACTTATTTTAAAATTCCGTTTTATAATTTATCCAGCGTAGTTTCATAATTGTTTATAACTTCATCTTCAATCAATATCATTTCATCTTTGCTTTTAGTGCATCTAATTTATCAACATTTTTGTGTGGGTTTGAATGAGTTGTAATTTTATTTCCAATAAATGAAATGTATTTGTTTTAATAGGAAAAAAGTTTCCATGCCTCCTAATTTTTTTATGAGTATCAAGAAATGACTCGATCTCATCAGAGAAATTTGGGTCGAATTGACCCAATTAATAAATGAGTGGGATTAGAGTTGGGTTTTATATTTCCTTTATTAGACATGTTAGGTATGGGTTGACGCATAACCCACCAATGATCTGCAAAATGATTTGTTTAATTTTTTTTTTTTCTTAAAACTTTTTATTTGTAGGTATAAACCACTTATTTTTTTATCAAATATTTTAAATTTTATAGTCAAAAAGTTCTAATATAACTTTTTTACTATAAAATTTAAGAGTTATGATGGCTGCTGGTTTGCTGTTTTGGATTGGGTTATTGGTATCTTGTTTATTTTTAAATGTATTCTCACTTTTTAGTTTGTAAGTTTTTTGTTTGTAGGTTTCTTGGATGGAAGCTTATTGACTTTCTTTATTCGGACACTCAAGCCAATTTTGCTATCTACGGATCGATCATCTCTTTTTGCAGGAAGTACGTGCTAAATTGTTATCACTTGATATTTCGTTTTTGGGTGCTGTCCTCCTGCAGCCCTAGTTTGTTATTAGATAATTTTGTAATTTTTAGCATAAGGAATCACCAGCTTTTAGGTTTTATTTTGTAGCTCTTCTGAGCATTAGAAAGCCGGAGGTTCCTTTTATGGACATTGTAACCATGTTTTTGATATTAACGCGTAGATGCCACAGTGGTTCCTTTCATCCAATTAATGTTATGTTCTAAGGCATCTCATTATCTCTGAAAAGTACTAAAATATGTTATTGAGTAGCTTTATTTATGAAAGATCCAAGTCATTTTGTTTTTTAAAATATTATAAAATCAAATTTAACTTCACACATTACAATTATTATTTATTATAATATAGCTTATCATTTTATGGCCTATTTAGTCCTTATGTTTTCCCTATTAAAGTCATAAGGTATTATCCCTATGTTTTTTAAATTTTGCATATATTATACAATTCAGCTTGGTCTGTTGATTGAAAGCTTCTGTATACTTTAATTTGTCTAAATGTCCCAAAATAATAATTTATATATTGATTCTTTACACTAATGGGCAACAACCAATAATATATTAATTAAATAAAAATATAACTCAGAGTTTCTTCAATGCATGTTACTCAGAGCAAAAGAAAATACTAATAATATTGTAATATAATCTGTTTGATTGAGATCTTTATCTCACATTATGAAGCTGATTGCAAAAAGGAAACTCATTTTATAATTTTCATATCAAGAAGTGCACCAAGATATTCTCATAAAGAAGAGATCTTTAACTAGGCTGTCAAAATCGGGTCACGGGTCGAATTCGGGTCCAACCCGAAACTGACCCGACCCGATTTGAGTATGTTTTACTAAAGTTTTTTTTTTAATTTGATTTGTTTAAACCTAAATCAAATTAAAGTATGATTTACTTCAATTAATTTAAAATAAACCAACTTTAATTCAGTTTGAGCAAAATAATTTATTATTTTTTGGAAATAACATTTATTTATTTCATAATAATATTTTAAAACCCTCCTAAATCAATTAAAAACGGATCACACCGATTTAATTTCAGATTTCTGGGTCAACCCAAACCTGACCCGATTTTACAAATGGGTCAAACCTAACCCGAATCCAACCCGATTCGTGCTTGGGTTGACCCAAATCCAAAATTTTTGGGTCAAATTCAAGTCAAATTTTCGGGTCGAATCAAATATTAACAGCCCTATATTCAACACAGAAGGTGAGATATAGAAACGATAGGTTATGTACTTGAGAAGAATGCATCAGCAGTTGAGAATTTTATGGTCCTTTGAGATAGTCCATATTTGAAGTCATGTACTTGCTAACTTTCTGCTCAATTTTGCTTTTAAAAAAAAAAAGAGGATCATCAGTTAATAACTTTCATGCTTCGAATGCTTTCCCTGAATCAATTTGAACATAACAGTAATTTCTTTACTGTACGCATCACAACATGCCATTTAGACTTTCATGCCAAGAAGTGTGAAGGAAAGATCCTATCAAGTAGGGACAGAACAAATAGCCATTTATCCTAAGTCTCTAAAAGCTCACAAACCATGATAATGTAACAGATCTTACAAAATTTGATATTCCACTAAGCTTCCTTACTTTCATTGGTACTCTCTTGTTCCAATTCCCCACTGCCTTCATCTGATTCAGTGGATTCATCTTCTTTAGGCTTTGCAGGTCCCGGCCCTGCTGACACCTTAACCATTGATGGACGCAGAAGCCTCTCTCCAAGCTTGAAACCCTTACGGAATTCTTGTATTATGATCCCTTCTTCAAACTCCGCCGAGTCTTCTCTCATTATTGCTTCATGAAGCTTTTACACAATAGATATCAAAATGAGAGAATTCCAATGGTTTAAAGGGAATAAATGTAACTTCTTCTTAAGCGGGTAAGAAAAATTAAAACTTTATGTATTGATATACAACAACAACAACATCATCATCATCAAGCTTTTATCCCACAACGTGGGGTCGGCTATATGAATCTTTTTTCTCCATTGAATCATACTAAAAGTTAAATTATCGTTTAAATCTAATAAAGAAAGATCATTTCTAATATTTTCTAAAAAAGTCATTTTAGGTCTGCCTCTACCTTTCTTAACATAAGTCAAATCTAATACCTCTACTTTTCTAACCGGATCATCGGAAGGCCGCCGTTTTATGTGACCGAATAATCTAAGGCGACTCTCTCTAATCTTATCTTCTACTGGAGCTACTCCAACCTTTTCACATATATGTATTGATATGAAAAATACAATTCATGAGAAATTAACTTACCATGGGATCAAATGCACTGCCAACAGTTTCAACGGCTACAACACCTAGGGAGGTTAGAATCTCCATAAACTGTTTATAAATGCTCTGGTAACTACTATTAATCTTCTCTTCTCCCTCTGTCTCGGCCTTGATCTGAGCTTTGGCTCTTTCAAAATTATCCAGAACTGGCAGCAAGTTCTCTACAACTTCTCCCTGTACGTTTTCCATTAGTGACAACCGCTCCCTCTCTGTCCTTTTCCTGAAATTGTCAAAATCAGCACTAATTCTTAGTATGCGGTCTTTTTCGACTACCAACTCGTCTGACAAGGAGGTAACTTTGTCCTCAAGAGAGTTCCTCTCATCTTCAATGGACTGAAAGAAGGTCTCTAGTTCAGCAACTTTGGATTGATCATTATTTGCCAAAGCTTCCTTGTAAAATTCCAAGGAAGCAATTACAGCTGAAGGTAACCTATCCTCAGAAAAAGGAATGCTTTCATCACTTGAGCTGTCATAATCTAGGCCATCAGCAACAGTAGGTTCTTTTTCAGATTCGTCCTGCAAAATGAATTTGAAAGACAGACAAGAACAAATGAGAAGTTTGTGGGTGAGGGAGGTTAAGCTTAAATAGAGTAGAAATGCATACTTTAATATGTTATACCAAAAGATTTATTCGTCTATGCTTACATGTAATAAACCTTAAAAATAAATTCATCTGTGTTGTTGTTCCTCTTATTTCTCCTAATCCAACATATTATAGAAGTTGATCACATATAAGAAATATTACAAGCCAAGCAGTATGCATCTGCTTAGAACCCAATCTGAAATTCTATAAGCATCGATTACCCTTTAAATGGTACCATATAGGAAAAGTTTGCTCTGAATTGCCCAAGTAGGAGAACTTTGGTTGTTCTCTGTGGACAAGCAAATGTGATTCAAAAGAGATTATGGTCAAATAGAAGGGACTTTATGGAGATTCAGGAAAAGAAAACTATATGCATCACGCACTGTCCTATGAAAATTGAATCAGAAAGGCAACAAAATTGAACTCAACTATCGTATACGCATTATTAACAGACTAGCAATCCTACTGTCTTAGAGTTTATTTGGGATAGCTTTCTTAATATTTTCTAAAACAATGTTTTAGTTAAAAACAATTTTGAATTAGAATTTTTTTACTAAAAAATTATTTTAAAAAGTAATGAAAAAGTTGTCCCAAACGAAACCTTAATATTCTCCCGAACAAACATAAATTAGCATTTATTTCCATAAGGTGAAGCAAAAATTTCATGAGAACGTATGCTGAAATTTATTGGGAAACATGGTCAAAACCCGGTGAGCAAGCAAGAAAGAAAGGTTGTCCGCCACATAAGTGATTGATGTCGCTCTAGAAGCAGAAGACCATCCCTAGTAGTTGACTGTTTATTTCCTGTTGAAAAGGAAACAAAATCAACAGAAAAACCAGAATAAACTTGTTTCCTCCCTCCCCTTGCTTCTAAAAATGGACAAAACTTTCTTTGTCCGAACCCCAGCTCTATTACTTAAAATTTGACCTGGTCCGCGCCATACACCATTAACCTAGTGATCTTGAGCCCAAGGTCTAAGAAGAATCTCATGCGTGGGGAGTTTCTTTATCAAACAAGCTGCAGTACTGACAGAGGCATGTTCATTTGAAAGAGGAAAAGCACATCCTTCCAACTAAGTAGGCTATCGCTAATATATATATCTATAATGTAAAGGACCACCTGCAAATTAACTAAAGAACTTTTTGGTCTTCATCTATGGAGAGATCATGCTTCGAGAAATAGAGAAAAGCATTATCAATACACAAATATAAATTTCCCTGGAATCTCTCTGAGTTTATATCCATCATTATAAGAATTGGGTTGAATTTTTGTTGGGAATGCTTGGAAGAATCTTGAGAGCTTCTTGAGCTCTTCTTACAAGAGAGAGAGGGAGAAGAGGGAAGAAAGACAGATTTTGGGAGGAGGAAAACTATCCTAAGGCTTTATTCAAAATTTCCCCCAAATTAATACATCTTATACAATGCCTATATATAGGCATTTACAATATTGTGATGTCTTGTGTAATAACCTAAACTAAACTTGGGCTAATCCTAACAATTTTTCCCAAGCCCCTTCTCGTCAATGAACTCTTGATGCCTATGAAGCCTGGAGTGCAGTTTGCTCTACATATTCATACCTTCCATTTCTAAGATGTTTAGATATTTCAAAACTGCTAAGAACTAGCGAGGGAAATTATGATGACTTTTCCTAAATGGATATCAAGCAAAAAAGAAAATCGTTGAGCAACAAAAGGAAGTCATGTTCTCACTCTCACCCTAGATCTTTTCAACAACATGGAATGCCATTAATTTGCTTTTCCTGTTCTCATGAGCAGAAGGGTTAAGAAGAGAGAAAGAGGTCAAAACATCCTTCATAGTTGAAGTTCAATGGACAAAATTGGTGGTGCAGAATTTAATAAGCATTTCATTCTCCAAACAATAAGAGGTTGAGATTCTATCAGGGAATCCATATAATATGCAACATGTTTGAACTTGTTATTACTGTGATTTCACAATCTAAAGTGGGAATTCCACTCTTATATTCACTATCATCATAGGCATCTATGCACCTTCACTCTATCAACACCCAAGGACAAAACGATTTTAATCTTGACCTTCATTCTCTGGCAGTAAAAAATAGCTTCACTTAGCTTGATCATTCACTCTCTCTTATGCACTTTTACTATCTTCATATGGATCTATTCACCTGCACTTTCTAGAAACATCTAAGGATGAAATTGAAAACTTAGTTACAGTACTCATTCTGCTTTTCATTCTTTTTTTCTTCCAAAAAAGGCCAAAAAGGGCCCGTTCTCCATTAGAGCAAGCACGCCCTTTTCAACTATTTGTTCACACTTGTTTATGCCTTCATGAGTAAGCAATATGTGAAGCTCACAATCTTCATGAAAGCTCAAGATAATACTACTTGAAAGTGAGCACTAGAACAGCATATGGAACAAGCTTTTCGGAATACATACGGACATGAGGTGGCATGTAGCTGAGATTGGCAAAGGCGATCAGCTAACATGTATTGGAATAGAATAATAGCTCTCATTTGAGTTGGGTCTTTCTTCAAGGTGTTTGTACTTAACCTAACCACTCCATGTCTCCCATGCTCTTTAATAGATTAGATCATGTGATTCTTCTTGAATTACCAGTGGATTCCCTCTGTCCATTTTGCCATTTTCATGGGGAAAGAATGGCAAATCCATCAGAATGAAGCATGATAGATGTGTGAGAGACCCTGATGAAAAAATAAATCTTCTATTTGCCTTGTTGTGTAATCTTCTAAATTTTATTGTATGGGGCAGCAAGGTTCTCTCTTATGCCTGAACCCAATATCAATAACCAGTATAGCATTTATATTCAAACTTGTATGAAGATGGGGAACTAGGGTAAATATTTTGTTCAAATGACAGACTTGCTTGAGAAAATATCATCAAAATCATTTACTGTTTCCCGGCAAGACTAACTTAAAGATATTAACAACATAATTGAACTTTCTCGAGCTCAAGATTGGCTTATGTTCAGCACAATATAAAACCAACTTAGCCGAACAAGATCATAAATTGATCAAACTTAGCACATTTCACCCTAAGGAACTTGGATTCCACATGGACATTAATCGATGCACGCTCATAACACGCAAATGCATGCACCAAATGCAATCAATAAAAAAGAAATTTGCACTATGTCCACCAAATTCCCACCAGCATGTGTGGCATATCTATACAAATATTCTCATGGACACATTATGTAGCCAGATTAATTCATGCTACTCAAATAGCACAGGAGTAAGCTCTCTCAGGGCATCTCCAACCGAACTTCAAACGCTTGAATGGCGCCGCTCGCGAGCTCCAGCCGAATAGAAAAACTTCCGCTATTTGATTGCGGGTGAACAGTGGGACGCCAATATAGACGTTGCACTGTTCATCTCTGTTATTTTTTTGTCTCTATCGAACTTGCCGAAGAAACGCGTGAAAAAAGAGAACGACCGTTACCTTCGCAAAAGAGGGCAAAATGGAGTTCGATTGGAGATGAATCACGACATTTTTTAGTTTCACTGCATTTTGGAGTGAAAAATGAGATTTTCGGTTGGAGATGCCCTCACTGCTTCTCTTGGTTTAATTTTACAATCAAAGATGAAAATAAAAAAGCTTTCCAAACTTAGCTTGCAAGTGTGGGTGTCATTGAATGGCATGCCAGTAAGTATTTTTTCTCCGCTCAATGAACAGTACACTGTGCATTACACACAAAATCTAATCGTAAGGGGGAAATAAGAAATTTTGGTTTGTCTCTTGACTGATAACACCTTATACTAATTCACAGCTCATCAATTGTCCCAGCTATGGATCTTAAGAATTTACACAATGATGGAAATCTTGCGAGGGAGTAAAAAGCCTTTGAGTTACGAGTTCGAGTAGTAAACAAAAACCCCAAAATAAAAAGAGGATACTAATTTTTTGGCATGCCGTCCACACACTCACATAACAGGCATCCTACTGTTATATAGAAGAGGGTTTACTCAATCCAGAATTAGGAATAAAAAAACTTGCCAGAGCAACTCCAATTTCCAAAAAGAAATTGAACTTCTAAGCAACTCTAGCCATGCACATGAAACCCCCCCACTCTTCCAATTCATAGTCCAAAATGTGGCAATAATCAATTCAATACCCCTTTTACAGTTCAGACCTTTTATCAGCATTTAAACAATCAACCCTTGATTCCAGAACAATCCAATGTAGCATTTTTCTCCTCTTATTCGTAGAGTTATATAAAAGAATTATGGAAATAAATTCAATTCAGCCTATATATAATGAGAAGAAGAATCTAAACAATACAGCGAAGGGAACAGAAATTCAAAGAAATACCTGCAACTCAGTCTCTTCTACATGCTCAACCTTTGAGACTTCTCCGGAGGCAGCCGAAGGTGAGAATGAAGAGAAGAGAAGATGCTTAGATCGGTAAGAAGAAGCTTTGATACGAAGAGGCCTCACTGCTGCTTTTTCCTTGATACAAAGACCTTGTAGATTTCTTCGAGTCTCCAACGACGCCATATCGATGCTAGAGAAGGGAAGAAGAAAAGCCATGAGAGAGAAGGAGAGAGAAGGAGAGAGAGATTTGGAGGAGGTTGCGATGGAACGAAACTAGAAAGCGCTACAATATGGGAGGAGGGCGTCGAGATTGTAAGAGATGGCGGAAGGTTCCTCTTCACTCTTCAGCCGTCCCATTGGGGCAGGACAGAATAAAAAACCGGCCCAGGTTGGAAGTGAACCGCCGGTTTACTCTGGGGTGCATATGTAAATATATATTTGCAATTTTGCACAGATGTTCCTTGTTTTTTTCGAAATATTTATTTATCATCTAAATTTTATTTATTATTAAACTAATATTAAGATTTTATAATTAATCATTAAGTTAATAAATTTTCGAAAAGAAACGAATTGTAATCTGATTACCCCGACTTGTGGGACGAATTAGCCATCTGTAATTTGCAAAACACTAGTGGAACTTTTCAACTGGGCGAGGCTCCGTAGTTTTTTCCCTTTTTGGGTTCTCCACGGAAAAATTATGGTGTTCGTATTCTCTTTTCTGTTTGTGTGCTGAATACTCGTACAACGCTCGAACGCGAATTTACAAACTCTACCGCCGTGTATATTCTAACACGCAACAAATCTTAAGATAATAAATTTTCGAATGAATCAAGAATAAAAGACGATATTCACACTGCTTAGAAACACTTTTAAAAGATTTATAAATATATAAGTTTTGAGTGTTATAAATTTATAATTGTAAATTCTATTTAATTTCATGATTAAAGAAAATAAATAAATTCTCTCCTCTCTCTCCTTTATTATCTTCTCAAATTCTCCTTCTCCCTCATTTGTTGGGGAAAACAGAATTACAATGCTTTTGTAAAATTCTGGAGTAGTATATTAGGATATTATAACATAATAAGCTAATATTATAAAGCTAATTAAGTCAATTGTTTCATTTTTAACATAAAATTCATATAAATTTTTTATCTTTGATACGTCCACAAAAATTGCCTTGATCAAGCACGAATCTCGAGGCATATTCAAGTTAGAAATTCTTTAAAATTAAAAATTCAATGATTCAAAAATTATAGAAAAATATTCATAAAATAACTCAGTATGTCTCGAACATTCTGGTGAAATCAATATGCAAAACGTATTCCTAACGATCCCAGAAAACCTATTTGTATCGTGATATATCCATTTCTTAAGGAATTGCAAAAACTTCTTGTTTTCATATCTACACCGTAATAACTCAAACTCTTAATTATTGATATATAGTCCGCTTTGACCTAAGGGCCTCAAGATTTTATCATTTTGGTATAACTTTCCAGGAGATCACCATCACAAGATTTCTCTGGGAGATAAGTATGCTTAACTGTAGTGTTTCTTAATGAAATTTCAATAATTACATCAAAAGACTTCTCGATGTTTGAGTGTTTAGCTTCTTTTTATTTAAAAAGTTTCACCGTCTCCTTTACTTAAGTAACTGACATACTCGTTAGTATTTATATCCCAAAATCAACCTTCAAATAGATATAATTTTAAAGGTGGCCCCTACTGCCCTACAAGTTCAAGTGGTGACTCCTGTCTTGTAGCATTTTGTCTCATAAAAAGTTCAAGAGGTGGCTTATATTGAATAGTACTTTATCTTGTATGACACTTAGTTCTCATCTTCCGATTAGTGTATTGCTTTAACACCATTTGTACAAGCTCAAACTCTTAACTATTGATATTTTATCTGCTTTGGCCTAAGAACCTCATAATTTTGTCATATTAGTATAACTTTTCAGGAGGTCACCATATCAAGATTTTCCCGGGATGAACATGCTTAAATGCAGAGTTTCTTAATAAAATTATGATCATTACACTAAAATGTGCATCGATGTTTAAGTGTTTAGCTTCTTTTTACTTAAGGTATTTCACATACACTATCTATAAAAATTAGAGAAAAATATTATAATAAGAGCATATCAAAATCTACAATATAGAGAAAATAGTTTGCAAATTAGATTTATAATTGATACGTCATGCAAAAATTATCTTGATCGGGCACGAATATCGAGGCAAAAAGCTAGCCAGAAACTTCAAAAATTAGATCCGGGAGCATATGAACTCTGATTTCAGCGATCTTATAGTCAAACTGAGCGTCTCGGAATTACGAACCCAACGACACCAAGATCAACCCAATCCGAGCCCAAACGAGTCCGAATCAAGGGTTCAAAGCGCTGTTGAAATGTTCCGACTTGTGGGACGAAATCCGCCATTTGTAATCTACGAAAACACAAGTGGAATTTTGCAACTGGGCGAGGCCCCGTGGTTTTTTTCCCTTTTTGGGTTTTCCACGTAAAAACTCTTGGTGTTCACTCCCCTTTTCTGTTTGTGTGCGAAATACTCGTGCAACGTTAGGACGCGAATTTACAAACTCTACCGCCGCGGATATTCTCGCACGCAACAATTATCTTCTCAAATTCTCCTTCTCCCTCATTTGTTGGGGAAAACAGAATTACAATGCTTTTGTAAAATTCTTAGTAGTATCTTAGGATATTATAATGTAGTAAGTTAAGATTATAAAGCTAATTAGGCCAATTGTTTCATTTTTAACATAAAATTCATATAAATTTTTTTATCTTTAAATTCAGGGATTCAAAAATTATAGAAAAGTATTCATAAAATAACACAGTATGTCACGACCATTTTGGTGAAATCAATGTGAAAACATACTCCTAACGATCCCAGAAAACCTATTTGTATCGAGATATATTCATTTCTTAAGGAATTGCAAAAAACTTATTGTTTTCATATATACACTGTAATAACCCAAACTATTAATTATTGATATATAGTCCGCTTTGACCAAAGGGCCTCACGATTTTATCATGTTGATATAACTTTCTAGGATGTCACCATCACAAGATTTCTCTGGGATAAGCATGCTTAACTATAGAGTTTCTTAATAAAATTTCAATCATCACATTAAAAGACTTCTCGATGTTTGAGTGTTTAGCTTCTTTTTATTTAAAAAGTTTCACACTCTTCCTTACTTAAGTAACTGACATCCTCGTTAATATTTATATCTCAGAATCAACCATCAAATAGATATAATTTTAAAGGTGGCCCCTACAAGTTCAAGTGGTGTCCCCTGCCACGTAGCACTTTGTCTCATAAAGGATTCAAGAGGTGGCTTCCATTGCGTAGTATTTTATCTTGTATGACACTTAGTTCTCATCTTTCGATCAGTGTATTGCTCTGATACCATATGTAGTAGCTCAAACTCTTAACTATCGATATTTTATCTTTTTTGGCCTAAGAACCTCATAATTTTGTCCTATTAGTATAACTTTTCAGGAGGTCACCATATCAAGATTTATTTGGGATGAGCATGCTTAACTGTAAAGTTTCTTAATAAAATTCTAATCATTACACTGACATGTGCATCGATGTTTAAGTGTTTAGCTTCTTTTGCTTATGAGATTTCACATACACTATCTATAAAAATTAGAGAAAAATATTATAATAAGAGCATATCAATATCTAAGATATAGAGAAAACAGTTTGCAAATTAGGTTTATAGTAATTCTTAAAATATTATTTAAGTGTTGAATATGAGATATTATATTGTCATAAAGCTGCCTGCTAGATCAATTTTTTTATATATTTCAAATAAATTTATTTTAAAGTTTGGATTATTATAGGAGTTATTTTTTACAGTAACTTTTCAAGAAGTTACTTTCCCCACAACAGCTTTACAACTATCTTTACAAAAAATCGCAACCATCTCAAATATGCCCTTAATCAATTTCTAACTTTTGGTGATTCTTCATTGGTTTCAATCGAAAAAATTTGTATTAAAAGTAAAAATATCAAGAGTAATGATATTAATTAAATTCAAATTTTATTATAAAAATATATTCATTGAATAAGCACTTTTAGAATCATGCATATGAATGCTAAACATTAAACTTTGAGTATAATTTCTCCCTCATATAATTATTAAGATATATGTCACAAAAATGTTATATATTTACATATACATCATCTAAATTCTTATATTTATTTGTATAAGGCTCAAATCATAATACTTTAGCATTTAAGCTAATTGCTAAACTATTATGTGATTTTATTCAGGGGGCTTTGCATACATGGAGCTAAAAAAGATATGCAACACTTAAATTTCATTATTTACATGCACAATACTAAAAACATCAAAATAAAATAAAAATTAATATTTTCCCTAATCATCACATTGTAGCTCCGCTTGATCCTATTAACATTCACTATATGTTGTCAGTCTCGTCGCCCTTTACATGTAGCATGTCCCAGCATCCTAAGCTCTTATCATAACTTACTTAGTCGTGGTCATGCCTTCGTGCCACCGCATTTGTCATGTTTGTGCCTCCAACCGCCGCCTCCATCAAATTTGACAAACCACTGCCTAGAAGAACTTGGTCGAGAAGAATCAATATTTTTCCTCCTCATATCTTGTGAATATCAACTTTAATAACGGGGAGTTAAATTATGTAAATAATAAAATTTAGATATTAAATATTTGAATTCTAATATTTTGTGTATTATATATAAAAATCTTCTGTTAAATATCTATAAAAGTTTTTTTAGTCAATTTTAATAAACTTTTCCTTTGAAGTGTATGCAGTCGGTCTCCTTGGTTGAAATTTTTGTTTTCATTTGTAAGGTTTAAAAACTCAAATTAAAAAAGAAAAATAAAAATAAAAAATAAAAAGAGAGAAGTTGGCTTTGCTATGATGAAAAGCTTGTAGGGGCCTTTCCGGAATATTAAAATATTGGATGAAAAGTCCCCATCCCATTCCTACACCGTCCACTATCAAACGGCTCTACATAGTACCAGGCAGCAAAATCTGCAACATTACAGAAGAGGTTATCACCTCTTTCTGTCTCTCTCTCTCTCTCCCTTCAAGTATAGAGGATACAACGAGCAGAAGAAAATTATCTCAAACCGCTGTGCCTAGGAGACCAGTGTCCCTTCTCTCTCCCTTTCATGCCAATGGCCAAGGTGGACCAAAGTTATGTGAAAGAGAAGAAAAATAAGAGAGAGAAAGGAAGGGAAGAGATAGAGAGAGGCTGTGCGTGTGGTGGGAAGAAGGGTGGCTTTCCAACCGAACCACCTCCTTCCAATATCAAATTTTTAGAGTGATGAGGGTGCCACAAATGCCCCTCTGCAAACCCCAAAAAAAATCCAGTCTTTTTATTCCATTCATCAAGGAAATGTGCGAAAAACACTCGTCTTTCACCTCTTCCATCAAAGGAAGGAGGGGTTGCTCTCGTATTCTTGATTTATATGGGCCTCTTTCGTGTTTTGGTCACGGTCAGACCCTTGGTGAGAGAAAATTGGGGAAGGAACCTCCCCTCTCTCTCTCTCTATTCCGCCTTTATCTCTCCATTATCTCCACTTCTTTCTCTCTCACAATTTTTCCTCTCTTCTCTGTATATCTTTATGACTTCGTTGCAAGGCGGTTCAGATCTCATCCAGTGCTTACCTTCTTTTCTCTTCTAGCTTCTGCTATTTCCAAGCCTTCTTTTTCTTCTTGCTATTTTTTGGTTTGGCGAAGATGATGAAAAGGAAGATTAGGGTTTCCGTGGATCCAGGGCCTTCTTCTTCTTTCCTGGTTGGGGAGGAGGACAGAGCGAGGTTTAAACACCAGTGTTTGTTACAGGATTATCAGGAGTTGCTCAAGGTGGGATCTTGTTTTTGGAAATTGGTTGCATAGATCTGATGGCTCTTTTAGTTTTTTTCGTAACTGGTTCTATATGTTTACTTAAATTTGTTAGAGATATGGGTTTGTCAGATTTTTATACATTTTTTTCTGCTAGGTTTATTGAGGGTCCTAAAATTTTCTGTTTTTCTTCTTCGAGCTTTTGGAGGACTTCTCTCTCTATGTTGCTCTATGTCCTTTGATTTCTGATTTAGGGTTCTAGATTATATCTTGCATAGTTTTTTTTTTTTGGTCGATTTAGGGTTTATTCCATCATGTTTTTTGTTCTCTTCATGTGATTATGCTCCTGATTATCATTTGTGTAATTCTGTGATGTGTTTCATTAAATATTTTTATCTGTTTATTTTGTTAATCCATCAAACCTTCCTCCCTTCGAGGTTCCATTTCTTTACCTTATCATAGAATTTTCTTTGGTGTTACCACTCTGTGGCTCTGTTTAGTTTGAAGGAATTGCAAAAGAAGAAATGAAAATGATGGAGAAAATAAATTGAAATCCGTTCACCCTCTCCCCCACTCGTTTATTTGAGAGAAATTGTGTAAAAATATTTTTTACATGTTTAATTAATGAAAAATTGAACCTTTCTTTCTTTCTAAAGAAAGGTTAAATCTGAATCACAACAATGATATAAGTTTTCTTCTGGTTTTTTATGTGAGAATTGTAAATGGAAGAAGTTATTTATACATATTTCAATTCCTATTAATTTATGGTCAGTGGTATTATTTTTTATTACTGCAAACCACTTATCTATTAGGGGCTGTTTGGTAGCACCCATGATTTAATTTAAATAGGATTTCGTAAATCCTCTAAGGAGATCTTGATGGACCTAAATCCTGAAAAATGTTTGGTAACATTCATAAAAAATCCTATTAAATTCCATGTGACTGTTTGGCTATAGAGCGGATTTAACGAGCGGACTCCTCTCGAGCCAATGGATTTCGTAAATCCGGCAAAAAATGGGATTTCGGAAATCCGGGATTAAGCACGAAAACGTGGAATTTTCCGTCTACGGTAGCTTTCATTTGCCGTGAGATTTAGTTTTGCATTTTAGGCTGTTTAGCTGGATTTCGCTCAAATCCGCCTCAAATCTGGCCTAAATCCTACTAACAAACAGCCCCTTAATTTGCATTTGATCCAATCATCCAATATGAAATTGTAATTTAAAATCTATTTGTGTTTTTTCTAATTCCTTTAAACCAAACATGTCATTTATGATTTTTGGTATTTGAATTCATATTTTATATTATATGAGCTCCTTCTGCATACCTTATGGAAAACATCATCGGGTTATTTCTCAGGAAACTGAAGGGAAAAAGGAGAGATTAAACAAGGCATTGCAGAGGAAACTCAAGCTAATGGCTGAAGTGAAGTAAGAACTGACTCTTCTATTATTTTACAAGCTCTTCTTCATTTTGTATGTTAATCACTCTATTAGCTTATGTTTCATGGTGCCATTTGTATCATGCAATATTTGTTGCTGCAGATTCTTGAGCAAAAAATACCAGTCTTTCTCAAACATTCCTCGGGTTTCGGCAAAACCGTGCAGGGTGAAGAGACAATCTTGCAAAGAAGTTAACCAACCTTATCATCCTGTTATTGGAACCAAGCCACCCTTAAAAGAAAGGAATCTCAAATCAAAAGAAGTTTCAGTTCAAAGTTTCCCAAAATTAACTGATTATAACCTTTTCAAAGTGCCTTTGAAAGAGAGGAATCGCAAAACAAACGAAGCTTCTGTTCAAACTGCTCCAAAATTATTAGATCTGAATCAGGTCTCCTTACCGGTAATCAGATAGATCCTCCTTTGTGAACTAAGACAAGTTCTGCTATAAATCTTTTAATGTTAAAAGTTTCTGGTAGATCTTTTATCTGTAAAAAAAATTCTTGTTGCTCAGTCACAGCATTCCACATCAATGTCTTGACTAAGTTTTTTATTTTTTTTCAACTTTTAGAATGGTGAAGAGATGGAGCTTGATGTGAAATGGGAGCCCCTCAAGATAGACAAGTTGAAGAGGACCTTCATTGAAGGAGGAGATGCTATGGTTGATGATATTAAGTTCTCAGTTTGTAGAGAGATTGGTAGCAGCCAATCTGGGTGGGGAACTGGAAAATTTCATGGCAAGATCAGCTCCCTTTGAAGGTTTCAGACCTACTATTGCTTGCATCATTAGTGAAAATGATTTATGTATATGATCACTTTTACCAATAACCCATTAGAGTTGCTCCTTTTTCATAAAGATCTTGCCTTTGCAAAGGGAAGGATTAACATTGTGTTACTGAGATATGCAAAGCTGATAGAAGTTGTAGATATTCGCTGTAGTTTTTGCTTGGTAGCAGGTCTTTCCCTTGCTTGCTTAAATATCTGTTGTTATCATGGTTATGAAATGTTTATTTCACTGGGGCTTCATTTGGGACGGCTTTTTTACTACTTAAAACGATTTTCTCATAAAAAATTACAAGAAATTTTAAGAAAGTCGTTTTAAGAAGCAGTAAAAAACGAAGCCTGGGTTTGCCATCTGATCCATTTCTATGAACCAAATCAGGCCACAGTATTCAATTATTCTTTTAGATCAGTCAATTTGACATCTTCATAAGTAAAACATTGAGTGGAAGGAGACATTTGCAGAATGTTCTTCCTTGAGAGGTTAAGCCTGCAAGAACTGTGAATACTCTGCATTGGTTACTCTTATTTCTGTTTACTGCTTCATCTACCTATGCATCTCAAATACCAACGTAGCTATTCTGTGATCATTTGTGACTTAAAAGATGGCCATATATTAGTTCATTATCAAAGGCAAATAACATAGCAAGAAAATCAAATATAACCATTAAGGCTTCAGAATTTTATACCGCCGTCCAGTTGAATGTAGCATGCACTAACATAATGAAAATGAGTATGATTTGTAATGAAATAATTAGCATAATAAAAACATAATAAGTTCTTTAAAATTTTCTTAAGGGGCTATTTGATTTGAAGTATAAAGGGTGTAAAGTATTCTAAATGTAGAAGGTTTAATATTACTCGTGTTTGATTTGAGGTAAAATAAATGCAGTGTAAAATTATGCAATTGAAAGTTATCAACTAGTTTAGTTTGTGTATTTGAAATTTTTCATATTTGAGTGAGCTCAAAATATATCATAAATTTATCACTTTTGTCACCACCTGCTAGCCACTGTCATAGACCATGATCGCTGGACATCATTGTTGTTGCTAATCATTAGCCATCGCCTAACTGCCAGTCGTTACCATACACTATCACCATTGTTGAACACAACCACTATCACCAACCATACACTATCACCATTGTTGAACACAACCACTATCGCCAACCACAAACCACGATCGCCACTATCACCCGCCAACCTTCATAGCCATTGGCCACAACCCATTGCCTATTGTCTACACTCACTGATAGTCCCCACCATTATTGTTGCTGACCGCCGCCAGCTGTCCCCAACAACCAACCATCGATGTTGCCATCGACCACTAACCACTATTGCAAGTTGCTCACCCATGCCCGCTGACAACCAATCTCTTTGGACTTTATATTGCATTTATTTTATTTCAAATCAAATAACAAATAATAATGTCATATATTTATTTTAAACTCATTCAAATCTAAAGTATTATTTCTCTTTTTTTTGCATTTCTTTTTAAGCCAATTAAACCACCCCTAAGAAAAGATACTTCATTCAAGATTGATGGTTGCTCAAACATTATCATTTAAAAAAAAAAAACTATCTTCTCTTTTTTATCAGCACTCTTTGAGGTTCGTCCCAATTAGTATTCATTAAGAGTGGACTGTGGACGGCAGCCTCTTTGAAGGCTTTTTGAAGAGTTTGAAAAGCTACACAACTCTCTTTGGCCTATTGGTTGAGAGCTTAGGCTTCCAACTAAGAGGTTCAGGGTTCGAGTCTATGTGTATGCGTTGTGTGTGTGAGTTTGCCTTAAATGGCCTAAATGTCCCAAAAAAAAAAAGAGTTTGAAAAGCTGAGTCAATAATTATTGATGTAAAGCAGTTCAAAAGTCCATTTCTTTTGATCCGTTAGTGAGAGTTTAAATTTTTAATTCGTTTAGAATTAAAAAAAAAATATCGAAAACATTTTCTGAACATACAAATCTATTAGAAAAGCAGTTATTTCTCTTTTTTAAAGCATTTTTTTATAAAAATAAAATAAAAAGCATTTCCTACAGGGCCAAAATGCGACATTAATAGATAGAATTCTAAGTGTTCTTGATATATCATCAAAAAATTATCTTGATCGGCACGAATCTCGAGGCAAAATCAAGCAGGAAACTTCAAAAATTAAATTCGGGATCACCTAAACTTCGATTTCAGCGAACTTACAGTCAAACTGAGCGTCTCGGAAACACGAACCCATTGACACCAAATTCGACCCAATCCGAGCCCAAATGAATCCAAATCAAGGACCCAAAACACTGTTGGAAAGTTTGAACCACAATTTGAGTTACCAAACGGTTTCCAAATATGACGTTCTTATAGTCGAATCGAGCGGCCCGACGAGACGAATCTAACGAGCCATAGATCGCCGAATTCCAACATCATTAAGACCTTCAAATGTCTGACGAACGGTGCACGATCAAGAGATTCAATATCGGCCGTCCATCCGACCACTCCCTCTTTACCTATGATATCTCACTTATTTACAAGCCATGTCACTCCATAATATCTATAAATAGACCCCTCATTTCTCATGAGAGGGGACCCAAGCAAGAATCAAGAGAAGAAGGACAATAAGAGAAGAAAGTTATGAAGGAAGAAACTCCTCGACCACCGCCGCCAGAATTCTGCCCAAGTGACGCCAGAATTTGGCCCGACTTCCACGAGATGCCGAAATTCTGCCCAAGTGACGCTGGAATTCTGCCTGACTTTCAAGTGACGCTGGAATTCCGCACTACCTCCAAGTGACGTCGGAATTCCGCCCGATCACCAAGTAAGGCCGGAGTTTCACCCGAACTCCAAGTAATGCCGGAGTTCTGCCCGAATACCATATAACGCAGGAGTTCTCCTCGGCTGCCAATATATGTCGGACTTCTACCCGACGTCAGGCCTCCGCTCGTCGCCAAGTTTCTACCCAACGCTGGACTTCTGCCCGTTGTGGGAGTTTCACCGGACATCTATCTGATGTTGGATTTCTATCCATTGATGGACTTCTACCTGACGCCATCCTTCTGACATTCATCGTCAGACTACAGTTCTTCCAACCTCCGTCACCAGCCGACTACGGTCCTTCTGACTTACAGTCTTACATAGCTCATTGACTACAGTCCTTCCGACCTCCGTTGCCCGCCGACTACGGTCCTTCCGACTTACGCCGTCCACCGACTACGGTCTTTCAGACCAAACAAACACATCAACTAGAATTCTTTGTATTCTCATCATGTAATGTACTCTATAAGATGTACATAAAGTTAAGGCCTTCCCCCAATGAATGACTTCATTCCCCCAATGAATGACTTCATTTGTAATCAATTGCAATGTTAGTGGATTCATTCAAACTGGGCAAGGCCCCGTGGTTTTTTCCCCCTTTTCAGGGATTTCCATGTAAAAATATTAGTGTCTCATAAATGCTAGACCCTCTCTTTTTTATCTGTGTGGTTGATGGATCTTCATACAATGCTAAGACATTAAACTTTATATTTCTCTACCGCCGCGAATACTCCAGGACGCAACAAGTCTAATATACTTATATGAGATTATTAATCATTCTCTTTGTGCAGATGAATCTTTTTTTTTTCTTTTTTGATTTTTTTTGGACGAAGAGTTGAGCGACAAAAGAATTTTATTATAATTAAAATAATTTAATTACCAATTCAGGATAAACTAAACAAGCTTAGCTCAACTATGTAGATACTCGACTCGGCTCATTTACACCCTTACATGTTGAAATATTCACGGTGATAAAGAGATATGAGGTTTAGCGTCATAGCTTTGTATGCAGAATCAACACACATATAAAAAAGGGGTGCAAGAGTCATAAGAAACATCATATTTTTTGTGGAAATCCTTAAAAGGGGGAAAAAAACATTGGGCCTCCAGTTTAAATGATTATTTTGGTATTTGGTATTGGTTATAAAATGACTCCATAATTGTTCCAAGGAGAATGTTGGAATTTTTGTTTGGTCGGTAGGATCGTACGATAAATTCAGAGGGACTGTAGTCGGCAGGCGACGGAGGTCAGAATGATTGTAGTCGGCAGGCGACGGAGGTCAGAATGATCGTAGTCAGAGGGTAACAAAAGTTGGATGGACCGTAATCAGATGACAAGGTCAGAGGAATCGTAGTC
Organism: Dendrobium catenatum; assembly: GCF_001605985.2. NCBI lineage: Eukaryota > Viridiplantae > Streptophyta > Magnoliopsida > Asparagales > Orchidaceae > Dendrobium > Dendrobium catenatum. Next base: position 2,635,008 of record NW_021319500.1, on the reverse strand, counting down.
GACAAGCGATAAAGGAGATCCATTATAAATTTGGAGTGATCCATCGGATGGCTCATACTAAATCCCTCAATCATGGAGCATTCGTTCAACATTTAAGTGTCGTAATGATGCCAAAATTGATCAATCTTGGGTTCGTTGAGTTCATCTCGTCAAGCTGCTCAATTTGAACATAAGCATATTATATTTCGATATAATTTGTTCATCCAATTAATACATTTAAGCTTCAAAATATTCTTTAATCCCTTGATTTGGGCCCATTTGGACTCATATTGGACAAATTTGATCATAAGTTTGCTGAAATTGGAGTACGGCTGTACGGGTGATCCCAATTTTAATTTGGAATTTTCCAATTCATATATGCATCAAGATTCATGCCAAATCAAGATAGTTTTTTATGACTTATCAACTATCATGAAGGAAAACTTAAGAAGATCATACACATCGACTGATAAAAGATATAAAGATCTCTTATGTGAAAAAGTAAAAGAGAATTCACAGGGCATAACCTAGTCAAAACAGAACAACTAGTTTGAATATGAAAGTACAATGGTCTTCCCTTATCCATAGTTGAAGAAGGTAGTAAAGCAATTTAGAATTCAAATTGTTAGAGAAGATCTCCTGAGATGATGTTCGTGAGTGTTGAAGCCTTGAAGGTTAATGAAGCCAATTAGAGATGTTGGTGGGCATTTATTCATAATGGTGTTGGCGAAAGGCAATGAAGAGCGTTGATCAACTGTAAATGTTGAGTGATGTTGAGTGGCATTAGTTGATGGATGTCCTATAACTCTTCCAGATTTAGTATTCAGTTCAATATGTTCTTATATCATCTAAATAAGGTAAGTTATTTAAATTTGTGCATTTGAACTCTTCTACGTGTGTCTGTGAATATTTTGGGTGCATATGCGAGTTTGCATGTGTTCTGAAGTAGGTGCCAAAGACCCGTTTGCACGTTTAGAAAAGTCTAAATGTTTTCTCTGGGCGCCGCGACATTGGGTTCAACGGCTTCGTGGTACGAATGATCTCAGATTTTTGACAAATTAATTCAGCACGACGGTGCTAGGGGCGTCGATATGGGCTTTGTGAAGGAGCGTTATGTGGCACTGTGGTGCTAGGTCAAATTTTAATAGTTAAAATATATTTTTTCACTATTCCATTCACTCGATTTGTTTGGGCAGTCGACGTTAGAAAGAGAAGAAGAGATATTCCGAGAGAGAGAAAGTCTATTTAAGCCACTTTCGGATTATTTTTAGCAAACGATCCAATTCTAAAAATTGTTCGGACTGAGATATGTGACATTTTGCATGTCCTTGTTTTCAAACATACGAAGTTTTCTTTAATTTTCTAATTAAATTTATATTTTTTAAATAAAAAAGGGGGATAACCTCACACCCATAAAACTTTCACCATGGAACTTCTGTATGTTATAAAGACATCAATTTTAAATATTTAAGTATTTTTCTGAAACTTTTACATCGAGTATTTTGGAATGTGTGTTATTTTAATTGATTAAAAAATAATCATAAACTCCAAAGATAATGTTGTAGTATATTAAAGTCTTAAAATAGTCTTTTACACAATTCGTGATAATTTGGTTAAATTTTAAAATACTACATTTTTGTTCAGTAGGGTTTATGTTGCCTACTGTTATAACATTTTGTAAAATTTTGGAATGAGATTATTTATGCTTTAATTACTGCAATGTAATTAATTATATGTCTTATTAGTTAAAATAAGAATTTCTAAAGAGATTTGGTGTGGGAGAAGCAAGTTATTTTGATATTTATAAGGCATGTTCTGGTGGCTATAAGTTATGTTTTTATGGTTATAAGCCTTGTTCTGATGCTTATAAGACATGTTTTGGTGCTATAAGCACATTCTATTTTGGTGATGGACATTGGGAGTTAAAAGAAGAAAATCTGTCAATTCTGGCTCTAAGATATTGGTGTATGTTTATTTATTTTCACAACATTATTATTTAAAGTTATGATAACTACGATTATTATTCTACCTTGCATAGTGATTTATTTTATTACTTTTACTATTCTATTAAAATCTTAATAAATGAATGTTTAGAAATTCATATCGGCTTAAATGTAGCCTGTTGAGCTGTGTTTGCTCACAAATGTTTCACTTTATGTTTTTAGAGTCTGGGAAATGAAAGGAACCAATCGAGTAGCGGTTTTAGGATCTAATATGAATTTGTATAGGTATTTCCTCTTTTGATTTTTATACAGTCATGACTAATCTACAACAACAACATCATCATCATCATCATCAAACTTTTATCCCACTACGTGGGGCAACTGCATGAATCTTTTTTCTCCATTGTGTAGTTTAAAGTCAAATTTTTATTTAAATCTAATAAATAAAGGTAACTTCTAATATTTTCTAACCAAGTCTTTTTAGGTCTATTTCTTTCTTTTTTAACATAAGCCAAATCTAATACATCTATTTTTCCTAACCATTTCATCATAAAGCTACCATTACATGTGACCAAACCATCTAAAGGGACTCTCTCTAATCTTATCTTCCACTGGAGCTACTCCAAGTTTTTGTCGTATATGCTCATTTCGTATTTTTGTCTCTAAGAGTACAACCACTCATTCACCTATGCATCCTCCTCTCTACTACACTTAATATTATGCTTCTCTTTTAATGGCCAACATTTTGCCCAAAGTCATGATTAATCTATTATGTTCTCTTTTGTACTCTGGTTAATAGCCATGCATTGTAATGTAATTATTATATATACATTTTGATAAGAAAATAAATTTTTGTGTGGATGAGGTAATTTACAATACTGGATAATATTAGTAGCTTTGTGGTCTGTTATTTATTTTAAAGTTTGCATTGGAAGACAATCTAAAATAAAAAATAGGGAAATTTACATACATACCACTTTATAATATCCTATTTACATATCTAACACCTAAAACTTTAATATTACATGCATACCACTCTATCTTATTTTAATATCAAATATACCACTTATATTTCTTTTCTTCCACTCATATATTTTATTTCTACCACTCAAATTTGATATGAAAATGAACTATGGGTGGTATATATGTAATATTAAAGTTTTAGGTGTTAAATATGTAAATAGAATAGTATTAAGTGGTATGTAGGTAAATCTCCCTAAAAAATAAAAATAACACTAAGATCTTCAAAATTGTCTATTGTAAGCCAACACGATAGGACTTGTTCAGTCTATGAGTCTGATTGTCCTGGATTGTGAATTGTCCAAGTCTTGTGGGATAAGAAGTCAGCGATGTATGAATGTTTGCTTTAGAAGTTGAGCGACGATCAAATATAAGACTTCAAAAGTTGCTATAGACAAATTGGTGTAGTGATCCAATGAGAGTCAGCGAAGGATAATATAAGACTTCAAAAGTTGGACATCGACAAACATCGACAATCAGACGTTTAAAATTGTAGTTTGACATTGATGTTAAGTGACATTAGTTAATTTTGGATATCACATTGGTCAACAAATATCTAGTGTGCGGGTCAACAGGTGTCAACAAAGGAATAAATTATTCTATGTGAAATTTGGACGGGAAGAATCGTCCGGACAGCAAATGTACATACATTATGTACATAGTGTATACATTGTCTATCACATATGTGTACACACACTATTTACAGTGTATGTACACTCACATGTCTGAATTATTTTTCCTGTCCAAACTCAGCACAGAATAATTTGTCCAACAAAAGTTAACTACTAAACCCTAAACGTAACAATCTATCGATTAAAGCAATTTTCAATTATTGAAAAAATAAGGATATTGGACCATTTTTCTTTCTCTTTTAGGAAGGAGGCCAAAAAACTTGGCAGGTTAGGGACAGCTCCAAAAACGTGAAGCACCATTGATGGTTGATTGGAAGTTTCTAACGAGAGCTCAGAAATTTTCTACGAATCTTGAATTTTCCTGTTCAGAATTGTGAAGAAATGGGGATAAGTTAGTTTATTTGCAAATATATTTGTAGATTTCGAGCGGCTTCAATTTTTATTAGTAATAATCTTGAAATGTGAAATGTCTTGCATTATTATTAACAACCTACACGTCATATTCTGCCATCGATCACCTAATCAAAACTGCATTGGCTGATCTCGCCCATAGTTCGACCAAATAAAAATTATGATTGCAAACTGAAAAATAAAAGAATAATAACGTTGTCCCAAACGAAATCTTAGTTATTTTTCCTTTTGTCCACCAATAGATGAGAGATAATGATCAATGCTCATCTCAGTGTTAATGAAGATAAGGATGGCGAAGCAATTAAAATTTCATTAAACTTTTTTTTTTTTTTTTTCTTGGAAGGAGAGGATATTTTTTAAGCTGATCAATGAACCAATTTATTATTTAGATGACTCAAACTAAAATATAATAATATTAAAGTGTTGAATTATGATCAAAGAATGACAACCATAAAAGACCAATCAGTTTTTACTATACGAGAAGAAAAGAACAAGTTACAGTAAGGTATAATTCAGATTCATAGAATGCACACCATAGACAAAAGACATACAAGATATGTTCAACCTACCCTTCTAACGTGTATAATGAGAACACAAAAATACTTATAAACCATGTAACAGTAAACTAGTTTTATTCCAGGAATCGAATCTACAAGCTCTACTATCTAAAATAGAAGGTCATAGAATGGAAAAAAAATTGCGATAAGATCAGGAGAAACCTGTAGTTCAATAGAGTCTAGATTGATCAAGCTTCTGAATTTGTCTCAATCTCTGGCCTAACTTGAGATGATTGTTCAGCCTCGGCAACATTTGAATTGATGGGCTTTTTCAATTGAACCAGGATCATAGTCATATTGTCACAGCCTTCTCCGGCCGTTGATGGAGCCAAACACCGGTCAAGTACTTTTTCGCACACGGCAGAGAGGCTATTCTCCTGCAAGCACAACTATTGTGAGTACCGTCGCCTGTCGGAGCTGTCATAGAAGCTAAAAATATCAATCTAAAGGCTCAGAAATAAAAAACTTTAGAACTCCAAAAGGTGTTTCTTTTTTGTGATTTCATTTTGCAGCTGATGGAAGAAAATATTGCTTAGTTTAGTAAGTCTTACAGTGCTTATATGTTCATTGATGAAATCAACCAGTTGCTGACTTGACATGCAGTCCCTGCCGGAAAGAGGAAGAATGCAAATATTTAGAACCAATGTGAAAAATAAAAAATATGTCATACTCAGCTCTGCATGCATATGCCGTGTATCGCTGAGCTCTGTACTGTACAAATTTTCAGGAAAAAGAGGCCTCTGTACTGTACAAATTTTCAAGCGCGGTGCACATTCAATTACTAATTTACAACAGAAAAACAAAAGTAAAAACAACAAAGTTGTATAAAAGAAGCTACCAATCAAATCCAAAAGGGTAAACCTAAATGCACATCCTTACCAAACTCCATCACAAGCTAAAACAAAAAAATCGTCATCCTCGCAAAGGTCCACCTTGTAAGATACATGGTTATATTAGTAATAGTCGAGTCTCAAGATAAGAATCCGAAAAGAAGGCTAAATTAAAAAAGGGGAAAAATTAACCAAGAGGCACAGTACTCACAACAGTGATGTCTGGATTAGCTGTTACAATCTGCTTTTCAGCGGGTAAAAACTTGTTTTGCTTGAACTCCATATCACCTGAATACAAGATAATGGAATTTCAGACAGAAATAAACATCACTTGATTTAGAAAATCACAACAAGTTTGAACGTACCGATTGCCCTTGCAAGGTTTAAAGTTCCATTGACTCGTCCTGCATGAATAAAACCTCCTGCTTTTAAAATTCTCTCTCTCTCAATCTCTAGCACTGGTTTGTGATCCCTTGACAGATTATAAGCCTGCACAGAACAGGGATGTGCAAGAAATTTAAGAGGGAGAGAGAGAGAGAGAGAGAATAGCATGCACATCAGATGGCTTCAAAAGGAAGCCCAAATAAAAATTTACAAGATGCAGTTGCCAGAATAACTCACATGACCCTTCCTTGAAATAACACAGCGAGAATCACCGGCATTTGCAACAAGAAGTTGGTTTTTTCGCATAATAGCTACACAAGCTGTGCTTCCCGATGTTGGCCCAGAAAAATCAGAGTGAGGGCCCTGAACACAGTTTGAAACAATAAGCTTGGAGGAAACTGCTGAAGATGAAAAAAGAAAAAAAAAAAAAAAACTTAATGTAAGGCTTAAATAAGTATTCAAAGAAGATAGAGGGCACATTGATGCGGAACTATAGTAACTTCCGCAACTCTCCCGCTATTATATGATTGATATTATACGGGAAAAGGATTTTATGTGATTGTTTAATTTTCTGATTTTTATCAAATTTAAAATATGAACTTCAAGGTTATTTGAATGTTAATTCTGGCAGTAGAGAGATATCATCTTGATAGAGAATTCAACGTCTTAAACAATGATGCTTATGAAATTTATATATTTCAAATTTTTGACACAGATAAAACATGATCCGAAAAGTTAAAAGTTGAAGTGTCTACTTATGATGGTATTTACTACTTCAAATGTATATGCAACTGAATGACAAAATATGTCTAAAGTGTCTAGCTAGTTTAAAGGGTTTCCTAATTATTTACAAGATTTTAATAACTTATTTAAATGTAAGCTTATTGATAATGAGAGTTGTATGTCATGTCCAAGACTGTGCCTTAGACTATGTGAATTTAAAACTTGAATCACATTCACAACCATATTATAAGAAATATAGGAAATAAAATTGTTAATTTCATATCTCAGGGGTATAATTCAATTGTTGCTTATAATGATAAAATCTAGCGTGATGTGTTACCATGGACGTAGCTCATGCTAGTTTAATTGAATTTGCTTGTATAATTTAGCCATTTGAAAAGTCTACTATTTATCCTTTCAAGACTAATGCGAGAAGGAAATTTTTTAATACTACAAAATTGATGGGCAAATTTGAATCTAAACAATAATTTAGTAATCTCAATAAAGTGAAAAAAAAATTTAAATAGTATGAATAAACATTAATTTAAGAAAAAGTGTAAATAGGATGGTGTGATTTATACCCAAGTAATTGTATAATTGAATAATGTTCTACCTTAAGTTTTGACTTTGCTTGATGATATTAATCAAATAAATAATAGTTTTAAAGATATTTTCCTTAATAAACCACTAAATTAGTTTGAAAGATATTTGCCTTAATAAACCACTAAATTACTACCACAGAGAAACATACAACATGCTATTGATATCATCATTGTTAGTCTGTGGAGTACGATTGTGTCGATCAAATCGGATTATACTATTGTCTCGGATCTCAAGTATATTTATCGTGCTCGCTAGGGGGGTACGGGAGGTCCTCCCCCTGCTTGGGTTCGGATGCTTTGCACCAATTTGTTTTTTTTCATACAATGCCTCGGTGCTATTTACCCGAGTGCCCCAACGTTGTAGTTTGCTAGAAAAAATGACAAAGAGCGGAGCGCTACAACACTCTAGATTCGATATCATCGCACTATGTAGTGTCTAATCGCTACAAGTTTGAGCGTCGCAGCATCATCAGACTGATAGGGATTAGAGGTTTGAGCATCGCAACGCTCTAAACTGACGTCGTAACACTTCAATGCATATTAAATGGTTTTCTTTCTCATTTTTCTTAAGGGTGATGTCCCTTGGTGTTATTAACTTGGATTTCTCTTTTGTTTTAAGTGGAAGAATGGTGTAAGAGTGAAGAGAAGCAAGGAGAGAGCGAGAGAAAAGAGAGACCTGCAATTATTTCTCCCCATTTTCATAGTGGATTTCTTGGTGTGGTGTGGCTCCGTGATTTTTTCCTCATTTCGAATTTTTCCACATTAAATCCCGATGTCTGTTACTTTCCACTGCATTTTTATCTTTCTCGTTTGCTTTGTTGCAGTATTTTACTTCCATCCCCAGTAATCATTACTTAACTTATCAAATATATATGAAACCCAACATAACATGTTGAACTTATGGGACAAAATAATGAATTACTTCAAATGTATTTATTTGGGAAAGCATGATTCCTTATGCTTTACTTGTTTGCTTATACCTAAGGAAGATGGTAGATGGATGATGTGTGTAGGCAATATAGCCTTAAATAGAATCATCATCAAATATAGATTTTCTTTACCCGTCTGAATGATATGCTCAATATAATGAATGGTGCTATGATATTTTTTTAAAGGTTGATTGGCGTAGTTTTTATCATCAAGTTAGAATGAGGGAAGTTGATGAATGGAGAATAGTTTTAAAATGAAAGATGATTGTATGAATAATTGTTTATGCCTTTTCAATTATTCAATACATCTAATAATTTCTAGGAGAATAATGAACGATGTCTTGAAACCTTTCATTGAAAAGATTATCATTGTTTAGTTTGATGATATTCTAATCTATAGCAAGACGCATGTGATAATCATTTAGTGCATCTTAAGAGAGTATTTGAGAATTTATAAGTTGTATTTTGACTTTGAAGAAATTCTGACTCCATCTATGGATTCCAAAGTTTAGTTGGAGTTGGAGATAGATTAAAAGTTGATTATGATAAAGAGAATCAATTAATGATGGGCCAAAATCTATTAATACACATGATATTAAAAACTTGTGTTGTTTGGCTATCTTTTATAGAATGACCTTTCTATATTAGATTTAGATGAAAATTTAACTCATAACACGACACAATGGAGAAAAAGGATTCATGTAGCTGACCCCACATAGTGGGATAAAGGCTTGTTGTTGTTGTTGGCTATCTTTTATAGATTTTTTTTTGTGCTATCATTTATAGATGATTTAATAAAAGGGTTGAGTATTATTATGACTCTAATAATGAATTGCCTGAAAAAAAATAATGAACTAAATCTATTGACTTTGCTTTAACTGAAATTTAAAAGAGATCGACAAGTTGCAAATAAACTTGTATTTAAGTTGCTTAATTTTAATAAGATATTTGATATTTTTTGTGATGCTTTTGTTATTGTTATGGGAGTAGTGTTAACTCATGAAGGACGACCCATTACAATTTCTGATGAAAAATTGAATGAAGATAAAAATAGAAATTCAAACTAAGAGAGTTTTATATTGTTGTACAAATTCTTCATTATTAGAAACATAATCCACTATCAAAATTATTTGTATCGTATTATGACCATTATACTTAAAGATATTTTTCCCCAAGGAAATTAGGACATAGACATGCAAAGTAGATTAAATTTTTATAGGACTATTATTTTGTTTCTTTAACATTTTGTTGGACAATAAAAATAAACTTGTTGATAGAGCAGAGCAGTCTACATGCAATACATGCTAAGGCAATTGACTTTGATATATATAAAAGAGTGTCGCTTATAAGAATTTTGATGAAATTTAACAAAATTTAAATAATGATTTATTTTACTTAACAAAGACTACACGATTAAGAATTATTATTGGTTTTGGTGTAGGAGTAAAGTCACGGGTTATTTCCAAAAAAAGTCTTTGAAAGAAAATAAAAGCATAGCTTAAATTTTTAACTGCTTATCACCCACAACATGATCAAACTAAGTGGTTAATAGAAGATTGGGAGATCTGTTACATTATATGGAAAAAGACCATACAAATGAAAGGGATTTGATGTTGATGTACTGAGTTTGTGTATAATTCGTTGGTCAAGAGATCTAAGGTATGAGTCCACTTTAGATTATCACAAGGAATCAACCTAGAAAGTACATAAATCTTATTGACCTATCTATAAAATCTTATGTTTGGCGCATTTGCACAATCATTTACATAACACAAATATGGTCTACTTGTGCATATTCATCAAAACTTGGCTACTGATTATGATAATTATAAACTTTATGCTAATGTGAATAAGTATATGAAATTTAAGCCTAGAGATATGGTAATAGTACGTTTAAGTCCAGAAAGAATTAAATCTAATAATTTTTAGAAAATACATGCAGCGAATGCAATACCATTTAAATTTTTGTAATGCATTGAAAATAATGTGTAAAAATATAGAAATTTCAAAATATTTTAGCAAAAATTCAACTTATAATGAATCTTAAATGTAAATGATTTGACTATAATTCATTAGTCTATCATAAATTCTTTGAACTCTACTCTCTTTCCACTCCTACTTGATGAATTAGCATCCAATCTTCTATATGATATTTTTATGATACTTATTAGGATAAAGCTATTCTAGATGATGTAATTGTGTCCACAATATATGGTGGACTTTAGAGATATCTTATTCAAGAAATTCTAGACATACATGATTGTGTTGACTGAAGATTACTCCACATGAAGCTCAATTTTAGGCCCGAATTTACTTCATGAGTATCAAATGTTAAATTCATCATAGTTGAATTTGTTGAAAACATGTATAATTGATGTAAATCTCCATATTTATTCTTATCGGAAGTATCATTTTAAGCATTAATTTTTTAGCAGTTTATGTATTCTTTTATCAATTAGTTTCTTTTGATTAGTTGGTTCAATTTATTTTGAGGAAATGAAAATAAAGATGGCCAAGAAGAGTTGTATTAGTTGAGAAAGATTGTATTTCATTTTCTAACTTTAGGTTACTATATTGGATTGGCATAATTTCATGATTGGTTTCTGATCTAGAACTAGATTCATGAACAAATATGTAATGCTGAAAATACACATATTTTAATTAGAGCAACAATAATCACATTTTACTTTTAGTGATTTAAACAACTATTAAAACATCAAATAGGTGATTTAAGCTTAGGCCAAATTACAAGATAAAAGTTAGAGTCACAAATAATCAATTCCAATCACAATTAGCATAGCATGAGGGAGTTCAAAGGAAATCCCTATATTAACATATAGATTAGGCACTAATTGGATCCACTCACTCACACTCTTGATGTAGGCTAAGCAGAGATAGGTTGCACAACCTTTAATGATGCCACAAATTAAAGGAAAGACTTAGAAAAGCAAGACTTGGAGGAGAAATTCACCATTATCAGGATTTGGAAATGATCTGCCACTGAGCGGGAGAGAGTTGTTCGTCAATAGCGGCGGCGAGAGAGAAGATAATCTTTTCTACGTAGTCTTCCACAGTACGATCTACCTCTAAGTTGATGTCGAAGAATGGAGACTTGAGAATGTCCACTTTCCCTTGATCAATGTAAACAAATCTGTGATCAAGTTCTACATCCGCCATACATGAGGAGACAGTGGACTAGGAGTTGGGGGAACTTGTGGACAACAAACGGAACCCTCTTGGGTGACTGGACAGCAAAGAACTTGGCTGAAATTTTCTGGACAGTAAACTCCAGCTAAGTGGGATTAATTTGGGAGGGAAAGGGATAGAGAAATAAGGGTCATATTTTTGGGGGAAGGAGGAAGGGATTTGATTTTAGGTTTGAATTTGAATTGGGAGCATTAGGGGAAAGCAATCAAGGGAGAAGAAAGGGTAGGCCGACGAGTAGAGGGGTGGGGGGAAGATGGGGAAGGGAATAAAGAATTACCAAAGAGGGATATTTAATTAGGGAGGGGGATATTATGGTGAATCCCTAATTAAATTAAATTGATGTAATTTGAGAACTTTCCTAATATAAGTCATCTTATTTAAGGAAAGAATTTTAAATTCAAAATAGATTGGAATTTGAAATTAAGAACTTTCCTAGTTTGAGACACTTTATAAATGGAAAGTATTAATTGGGGTTTGAATTTTGGAGGAAAAGGGGTGATGAGGCTGGCGACTAGGATGAGGATTATGGTTTGGAGACAGCTGGTAGGGAGGGTTTTGGGGTTTTGGACTAGCAGCTTAGAGGAGAGGAGGAGCTTTGGAACCGGCAGCTTGAGGAGGAGGGGGTTGGTTGTGGGGGTTGGCAGTTAGGAGGAGGAGGTAGTGGCCTTGGGGAGGCCGGCGGCTAAGAGGATGAAAGAGGGGGGGATGGGACTTGGCCGGCAGCTTCTGGAGAGGATTTGGTCAGCGGTTGGGGGAGAAGGAGGAGGGGAAGTGGAGAAAGAAAGTTAACCACGTGCCCGGACGCTTCCTGCGGCTGGTGGGTGATTCGTTGCCCCACCTAGGATTCTCACCAAAGCTCTCTCTATAAACAGACAAGAAAAAATTGTTGAAATTTTCATAATAATCTTCATTAACCCTCATAAGAATAGGAGGAGGCTATAAATAGTCCTCATATACAATAACAAAACAAAAGACAATAATACCTCACGGGGTCACAAACATCTACTCCCTCAAGTGAGGGTAAAATCGGAAAAAAAGCAACAATAAATCAAATACAAATAACAACTCAAAAATAAAGCGGTGTAATCGGCCTTCGATCGTCGGCCCCATCTCTAGTAAACTCTCCAAGGTCGGATGTCCTCATCAGTTTCATTTTGGATATCTCCCACAAAAGATTAAGTAGATTATAACAGACTATATTATATCTTCATGTTGTTCGGAGTACTAAGTTTAACCATCCAAGTAAAAATTAAATTATGATGGTTGAGGCAGTGGTGATGGTCATTAGCATTATTTATAAATAAATAAATAAATAAAAGAAAAAAAAACAATAAGTGCAACATGTCTTGCGGGTTTTATCTCAAGAGTAGCTCATGGCATGTGTTGATGGGATTTTTAAATTTAAATTGGAAAGTATAATTATTTTCAGTTAAACTGTTGAATTTAAAATTAAATTATGATTAATTTAAACTTAAATTTAGACTAATATTATATCAACCTCATCTTCTAGCAATGTATAAATAATGGTCTCGGCATTTAATAAAAACTTTTGACTTGAATAAAACCATTCTTTATAATCAATTCATGAGCGCAAGTTGAATGCATAATTCTTTTGAGTGAAGTAGCAAGTACGGCTATCTGATTTTGGAGGAAATAATATCTTTGTACCGATATGATGTCAATTTTTTTCTTACTTCAGGAATTTCATTCCTTTTTTATTTTTTTTGGACAATTTGTTAATGGTTAGCTTAATGCCATTGATTTTGGTGAAAAATTGATACGTCGGTAATCAAATTTTATGAAAATTAATTTGCTTACTTGACGATTTTATTTGTTTCCAAATTCTTTCTAAAATCTTCAAATATTTTTATTATTTCATTATCATTTAATTTTAAACTCTAGTATTGCTTGTTTACATTTAAAGAAAGTAGTAAGCTTAATTGGTAGCTTGAGATCCACAGATCTCTTAAGTTTTTTTTTTTTGCTTAAAATCATAATATGCATTATATTAGTTGCATTAGAAAATCAAATCACAAGTCATCCTGCAACAAGACTAAAAAAATAAATGATGACCAACTACAAGGCCTCAGGTTAATTTCCCCTAAATTTTAAGAATTCTTGGATAGATACTGAAATAGATACAACAAAATAATTTGCCATTCAACAAATTTATGGTGCCACTCATGCCTGGTAAAGTATGACGCGTGTAATTTTGCATTATCTTAGGTGAGGACAGAGGTGATAACGAAGTACTGAAAGATGATTGCCATATGGAGATGTTACCTCTTCAAAAGCCCAGTCATCTTCATGGCCCTTAGAATCACCGCCTCTTGGAGACCATATAAGACCTTCGATCATACCAGTAAACTTATGCATCTTATCCCCAACTCCAGCTAATTCTCTCCATCCCCTCTGTCCTCTCATCATCTCATCCATTCTATAGAATAATAAAAAAAAAGAAATATAAAAAAGGTTCCTTTTCAGTGTCACCCAAAGAGTTTTTTATAAATCTACAAGCATCACTATCCAAGGGAGCATTAAATTAACAAAAACAAAAGCATACCTCAAGAAAGCTTTCCGAACAGCGGCCCCTAAATCTCCAGGAGAAGCAGCGTCGTTCTTAAGCACTTGGGTGTGCAGGAATTTAGCACAGAACTTTGCAACTACCTTTCCTGATATAGCATGATAACATTATTACGAAGGTCTTAGTAGCACATGGAAAATGACTTGAAATAGAAACAAATTATAATAAGATTGATACATCATCAAAAAATTAGCTTGATCGGGCACAAATCTCGAGGCAAAAGCTAGTTGAAAACTTCAAAAATTAATTTTGGGAGCACCCGAACTCCGATTTCAGCGAGCTTACAGTCAAACTGAGCGTCTCGGAAATACGAACCCGACAACACCAAGTTCAACCCCATCCGAGCCCAAATGAGTCCAAATCAAGGGCTCAAAGTGCTGTCGGAAGGTTCAAACCGCAATTTGAGTTACCAAACGGTCTCCGATTTTGACGAGCTTATACTCGAATCGAACGGCTCGACGAGACGAATCCAACGAGCCCAAGATCGCCGAATTCCGACATCATTAAGGCCTCCAAATGTCCAACGAACGGTGCACGATCGAAGGGTTCACTATCGGCCGTCCATTCAAACCACTCCCTATTCGCCCTTGATCTCACACCTATTTACGGGTCATGCCACTCCATAAAATCTATAAATAGAGCCCTCATTCTTCACAAGATAAGATCTAAGCAAGAGAGAGAAGAAGAGAAGGGAAGGAAGAAAAGAAGGAAGAAGGTCCTCCTCGACAGCCGCCGGACCACCGCAGGACCACCGCAGGAACCTCGTCGGACCACCACCGGAGTTTTCATTGCACCACCGTCTTAAGGCCCGACGTTCAGGCCCGACGCTAAGACCCGACGTTCTGCTGAGGGCCCTTTGTTCTGCTCAAGGCCAAACTGTCAACACCCGAACTTCCAAGTGACACTGGGTCTAACACCTGACTCCTATAGAATAGTTACTAATTGTAAATCTGACAGCCCTTAGAGGAGATTCAGTACTTTGTAACCGATTCAAAGTCTAGTGGAATCATTTTCAACTGGGCTAGGCCTCGTGGTTTTTCCCCTTTTCAAGGGTTTTGCCACGTAAAAAATCTTGATTTCTCTGTGTATGAGCTAGTTATCCGTACAACGCTAAGACGTAGAATTAAATCTCTATCGCCGCGTATTTTCTAGCCCGCACCAAAGATTATAATAAAGGGTGTTGAAATCAATGTCTTAGTTTCCAAATCCTCTTCCAATCAAAGATTCATTCCAAATTTTTCAAACAAAAGAAAACAGCAAAGCATGAGATTTGGACATATTGCTCGTATTTGGCAACACAGTTGCTTTGGCTCGCAGTAACTGTTATACAATTTTTGGAGGAAGAAAACACTTCTTGAATGAGAATGGAGAGAGATGGAATGAGAGCTAATAGTGATCTTCTTATTCAATAGAGCTCTTGGGCTTATACAAAGGGATGCATCTATACATAATCCTATACATCTTTATATAAGAATTGGCACCGATGTGGTGTCTTTGTGTAACCACTTAATCTAAAACTGGACCAATCCTAACCGTAATTGTGAAAACCTTTAATTTTTTAAAGACTTTTTTACCTAGAATATTCAATGATTATTTCAGGATTCATTATAGATCCAAATCACAATCCATCTTCACCAAAACATATATAGAATAGTGCTTTAGTTATCCTATTTTTTTCATAATTTTTGGACACTGGTGAAATGTCTGAAGAAATTAGCACATGTAGGTACAAGTGGAGTTTTTGAGACCGTCAAAAGTCTGTTTTGCAAACCGATTTCACCAGAAAATAAAATGAGCTATTTTATCGATATTTTTCTATAATTTTTGGAGTTCCTAAAAGAATTTTTATGAATTTTATAGTGAAAATTTGATTTTAATATTATTATTTTATTAAAAATATATATCTAAAGTCATAATGGCTTTATTTAATGCCACTTTTTATTTCCAAAAAGCCATTTTCTGCTAACAAAGAGGGTATGGGGAAAAAATGAGAGAAAAGAGAGGAGAAAGTAAATAGAAATTCGGTTTTGGGCGACTTCAAGCTATTTTCATCTATCGACCCAATTAAGAAATTTGTTCGTCTCGAGGTAGGTCGCATTATGTCTATCTCAATTTTCAAAATTACGAAGTTTTTATCTAATTTTCCGATCAAATTTCTATTTTCGTTAGTGAAAAACACGAATAATTTTGCACGGAAAAACTTTCACCGCGTAACTTTTTATATGTAATAGAAATTGAGATTACGAACGTTTTGAGTATTTTCTGAAATTTTTTAAACATGGGTTTTAAAATTTGTGGGATTTTTATTGAATTGAAAATTATCTAGACTCTAAAGAATTGTGTTATAGTACAACAAAAGTTATAAAACATTATTTTTTGAAAATGTGCATTTTTTTCTTAGTAGAATTTTTTGTTGGCTACCGTTATAAAAAACTATACAATTCTGATACATGCTCAATTACGCTTTAACTGCTATAATATGATGAAAAATATGCTTATGTGATTAAATTATATATCTGCTGGGAGAGATAAGGGACCAGAATTCTTTAAGATTTTGTCTGTATCAGGGACTATTCTGGTGCCTAAAAGCTATATTATAATAGCTTTAAGATATGTTATAATGCCTAAGGGGATATTTTTGTGCTATAAGCACAAAACTGAGTCATAAGTAGTCAGAATCATTTGAGATTTTGTCTAGATCAAGGAAATGTGATCTGAACTGCCCTATGATATGAATTGCAATTTATTTATCTACTCAGTATTGTTATTTAAATAATTGGATAAATGTTATGCTCCTATTACATTTTTTAGTACATTAGACTGCATTTAACTGCTTTTAAATTTTCAACAATTTATTAGACTGTATTTAACTGCTTTTAAATATTCAGTAAAATATTTAATAAAAGAATTTGCAAATTTAGATTGGTTTGTATGGTCTGCTAAGCTGTTGTAGCTCATTGTGATTTTGCTTTTGGTTTTCAGGATTTAGCAAGGGAGAAGAGATTGTTGATTAGCAGTTCATGATCAGATCTGAGTTTATAGGTATTTCTATTTTGATTTTTGCATAGTTATGGCTAATTTATTTTTCAGTTCAGTTCTGTAACTTCTACATGTAGCCATGTACTATAGTGTTGATACATATTGATGAAATGAAATAAATCTTGTGGATGAGTTTATTTTTAATATATGAATGTTTAGTAGTTCTGCAGTTTATTCAAAATAATTGGAAGAGAATTTGAAACATTCCAACCACTTCTTTATCTTCACAGGCAGCGTACCTTCGTCCACTAAATGGACTTCTTATCTAGAATTTTTTGCACTTATTGTAGTTTTAAAAGGTTTCTATGCTAATCGACCTCCTCACTAGTGAACTATCCTTAGAAGAACAAGCAGTCAATGCTCACCTAACAAGCTAACGTACAATCACACCCAATTGTCCTCAATCCACCAACCACCTCCAAATGGCATTAGTATACTTAAAGTTGATGTCAGCCACCATTGCAATCGTCAATTATCAACCAATCTTCAATAGAGAACACCTTGAAGACATCTATTGAAAACTTATAACAATCATGAACCAATTAGAGGTGGGAATAATTGTATGGAAAATTTTGCAAGCCTAGGATTTACACCAGATTTGTTTTTGAAATTTTCTGAGATTATAGCACTTTAAATTTGGCAACAAATGAATTGACATAATATAAAATTTGATCAAAGATGCACTAAAATAGTTTGTATCCAAATTTAAACGAGGGCTACAACGTCCTACCCATATGCAGTGCCCGCTCTAATTGGATCACCCACAGGGTAAAGGATCCTAACCAAATTAAAGAAAGGAGGATAAGAAAATAAACAGAAAAAAATGGAGCAAGGGAAAAGGTTAGCTGGCAAAAGATCCCCCGTATGCACAATCAGGAAGGAGCAAGGGTCATGAAGATGGATAACATTTGCTCCTTATTGCTTCCAAAAGGGATTTTCTTATGCCACAGGAAAAGCGAGATTGGAGGCTCGAGAAGTCACCTCTGGAGGTGAGGAAGCGACATGTCTCCTTAATCCAAAAATTAGATGAAATAGGGGATGGAAGAGGACATGTAGCACATCAATGCAAAGTCAACAAAGTCTCCATGGCAAGTTGTAGAGGACGTTGTCAGAAGAGTGAGGAGGATATCGTTGATATTAAAGCACATTTCATATAACCCCTAAAAGAAGACAAACACAACAGATCAAAGAACAAGTCTGCAATCTGCACCAAAAAGAGGAAGTCTTTTAGGAACTGCTAGCTACGCATACCAAAGGCAGCATAGCCTAAACGATTCCCTAGACCTAGCTAGGGTAAGATCTTCTTAGCAAAGAAAGTCATCCCGAGTGATATAAAAAAAAGCTAGAGCCATTGGCAAACTATGATGGAGTTTGATCTCAAGCGAGGTAGTTTGTTTTTAGCTCCTAGGTATGCTGGCAACAACGCCGAAGATACGCAACTCCAATTTTAGGAAAAATTCATATTCTCTTCTCTTCTCATCTTCATTGTCTCACCCCTTTTTGAGTTATTTAAGTTCACTAATCTTCTGACAAAGGAGAGGGCAGTAGGCCAAGGGCGGAAAGGGCAAGGGATTCATTGTGGGGCCCATCAAACCTATCATTACATATATGAGAGGAGTAATTAAGGAAGGGATTAATTAGTAAGGGTTTCCTAATTGAAATTAAAATTGGAGAGGTAAAAATATATTAGGAAAGGGGTGCTGATTTAGAAAGAGATTAATTAGGAAGGATTTCTTAATTGAAATTCAAATTAGAGAGAAAAATAAATTAGGAAAAGAGGGGGCTGATTTAAGAGGGAAAAATGAGAAGCTTATTAAAGGCTAAGTTTAGTGTTTGTTTTGTTCATGCAGAATTTTATTTGAGAGTTGTTGTAGTTTTCTTTTCGCAAGGGCTTCCTAAAGACGTCTAAGTTGTTTGGGAGAGTCAATCTACCTCTCATATTGTAGATCGCTAGTATCTTTTTTTAATTGAATTTATAATAAATAATCTGTCATCTATATTCATATTACTGCATTTTTTTATTGTGTTTGTTGTTTTTGTCTCCAAGACGTATCAAATTGGTATCAAAGCAAGATTTTGAGAGAGATGGAAGCATAGAAGGTGGAGTTGGAAGGAGAAGTGGAGCAAATCAAATCCGAATGGAGGAAAGGTTTTCAACTATGAAAAATCGGATGGAGGGCCGTTGGGAGGGATAGAAGAGATGATAAAGAAGCTCATGGAGATGCAATCCCAAGCCCCACTAGCGGTTAAGGAGACTTCGGCCATGTCAAAATGTAAATTCTCCTCCTCTACCACTGCCTCACTCTCACCGCCCTCAGCTTCATCGTTATCACAGACAGTGAGAACCTGAAGAGTTCGGTCCTTACATCTGTGCCCCGGCATGTACCTCTCATCACATCTAAAGCACAATCTCTTCGCCCCTTTCTCCTGCAACTCATTCTCAGTGAGCTTCTTGAAGTTTCCCTTGAATCCACCTCCTCCAGGCTTCTACTTTAGGACCTCACGAAGGTTTCCTGATGCTGGTCCTTTAGGAGCTAAGAAAGTAGTGGTCATCTTGTATGTGCCTCCTAAACTGATGCCTCTGGCCCCCCTCTCCAAATACTTTTGGTCCTCCACCAACTGCGCAAGCTCCATAGCCTACCCCAAGTCATGTGGTCTCATCACTCTAACAACTATCTGAATCTCGAGCTTGTGCCCCTTTATGAAGTTTCCCTCCAACACAATCTCAGGAAGTTGATCCAGCTGGCTAGCTAAGTACTCAAACAAATCATGGTACTCCACCACAGAACCCTCCTGCGTTAGGGTGAAGAATTGCTCATAGAAGTCACCTCTCCTATTGGTTCGAAAATATTCTAGTAAGCAGATCTTGAACTCTCTCCAACTCTGAATGGGCCGCCTCATGTCTCTCCACTGGTACCAGGCCAAAGCCTTCCCTACTAAACACAAACTATCCACTATCAATTTCTTCTCATTCGTCAACCCGTTGATGGTGAAATACCTCTCTACCTTGCATATCCACCCATGTGCATTCTCGCCTTCAAAGATGGGCATCTTTAACTTCCTTACCCTAAGATCACTTCCATTTCCCCTGAATCATCTGTAATCTCTCATTCCCAGAAAGGGGCCTCGTCTATCCCAATCTTCCCTTCTGCACTCGTACCCAAACCCTTCTTCAAAATCCCCCTCTTTTCAAAATCAACACCCTGACACTCATAATCCACCCCTCTTCTTGCAGATTCCACAACCCTTTGCTTGTATCCAATACTCATCTCTTCCCTAGAAATAGGATCTAGCGAAAGCAGCTCATCTTCTCCTTCCAGAATCTCCACCCCCTCATTCTGCCCTCCCGTAAGGGGATTAGGGTTTCCTCCTCTTCCTTGGCCGTCGGTGGCTTCCTTTGTTTATAATGTCATTTTATTGGTTTTGGCTTCAAGCAACTTCTTCAGCATGTCTTCCATGACGGCAAATTTTCCATCCATCTTTTCATGGACATATGCAAATTGGGTTTGAAAATCTTTTTTCACAAAATCTGATTTCAATTGTCCTAATTCTCCCTCCAACACTTCCATTTTCCTTCCGGCCATTAGTACCTTAGATCGAAGGGCACTGATACCAATTTGTTAGGAAATGCTTGTAGAAAATCAGAAATTTCCTGGCTGAAATTTAATTTCAGCAATTGGTCGCAATGACTTTGGAGGAAAAATAAAAAATTGAGCATTTTAATTGATAGTAGATGAAAAACAACAAGATACAATGGATCTTCAATTGAAGAGAAAGATCCGTCTCTCCCAAATCTCTAGACGCCGCTATAGCCTGCTCAAGAACACAAGAACCCTAATTTTAGCAAAAATCAGAAATAAGATCTAACCCAACCTCCTAAACTTATTTAAGCATGCAATAATTAAGTAAAATCCCAAAATAACCCTTCCTATTTGAATTTTGCCTCCTAATCCACCCCTCAAATCCCTCCCTAATTAAACTTGTAGACCCACAAGCCTAAGAGGCAAAGGAGGGGGCGGAGCCCCCCTTGTTCCGCCTCCTAAACACTTGGACCAGTCCGGTCCAGCCAGTCCAGGGACCGGCCTATCACACATCTAACTAGAGAATGCTCGACAAGGCCGGAACATGGAAGGAGTAGTTAGGTTGGCAGCAGTTTTTGTTGTGTCTATTCAAAATATCTCTTCTAAGCGTTGTTGCATAGTAAATTAAAAAAAAATCGCCTGCTAGAAAGTAAATGCATTTTGCACCTAATTAAACATATAGAGAGCAATTTTGACCACATTTAATTAACTGGGCCACCAACTCGCAGTAAATTAAACCCTGAAATAAATGTGAAGCATATGTAAGAAACTGTTATTTCAACTTGCGCACAGAAGAGTATAGATCATTACCTAGCTGCATCCAGCAAATATGCATGTATTTCAAGTAAAGAAAACTAAGGCTGAAGCAAAAGTTTAAACAGGCATAGAAACAATTGACTTACTAAGATATAATGACAAAATTGGCTAGGTTATATGGTTAATTAAGGCACAAAGTGAGTAAATAACATACCTCCATGGCCATCATAAACGGCAAAGAATGATGTGAAGTCATCAAGATTCGGAATGACGGCATGCTAAAAGATAAAGAATACAAAAAGGTAAGACACAAGAACCATAAAATTCTGAAGATGCAATACATCGCATGCAAATGGGATAAATTGCACTACTGTATACAAATAGGATAAAAAGGGCCAGTGAAAGTCATGACTAGACGGTAAAAAGGTCAATAATGCTCTTACTTTTAAAGAGGTAGATGATATTTTTATGCAAAATCCATGGGCATTTTTTGTAACTGACGAGGTCATCGACAGACATTTTAGGCAGGTTTATCGACGAAGGAATCGTAGATCGACAACTACGATCGGGAGTTTATATTTTTGATGTTGTCATGTCTTTTATGTTATTTTATTTTATGCATCTTTTATTTCATGTACTAGTGACGATTTCGCCCTTATGAAGGTGTAGTGTTTGTTGTAGCCCAAGGGGCATGTGAGTCTTTTTTCTTTTCATGCTTTGAGACCTTTATAAAGGGGTCTCTTCTTGTTGTATGAGGATGATGAACGATTAATAAAATTTCTGAAACTTGTCTTTTTCTTCTTGCTTGGGAGCTTGAGAGAAAGAGAGAGAGGAGACCTAGGAGAGGCTCCACCCGAATTACCCAACAGCCCACGCCGGTGAGCTCTTAGTTCTCTTGAATTAGTTCGTTGTTTTCTTCTTCCCCGCTAAATCTCCTTACCCGGTCCTTCCTACTGTCCACCTCCCCACCTCCCTGCAGCCCACCCTGTCCAAAATTCCCCCAGCCCGTCGGCATAGGAGGCCGCCCTCCTCCCTTCCGCCGGCTGATCCAGCCACCGGCCCAGCCTAGCCCGCCTCCTCACCTCCCTGCAACCTTCCCCATAGAATCCCGCCGCCTCAGCCCCTCCCCATCCCTCTACCGCCGGCTGTGCCAGCCACCGGCCCCATCCAGCCACCACATCCCGCTCCCCATAGCCCGTCCCCCTCCTCTGTCCAGGAAATCCCGCCGCCCAGCCCAGGGAAATTCAAATTCTTGGCATTAATTCCCTCATTAATCCTTCCTAAATTAACGCCTTATATTTAGGGAGAGATAAATGAAATCTCATCAGTTTTGATTTCAAATTTTGAATTCCTTTTAATTGATTAAAACCTGAAATTCAAATTATGTTTTAATTAATCCCATGGGCCCAACTAATTAATCAAATCCCTCCCTTTCTTCCTTGCTTGGCCGCCCCCCCCTCCACCTAGTTTTCTCTCTCTACTTGCCACATAAGCAACCATTAATCCCCCTCACAATTCTCACCTAATACCCGCCCCTCCTAATTCAAATTTTGGGAGGTTTCATAGCAATTAATCTCTCCCTCCAACCTAAGACAAAATCTGAAATTCAAATTCAGATTTTCCTCTTATTCTTCTCTAGCTCACGGCCCAACCAACGTCCCCTTGTCATCTCCCCGCCCTTCCTCGATGTTGAATGGCGGATCAGGAGCTTGAGTGGGGGTTAGTTTTCCACGCCGACGGGAGCATTGATATCCTACGCTCTCCTTGCTTCGACGTAGGATTTGAAAACGACGCCACAATTGAAGAGTACTTGGAGCGAGTTGTCCCGATCCTCGCAAGTATTTTCGACCGACAATTTCGTGCTTACGCTTGGACGATCATTGGACACCATCCGCCACCACCTTCTCCGGTGAATACCTCTCTGGTAACAAAGTCTTTCGTCGCCTTCATCGTAGTGGTGCTCCTCATCCTCGCATGGTTCTTTCTTCTCCGCTAAAGCCCAAGAGTGAACGAGAGAGAGAAAGGGTACTCAAGGTGAACTTCTTTATTATTAATTGTGGGATTTTTATTATGAGCATTTAAGTATTTCTTTTATCTTTGAATGATATGAATTGTTTGGTTATCTCAAAGCAAATCTTCGCCTAAGCAAGTTAATTACCTAGAACGATTTAATCCTTTATTTTGTTGGTAATAAAATTTGTTTTGACAATGCTTTGAATAGTTTTCATTTTAATTTCCAATCGCAATTCCTATATTGATTTACATCAGTAACATTTCAGCAAATCTCTATAATAATTTTGGATTATTCTAGTGAAGATTTGTAATGTCAATATATTATAGGGGCTTTTGTAATTTCCCTAATTCTGATCAATGGGTAGCTAACATGGTATTGATCAAGACTCACATGAAAAGTGTCACTTTCTGGAAGCGCTATGTGGCATGATTGATCTGGCCTGTTGATTAGCCGACATAGGTAATGATTTGGCATAACACATTAAGTGTTAGGTGGCAAAGGTGATACCCACCACCCGATGTGAGTTGATACATAGCATATCACATTCATGACATGTGGCAATCGTTTAACATCCACGTGAACTCCTCAATCGCTTGATTTGCAAACATTGACTAATGGCAAATGCCACATTATAAGTTAGCACCATAGTTCATGGCAAACTAATGGGAAAGTTGGGCCTAATATGTACAACAGCTCCACCAAATGACGTCATGTGGCATACAATCATTGATGGATTAGTTTTCATGTTTCACTAATTATTATAAAATGTTGAATGGTTAGATGTTTCAAGAGCAAACCCTGTCAATTAGACCATTTGATAGTCTTTTTCCTCAAATAGGAAAATATATTATAATTGCGTTGTAATTATGATTCAAATTATGGTCATTTGATGAACAATAATTACAATCTTTGACTAAACTATACAACAGTTCATGTCTTAACTTTCTAAGAGTTTGATTCAAGAAATATTTCTGATTTTACCTTAATTGTGACATATGGCCTACAAGAGCATAATATATGATCAACACGTTTTGAATATTGTCAAGATATTTTGATCACTATTTTTTTGGGTTTTCTATTATTTTTTAAATTTAATGGGATTTGGATTGACCCCTATTCAACTCATGCAAGTCCCATTAATCTACAATAAAGCTTGTGTAATGGCAATGAGGTTCCTTTGTCGTGTTTCAAGTTGGCGAATTTTATTTTTTATTTTTATTTAGACTTCAAGTATATTAGGTTTTGCAAGGGTCCTTCAATTATACCTATAATATTATTTTAGGTGATTGAGAGAATATCAACAAACCTTTTGTTTAACCTGTCGAAGGAGTGAGTCAAAATCAAGGAGATGACCTAAAAGTCATTCAAACCAATCCGTAGGATGTGGAACAACGATCATGATTGCAAGAACATATAAGGTAGTTTGGGGACAGAAATTTGCAAAATTAGAGAAGCAAGCCTCTGGTAGAGCAATAGGCAAAAAAAAAAGAAGCTAAGATTTAGGAAGAAAATCAAGTGTAGAGATTACACCTTGGTCTTAATTCTATCGACTCGTTCTAACAAGAGAAAGGTTGTTCCTTATTGTTCCCAATGTCCCAAAGTTGTTCTAAGCATTGGACTTTGGCTGAGGATGCTAGAAGAGCTCAAGTATGCCCTTAAGCCTATCTTAGCACTGCAATTAGGCTAGGGAAAAAGAAAGAAAAAGGGATTTTATGAGGAATACAAAATACAAGGGCTATAATAATAATAATAATATTCAAACAAATCCTAAGAAAGTAAAGTCAAAATGTCAAATATATAATAAAATCTCCCAATTTATCTCTAGAAACTAACTATACATTAGGAACTTGATTAGATACCATGAATCTGTTTTAAGAGGCCTCTTCCTTGCATTAAGTGATAGAAATCACATGCTCAAGGGAGTCCACATCTCACCCAAATCAGCTCCTATACATTCCTTCCTAGGCCGGCCCTCCTATATAGCCAGTGCATTGTTGTTGGCCTAATGTTGGATTTTATTACAAATATGGGGTCAAGTATTGTGATTTTGATGATAACAAACATTATTATTTATATCATGATAATTGAGTTTATTTGCATATATGTTTTCTATGTGTGCTAACATTTCAGGTCCACATATCACTTGCAATGAGTCAACTCAAAACTGGGCAGACTAGAGTTGAGTCAGTCTGTAATTTCAATTTCAAGCTATTTTACCTTTACTGAGTTAAAAATGTATTGTGGTGGATCCAAAAGCTATGTAACATTGCACACATAATCAAGGGAGTGAGTCAGAGAGTTAGAAATTTTTTTATTTTTATACTAATCGTACATGACGATTTATATCATCATGGATGATCTGTTTACCATAAAATCCTAATTAGGGCATCTCTATTAATTAAGATTGATTAAGATAATCGTCCTGGATGATCCTTATCATATAGGATGATACATTTTAATCAAGAAATCAACCGCCAATCACAATTTAGGCAAGATTTCAAAATTCAAAATTTGTTCATATCGTATTGGATGATCCGAAACGTCCTAGACGATATATGACAATTATGCCTAAATTAATCCTGTGATTAGGAGAACAATTATAGTAAAATTGATTTGATCCGATCCTACAAGACGATCGGTGAAGATCATCCTGGACGACAAAGAACATGTATGAGACGATAAAGGATCGCCACGTATCATTCCAGAAGAAGACCATAGTTTTTCAACTAATCGTCTAGGATGATTTACCCCTTTCGTACTAGACAACAGAGAATTGTGTGGGATGATAAGGAATCGTCAGGTATCGTACTAGATGAAATTCAATGGTTTTATACTAATTGTCCAGGATGATATTGTAATTGTCCGGTACTATCATTTTATTTCTCTTGAACTAATCATACAAGACAATACAATTCATACTAGCTAAATTGATATTTTTGAACTAATCATACAGGACGATCGTATGATCATACTGGATGAACAGTGCCTCCATATTAAAAATTAGGGCTTCGTTTGGAGGCTCTTTATTTAAGCTCTCATATTATCCTTGAGTTTATCTTTTGTTGCTGAGTTAACATGAGAGAGAGCTTAGAGAAGGAAGAGAGGAGAGCTTTGAGAGAGAGTGATAATTGTGAGGGGAAATTGTGAGGGATTCACAAAAATTGCTCCAAGCAAGGTTTCCACCATCTTCTTCAAGCTTCTTCCTTAGTTTCTTAATGGCTCTGGGGAGACTTTCATTGCCATCAGGTCCAAGGTTCTCTTTCTACTCCAGGAGGGAGTAAAAAGATTCCAAGGTTCTCTGCCTACTCCATGAGGGAGCAAAAGAATTTTCAGGTTCTCTGCCTAATCTAGGAGGGGGTGAAAGGATTCAAGGTACTCTGCCTCATCAGGTCGGTAGAAAGATTTTGTAAGAGCTTTTCCGTCTTGCTATGTGGGAAAAAGGAGAGACACTATTGTTAGTGCAATACCTGGAAATGAAGTTTCCGGGGAGTGGACGTAGGTCAAGTTGACTGAACCACTATAATTATGGTGTGTTCTTTCTATTTACTTTTTCGTATTTAATTTCCGCATTATTCTGTGATTTGTTCTATGGTTGAAATATCTGATTTTTTTTATTGTAAAATTAGTTTTGCTCCGCATAAATTGTTCATTTTAAAGTACATATAGATTTAACAACCCTCGCAAACTTTCAGATATAATCTTATATCATTCAAAAGAGAGGTTCAGGCATGCCTAAGCTCGCCAAGAATGAAGAGTCCCCTATGACCCAATAGTCCACTATGTCCAAGTGAAATAGTGTGTTCTTTAAGACTATGGGACTTTACCACATATAGGCATTGTAGCAGCTAAGAGAATCTCCAAAAAGATTAAGTAAATAGTCCCTCAGCTTGGTTATTACTAAAGAGGATGGGAAAGAAAGGGCCTTCACCTCTTCCCTATGTTATTGAGGGAAGCAAGCTGCAAGATAATGGCACAATGGACTATATGCTGTCTTTTGATTGAATAGATGTGATAACATATTTTTTGGCTATAAATCATTAATCGTTGACATTATTGTATCAATCGATAATCTGTCTATAATTATGATCTTATTTGAAGGTGACTTTGACAAGGTATACTTGGTTGACTTGTAATACATTGAACAAGCTATATCATAAGGTTTTGAGGTCCATAGTTATAGTTAGCTCAGTATTTGTGGCTTGAAAGGCTATCATCATTTGAAATTTTTGTTTGGCAAAAAGTAAAAAAAAACAAGTTTCTCAAATTGTGATTCAAAGAATGATTCCAAGTTGATTTTCATATCAGTATGAAGTATAAAACAGTTAGATTGGAGCACTATTGACTTTGGGGCGACACAACATTGTTAACATCGATGTTTCATTTCTAATTGAAAGCTTTAACATTCAAAAGACAAGCAGGGTAGTTTTAGGAAGCAACCATCACCTTTATTTGAAAGCTTTTAATTCCAAACTCAAAAGTTACATTTTGTTCTCACTTCTAGATTTTTTTTTTTAATCTACTATGCTAATAGTGAAGTGTTGCACTCTTCCCCGCTTTATGTTGGGACAGAAGCCTCAAACAAAGGACTTTCATTTCTACGAGATGATTGTAGCCTATTTGAGTTTGTAACATTTAGAGTGGATCAAATATTTTAATTTTCTGAATGTTCCAGCTACTGTAACACTCAATTAGAAACAGCTGGAAATGCTCTTGCAGCTTAAATGTCGCTGCAATGGCATCATGCTTTAGAGATACAACATATATAATGTTAAAACATGAAGAAGTTGGCAATCGCACTTACTGCATCTTCCATTGTTGCACGCCAACCTTGCATAGAAGATAAACCATATCTAACTCGTTTATTCTCACCATCTTCAGAAAATTTGTCAGTTTTAGGAGTACTGAGATATATGCCCATTGCTGTATAGGGTGAAAAACATTAAACTGCACAAATAGAAAAATATAAAATAAAACAATGACAAACAAATAAGAGAAATATCGAGCAAAATGGTCCACCATTTAATTTCACTAAATGGGAAGAATTAATCAGATCCTCCTAAACCATGGGATGAAATTAACAAATTGTTTCTACCAACATAGATTTTGCGCTCAAAAATCTAACTGCTATGAGATGACAAAAAATGATCTCATCCAATCCAATTGGCAATTGCTAAGGTTACGTATTTTTTTTTTTAAAGACATCTGTTGTCAGAAGCAAGGGAAATTATAAATATAGTACAAAAATATAACATTCTGACATGTGCATCCCCAGAATTCAACAATTAATGCGTAAATGAACTAAACCGCCAGATGATTCGCCCCGCTCCAATAAAGTACAAGCATCTAACGATAAAAATAAAAAAATTTAAAAAAAAATCAGTAGAAACGTACTGATACAAGATAGCTTATTTGTTGACTGCTTGGAAAGAAAAAGCGCTTTGGTTTTGCCATGTATTTGAAAAGACAAAATTAGTGACCAAGATCTGATGCCCTAAATGATTTTGTCCCTTCTCTCGACAAACTTCATAAAATTCGCCATCAAAGCACAGACAAACCCCCAAAGTTATCCTGCCTATTCAGCTTTTTCTATCCCAGCAAACCTACCAAACAACACGTATTAACACACCATCATCAACCGCAATCTATCAAAACTTCCAAAGATGCACAAACAATTGAGCATCCACCTCCATGGATGCTCAAGGCCAAGGCGCCAACACATATAGCCAAGAGAAAATCACCATAAACCCTATTTCGAGTGCTTAAAGCCGATTCATCATTGGGAATAAAACTAAACTAGATGAAGATTACAGTTATCCAAGCTATGCAATACTGCTCGATCGAAGCCAATGAATGGAAACAGCAATTAGGATCCGAGAAACGCCAATACACACCTTGAAAGAAATATAGATGAGAATTAAAGCGCTCACCTGCTTAGGTTAATCCGACGTGACTTCGGAGAAGATAGAAAAGGAGAGAGAGGGGGAAATTCTTCCCAAAATTCAGTCGAGAAGACCAACGACGAAAGCGAGTAGGTAGAGAGAGGGAGCCCAGTTCGGTAGGATCGCAGCAAGAGCTCTCCCTTAATGGTCCACCATTCGGCCAGCTGTGTACTTTTTTAATTCAGGATAATTGTGAAATGATAACTAATTTAATTGATAAAGTTATTTTGAATTTAAATTTTATCTATAATAAATTCTTAAATATTAAAAAAATTAAAATCACTCTTTTTAAGGTATAGGATTAATATGGTGGTGCGTAGCTCAATTTTGCCTATTAATTGAAAATTTTGACTATCAATTAAGAAGTTTTTTGAATTCAAATCTTATATTTATGATTTATGTGTTCATTTGTCTTAATTGTATATATGTAAAAAAAATTAATATGATATTTATATTTAAAAGATTTTAATCTAATATAGATATTATCTTCTTCTCAAAATATAAAGTGAAATTAGACAATTTATTTTTATAACAATTTTTAAGACTATTAAACTGAAGCCCATATCAATAATTTCTAAAAAATTATTAGGTTAAAGTTTTTAAATTGTGTCTACTTGATTTTTGTTTAGGTTGCAAAATTAGGAGTAGCTAAATATTTGTAATTTAGGCTTCATTTAGAACGGTTTTTTTACTCCTTAAAATAATTTTTTAATAAAAAATGGATTAAAACAAGCGCCGAGACAATGGTTTCAAAAGCTCACCGGATTTCTTCAGGCTCAAGGATTCGGGTTTAGTCGTTCTGATCCTTCCCTACTTATTCTTAATAAAGATAGCATTCAAATTTACATTCTAATCTATGTGGATGATTTTCTCGTCACAGGAAATAATGAACCTGCAATCACCCGTCTCCTCATGCAGCTCCGCTCCCATTTCGCGCTAAAACAACTCGGCGACATCTCCTTGTTTCTTGGAATCCAGGTTCTTCGAACTTCCACAGGTTATTTCTTAAACCAATCTCACTATGCTTCCAAACTCTTAAACGATGCAGGTTATACGGATTGTAAACCCGCACTATCCCCGAGCTCCTCTCCGTCCAAACGAACAGAACCTGACCGGACTCTCTACTCGGATCCAACTCTGTATCGAAGACTTGCCGGTTCGTTGCAATATCTCTCTATCACGAGGCCGGACATCGCCTTCGCCACAAATGCGGTTTGCCAGCACATGCAACAACCATCAAATCAAGACTTCAAAGCTCTCACAAGACTCCTAAGATACATCAAAGGGACTCTATCATACGGGCTTCCGATTACTACCGGAAATCTCGACCTCCACACCTACACGGATGCCGACTGGGCATCCGACGCCAGCGATCGGAAATCGATCTCCGGTTTTTGCACTTTCCTCGGTCCAAATCTCATCTCTTGGACTGTCAAAAAGCAGGTCACCGTGGCCAAATCTTCAACCGAAGCTGAGTACCGCTCCTTATCTGCGGCCGCCTCCGAGGTCATCTGGCTCCGACGCCTAGCTGCTGAGCTCACATTACCGCAAACCAAGCCCACTACCATCCACTGCGACAACACCTCCGCTATGGCCATTGCAAAGAACCCCGTATTCCACGCAAGAACCAAACATATAGAGATCGATTACCACTTCATTCGAGAACATATTAGCTCCGGCGCCATCCAACTCACTCACCTATCCTCCAAAGATCAAATCGCAGACATTCTCACCAAGTCTCTGTCACCGGCTCGGTTCAACGATCTACGCAGCAAATTAACCATTCGATCCTCGAATGCTTAATTTGCGGGAGGCTATTAGCATAATTAAACCTCTTGTATTTACTTTATTACTCAAATGCCATGTTTACGGTATTAAATACCGTCCCTGTAGTTCGCTTCAATATAGAAATACAATTTCCTTTTTCTGTTTCTTTCTTGGTGTCTTCTGCCTCAGCTGTTCTCTCAAAAACTACATTAATCACAAACAGATCTTAAGGCTTTACTTTTATTACTTCAATTGTTTCATTGTTCAAATTCATCGTAGAAAAAATAATTTAAATTGTGAAGTTTGTTGCGTCCTCGAGTATTCGTGGCGGTAGAGAAATATAAAATTTAACGTCTTAGCTTTGTACGAAAATCCGACATGGAATCAGATAAGAAAGAGGGTACGTAACATTTATAAGACACCAAAATTTTTACATATAAAACCCCTGAAAAGGGGGAACCCGAATGACCCGCTGCCAACAAAAAATTGCTAGTTTTCGGGTCAAAAAATGGACTAATCTCCGTTTTTCGGGTCAAAGGGTCCACGCAAATCCGACCCGATTTTTGAAACGGGTCAAATTGTTGAACCCGAACTCGACCTATTTCGGGTTCGGTTTGACCCTAACAAAAAATTTTGAATTGAATTCGAGTCGAATTTTTAGATCATGTCAAATATTAACACCCCTACATTGTTTAATCCACTGCGTGAAGAGCCCAACAACTCTTTTTTTTTTCTTCAGTGCATCGCTCTTAGTAATAGGGCATATTGGATTGCCGATTTAGATAAATTTTGTTTATCCCTCTCGCTGTTCTCTTCATATTAAGGTTTTGTTTGAGGGTTTTTTTTTTTTTTTGTACTCATTTTTTTTTTTTTTTTTTATACTCATAATTTATGTTTGGCTACTGCCTTTGTAAAATTTTTGTGCTATAAAACTAATTTCTATAGTAGCTTTTAAAAAAATTACTTTTTCATACAAAAGCTTTACAATCACTTTTAAAAAAAAATTGCAGCAGTCTCAAATGAATTATAAGGGTCTATTTGAGATAACTTTCTTATTATTTTATTTTTAGGCTAGAATTACAATTTTTATTTTACTATTGCTTTTTTCATTATTTTAAAAAAAAAAAGCTAAAAAGTTATTTTTTATAGCAGCTTTCAAAAAAATATATTTTTCCCACAATAAAGATACTGTTAATTTAACAAAAAAATTGCAATCATCACAAACAGATATTAAAGCTTTAATTTTATTACTTCAATTATTTCATTGTTAAAATTAATTAAAAAAATTAATTTACATTGTGAAGTTGATGTATAGTGAAGTTGATATATAGAAATGACTAAGCTATTCTGACCGTAAAAATTAGCTTTTCATTAAAAAAGTTTTAAAAAATAATGAGAAAGTAGAAAGAAACTAATATAATTAAAATTAATTTTATTTTATAACAAAATTAGAACAATAATAATTAAAATTAATACCATTTTCGAATGTTACAGACTTAAACTAGTTCAAATACATACGTATAATTAGTTCTTATTATATATGAAAATTTTTAATAAAAAATATTGCTTATTTTTAAAATTATGAAGAGGGTAGTTATAAAATTAAAGTTTTTGTTATTATATACAAATATATAGTTTTTTTAGCAAATATATCTTGTCATTTTAAATGCATATTATTAGTAAATCTGTAAATGTTTTGCATGCTTGCATTATATGATGAATTAATTGCTTACTCCAGCAAATATTTTCAAAATGGCAAAAAATTAACTAGAATTTAAACCGACTTGAGTCAAATTAAGCTGAATTCGAGTTAGCTAAAGTGGCATAGCTCATCTTGATCTGTCGGTTGGAAGCTTTGACTACCAATAAAATGGTATTGATTTTGAGTCTTTTCAATTATACTTAAAGGTGTAATTGAGTCAGGCAGACTCGTGAGCCGAACTCAATGAACTAATAAGTTAAACTTAAGATAGCCACAACTCGACTCGTCAGCTTGCGAGACGGCTTGTTAAAAAAAAATATTAAGATTACGTACACTTAAAATATATAAAATTTTAATAAATTTAATTTAAATTTATTTATAACATTTAAATTTTATATTTTCTTTCTTATTTCAAATGATATTTTATCATATCTCATTTAATTGCTTATTCCTTTTATAGTATTTTATAGTAAATGGCTAAATGCTTCAATAACAATAATTTTCTCTCCTTTTTAATAAATAAGATTGCTCTTGAGTGAATTCAAACTTGTGTTCAAGATCAAACTCAGTTAAATAATTAAGCACGAGCTCAAGTCAAAGGTCATTGAGCTCGTGTGGACTATCTACACACTACACAACATATACACAAGTTGATTATACCATAATTAATACTACAACTCTTCATTTAGGAAATCTGTCTCGTAACTCCGACGGTTCAATTAACATATGGCAAACTTAAGGGACATAATCGACTTCAAATCACATAACAGCGAAACTTGACTGTCAATATCTGGACCCGGACCGAATTCCGACTCCGAATTATTCGGGTTTGGTGACCAGAACACCGCAATCGGATCCGGAGTTCGTCCGTCCGAATAATCGACCGTTTGCATAAAACGGACGATCGGATCGATTGAACCCGAACGGAATTCGGTCAACCGAAAACCCGTTATTTAAAAAAAAATTCCAAACTTTCCTGACCCCCCCGCCCGCAGCA
>NW_021319500.1:2568730-2601312 GCF_001605985.2 Dendrobium catenatum | reverse complement strand
CTCGAGGCGCGACGCGACGCTCCGCCCGCGATGTGACGCTCCGCCGACTCCGCCCGCGAATCGACGCTCCGCCGCCGACTCCGCCCGCGACGCCCGCGAAATTTTTGAATTTAGGCGCGGGATTTGGCGGAAACAAGTGGTTTCGGGTTGACCCGAACCCGAACCGGGTCGGGTTCGGGTCCGGAAAATCGATCCGTTTTTGCAAACGGGTCGGGTTAGGGTTGACCCGATTTTTGCCGGGTCAGTTCCGGGTTGACCCGAACCCGACCCGTGACCTGAAATTGACAGGTCTAACAGGAACACACGCAAATTTTACATTAGACAAATATGCCATTTATGATGACCGATTTAAGGATTATCCGATTCAAAATAGTCAAACATGTTCAAGCAAGAGCCGACCCAGGACCCCCAATATCTTCATAAAACACCTCCTTGAACCTTCCCATATAACTCTCCTCCATGGCCATCACCACCGAAACTCCTCCATCCTCCTCCTCCTCCGGCGAACACGGCACAATAAAAGCTTGCCCAGCAACCTGCAAACACGCCGCTCCCATATAAAACGGCTTCCCCCATCCAAAATCCGCGTCATAGATTGGCATACCCATCCAACTAACCACCCACAAATCCGTCTCCGGTAGCACCCACGCTACTGCCCTCGGCCTAATGGCCTCAATCTCATCCACCTTCTCCTCCAAGTAATCCACCAACGACCTTATATATTCATCATCAATCACCTTTAACGCAGCCTCGATCTTCGCCACTCCGATCTCCGACACCTCCCCTGCCTTCGCCCGCGCCGACGTGCGGAAGACGGCGTTACCGAGGTAGCCAGCGGGGAGAGGCGGCCGAAGACGGTTTCGGGCGTCGACAATTATGTAGAGTCGCGTCAGGCTGGATGGGTCGAGCTCGCGGGCCTTGCAAGCGGAGCGCCAGATGTGGAAGACGACGGCTTTGAAGGTGGAAATAGGGGTTTTCTGGTTGTTGTTACTGTTGTGAGTGGTTTTGAGGAGGGCGAGATGGTGATTGGAGAGTTTGAGAATGGCGGAGGGGAAGGAGGGTAAAGTGGAAGAAGGGGTGAATGGGATTTGGGAATATTCGATGTGGGCGGAGGCTATGGAAGAAGGGGAGCGGGCGCGGAGGAGGGTGCGGTGGAGGGACGGGGGAATGAGGATGTGAGTGTTGGTGTGGGTAATTCTGGCCCATGAGTTTATAAAGTGGATGGATGCGAGGCCGTCAGCTGCGGTGTGGTGAATGGCCGTGCCGAGGCATACGCCGCCGCAACGGAAGAACGTTAGCTGCAAGTCAAGTTGATTGGGAAAATTTAATTAGCAGCCCATAAAAAAATTTACTTGACCAAGCACAAATTTAAAAATAAATTCTAAAATTTCAGATTTAACAAACTTATGATCGAAACTAGGATTTGACAAGATGAACCAAACAATATCAAAAGTATCTTAATCTTAGTTCAAATGAGCCTAATCAAGTACTATATAGTGCAGCAGCTTCGTTTGATGAATCAGGTGATATTTGAATATTGTGTGCTTATAAACAAAATAAGTATCTCAACGAGAAGAATCCAAAAAACTTAATATTCTCAATTCTAAAATCATTAAGACATTTAAATACCTAATTAATTTTATATTATTAAAGGTGTCAACACATACAATTTGATAGGGATTTGTGATTTAAAATCAAGATAAACCAAAATGCCCCTCGACAAAAATTTATAGATTGACATAATTCTAGTCATTTGAGGAGATTATATGAGGCCATAAGAAGGATTCTAAAAGAGAGAACTCATAGTTTTATATTCAAGCACCCAACACCATCAGCATCAATAAAGTCGTTGTATATCGTCAACACCAATGGTGATGCTCGCTGATGCCACCAAGGTTATCACTTAACTTTGACTCCAATGCTCACTCCAACAAGGTCATTGCTCACTAAAGACAGCAAAGTCGTCATCAATAACGTAGATGCACGCTCACTATAGTCGATGCATGTTATGGACACCAAGACTGATATTTAGCAATTAAGAGACTATTTTGTCTCAAAGTAAATAGTTATCCATATAATATCCTATCATGATGCTTAGAAAAATATTTTGTTCTGAATGTTTTCTTCATTTTTTAAAGAGAGATTGGTTCTTTCTAATCTCTTTTCTTTGGATAGGGTGTTTGTCCAATAAATTTGAACATACCCTTCTTAATTCATCTTAGCAAAAGGAATTCTTTAAAATTCATCCATTTTATAATAGTCAAAGAATTTATACATTTGAATTAACAATCTAGGTCTTATGTCATGTACACCATTATGAGCTACTAAAATGCTAGAAGTTATATAGTGGAGCTCACTAGTTGAAATTTTATGCTACAATCATTTGCTTGCAAATAATATATTTTATTTCCAAGTTAATGATATTAACTTAAACTATCATAAAAAAAACTAATTCATCTCAAAAGTTCTAGAGTATCTCAAATTCTCGAAGATAAGTCCACAACAAAAAATACTCATCTTGTTAAGAAATCAAAAATAAAAAATTATGAAATTGCTCTTTTCAAGCTTTGCTCTAAAATTAAACTTAATAGAGGTGGGAGGCCTTTTGTTGAAATTAGTGGCTATAAATGATTCTATATGTTTAGTTTATTGTGTAAGGATGTAATTTGAAGTTTTTATAGGAAGATAAGGCCATTAGAGAGCTAGGAGGAAGAAACATCAAGACTAGTCAAAATTTGATTATTTTTTGCGCTGATTTGAAATATTTGTTTTGGAATAGGTTTTAAGTGGTCAAAATAGTGGACAATGGAGATGATGTTTAGTTTATGATATGAACTTATGATTCAGATAGTTCGTGGAATTTGATGGGGTTTAAGGCCTTATAGTTGAATGGAAAATAGGATTAGCTAGTTGTCCAATTAAACTTAGTTGAAAACTATAAGGAAGTGTATGAAGTTTTTTGAAGACTTGGATGATGGATAAATTGGCTTGGCTGATGATTAGGGTGTGGAGTGATGTGTGAGAATGATTTAGAAAATATTTTGGGAGTGTTATCAAGTACTTACAAGATAAATAATCAATACCATCAAGAAAAAGTCAAGCTAAGACACCAAGCATTAATACAAAGAAAAATTAAGAAATTCTTTAAATAATTTATCATTCTAAAAGATATCACATACTAGCACTATTTATAATATTACAATAATTATTATCATTAAAAAAAGAGAGAAATTTTGGAGGTGAAGTTGGGTGGCCATTAATGGAGGAAGATGCTAACTTACTTTATTAATTCATTTTTGATACATCATCAAAAATTATCTTGATCGGGCACAAATCTCAAGGCAAAATCAAGTTGGAAACTTCCGAAATTAAAATTGGGACCATCTGAATTCCGATTTCATCAAACTTATAGTCGAATTGAATGTCTCGGAAATATGAACCCAACGACACCAAATCCGACTCAATTCGAGCTCAAATGGGTCCAAATCAAGGGTCCGAAGAGCTATTGAAGGGTTCAAACCATAATTTGGATTACCAAACAGTTTTCAAACATGATGTGCTTATATTCGAATTGAGAGGTTCGACAAGACGAATATAACGAGCCTAAGATCACTGAATTCCGACATCACTAAGGCATTCAAATGTCTATTATTTAGTCCATGATCAAGGGATTCAACATCAGCCGTCCATCCAAACCACTCCCATTTGCCCTTGATCCTTCTCCTATTTACGGGCTATGCCACTCTAGAAAATATATAAATAGACCGCTCATTCTTCTCGAGAAGGGAGGCTCCAAGCAAGAGAGAGATCGGAGATCGCTCTTGTCTCCATGCTCCTCCTCGACCACCGCCTGAGTTCCATTGGATTTTAGACTCCATAGATTTAGTTTGGCCTACTATTTAACTTTATGAGTCACATCTAATCAACCCAATGTCTCTAGTCAACCTAACCATCTCTCTTAATATTGTGTTGACACTAGGTCATTCAAATTGACTTGATCCTCATTAAAGATTATACGACTAGAACACTTATTCTTAGACCCCAAGGGAGCCATTTTGGACTCATCAAGTCGAACCTAGGTCAATTTATTATAACCCTTAATCTAAACCCATTTAGAATCTTCTAATTTGATTTTCCTAAACCTTAATTACCCATTTCATTCCCTAAGATCCACCTAGTCCAGGATAGATCAATTCAATTTAGTCAAACCTACATCAAATAGGCTAATTAGACTTAACCTAAGGCAACTTATGCTAGCTTAACATGAACCTTAGGAATCCTCAAGCCTAACTGATGCGGAGCATCCTCACCGTCGGATGAGTTACCGTTAATTTAAAATACTTTTATATTACATTTTACTTATTTGCTTTTAGTTAGAGCCACAGTCTGCTCCATTAGTTTGCTAACCGCTTTTAGTATTTAGTACAAGCACTTTCGTTTGTTACCAGAGCTATTTTTAGCTCACCTGTTTTGTATTTCTTCTCCCTAAGAAGATGAGTTCCTTAGTTGAAGATATACATTTTCAGGCTAAAGCCTTTCTAGTTTTCCTGCCTTTTTTGATTGTTTTTATGAACCTGATTCTTCCGGTGCATACCACATCACTAACTTTCACTTAAGCATCCTTGGCATGGTCAATGGTTTAAATTTATGACCAAATTCCCTTAATAGAAATGTCAAAATTAGGCTTAAAGTACGCCTAAAACTAAATTAAATTGAGGAAAGCCTTTGCATGGGTAAAAAGACACATAGATTTATCCCTTAGCAGCTATTCTAACAAGGCTTGTCCTCACCTTAGCCTATAAACCGAGACAGATGAGTGGAAAGGGGAGAATCCAAACACTGAACATCTAGACAAAGCCGAATATAGCTTTAGGCTTCGTTTGAGACAACTTTCTTAAAAGCTGTAAAAGAATTGTCCCAAACGAAGGCTTAGAAGGCAGAAGCAGAACCCAAAAATAGAAACGACCCAGCTCAAGGCTTTATCTTCTTTGATTATTCAATGCAAGTATTTCGCCTCAGATCATTTAGATTGCTTTAGGATATTTAGGATTAGGTTAGCCATCCTACAGAGCTTCATTAAATTCAAACAAACACCCTTTTATTCCCCATAATAGCAAGCATGAACTCCCCGTTTAAAAATGTATAAGAAAAGAGGGGAACGAAGTTCAGCCTCCAATGCCTACGGGCTACGCCATCTCATGCCCCGGCGAGCCCGGCCCCTTACCGACTAACCTCCGCACAGCACTCGACATTTTTAGCCGAGCAATAGCCAGCCTCTTCACACTCTCATAGAGGCGAAATTATTTTGTGTGAACGTCAATGCCGTACAGAGCCCAATGAAAATGTGTCACGTCATGTAAAACCCTTCCAAAACTGATTTTTTTGAGTGCAGTTAGTCCGTACGAACTGGCTTTAGTACGGGACGAACTGAAGAAAATTATGAAGAAACCTGTCAATTTCATCTGTACGAAC
Organism: Dendrobium catenatum; assembly: GCF_001605985.2. Lineage (NCBI taxonomy): Eukaryota > Viridiplantae > Streptophyta > Magnoliopsida > Asparagales > Orchidaceae > Dendrobium > Dendrobium catenatum. The sequence continues at coordinate 2,595,840 of NW_021319500.1, read as the reverse complement.
CTGGAAGGGTCGGGACGAACCGTCGGAACGAACTGAACCCGAGCGCATCGTCCAGGGACGAAATAAATTGGAATTAATTTCGTCTGTACGATCCGTGTCCAGAGGAGTTCGTCCCGGGACGAATTTGGATCGTCCGGGACGATCAGTGTTGATAAATATCCGTTAGAGATATTTTGGATTTATTTGAAGAGAGAGAAAGTGAAGGCAGGAGAGAGAAAGTGAAGGCAGGAGAGAGAAAGTGAAGGAAAGAAAAGAAAAAACTTGGTTTTGGAGCCCGCGGAGCGCTTTTCGTCCGACGACGCAGTTGGAAGATTTGTCTGTCTCGTAGTAAGGACTCCGAATCCTATTTCTGTTTTCGAAGATTTTGTGTCTTGGTATTTTTCTGCCCAGTTTTGTGTTTCCATTACCGAATTTCTTGCATATCTTTGAAATGACGAAAGTTTTACCGCGCAACTTTTGATATGTTTCTGATATGATATGTTTGAACGTTTTGAGTATTTTATGTAAAATTTCTACCTGTTATTTTGATTTCCGTGCGATTTTTATCGAATAGAAAATTATTTTGATGTTAAAAAATGTTGCTTCAGTACGATAAAAGTCTTATAATATTGTTGCAGATATTCTGTGATAATTTGGTAAATTTTTGAATTTGTGATTTCTGTGTAAATTCTATATACTGTCGTCTTGCCGCTGACAAGTTTTCTGACGAACTCCGATTTTCTGATTTGAATGTTTTGATGTGTGCATGTTATCAGAAAGGAGTTATAGGGGCCGAAATCCTATGTGATCCCGTTGTCTGGGTCTGAAAAATCTGAAATGAGCTCTGAAATCTGAAATTCTGTATATCTATTCTGTTCTGGTGCTATAAGCACAAAAGAGAGCCATAAGGGAAAGTTCTGGTGCTATAAGCACAAGGGAGATATAAGGGGAAGTTCTTGTGTTATAAGCACAAGGGAGATATAAGGGGAAGTTCTGGTGCTATAAGCACAAGAGAGATATAAGGGGAAGTTCTGGTGCTATAAGCACAAGGGAGATATAAGGGGAAGTTCTGGTGCTATAAGCACAATGGAGATATAAGGGGAAGTTCTGAAATGTGAAAGTAAGCTTTGTTCCGAATTCTACATATATCTGTTATGTTCTGGTGCCACAAGCACAAAGGGAGACATAAGGGGTCAGAATCCGTATAGATTCTGTAAGGGTCTGGGAATTTGGAATCTGAAATCTGATATGTGATATGTGATCTGAAATCTAATGTTTAATATCTGATAACCTGTTCTGTGACGTATCTGATCTGTTTTATGAATTATTTGATTTGAATTATCTGAGATGAATGTGATTTTATCTGATTTGAAGTATGTTCTGTATGATTCTATTATTCTGTACGATTTTGTTCGTTCTGTACGATTTCTGTTTACTCCGTACGATTCTGTCTGTGCTGTGAATCTGACTCGTGAATTCTGTTTTTCTGTATCAGTGATTTGAGTTCTTTTTGATCAAGTATTTGTATTCTGATGACTATATGATTTCTACATGATTCTCTGATTTCTGTACGGCAATTTGAATAACTGCTTCTGGTGAATTATCTGATTTGTTTTGGTGAATTATCTGATATATGATTTTTGATTTCTGTACGATTCAGTTTATTCTGTATGATTCTGTTGGTTCTGTACGATTCAGTTTATTCTGTATGATTCTGTTGGTTCTGTACGATTCCGTTTATTCTGTATGATTCTGTTGGTTATGTACGATTTCGTTAGTTCTGTGAAATCTGACTTGAATATTCTGCTATTCGAAATAAATTCAGTTCTTCTACATCAGCTGTTTGATTCTAATCAAGTATCTGAATATCATATTTCATTTGATTATATACGATTTCTGTGATTATCTGAATACTGTACGGATTTATAAGTTTCCTGTCATTGCACGATTTCATTGATATTTCATATAGTACCTATAACTGAACACAGATACCGATATGGATATTGATACTGCATCGATTCGTTGATACTACCGATACCAATACTGATACTACTGATTCACCGATACTGATAATTGTACTGATCTTATAGCAAGTGATACACCGAATGCTGACCGATACATGTGATACACTGACCATATGATATAGAATATGATTTTTACTGTATTGATTATTTTATGTGATTTCATACCGTTTGATATTATTAACCGAAAGTGATTTCTTTATTGATCTAATTGATTCTATTGATATGATTGAGTAATGTTAATCGTATTTGATTTGACGGATTTACTAGTACGGACTTATTTAATGTGCCGATTTATCGTTACTATACGGATTTGTTGTTACTACATGATTTCACCGTTATAGCATAATCGTTCATTTTGTCATTAGATTGTTACTGATATTGATACATATACTGCTACTACTGATTCACTGAACTGACTTTATGCCGTGATATACTGAGCAAGTGACATGTGTCTCACTGAGCACGTAATACTAATTACTGGATTGCATATGATTTATTGAGCAAGTGTTAAAGAACTGGAATTTATAAGTGTATGTTGGTATGCTGTGATACGATTCTATTACATTGATTTGACTGATGTTATAGACTGATGTGATAGATCAGACTACTATTAAAGAGATTTGATGCACAAACTGATTTATTGAGCTTTATGGATTTCCTACTGTTCACTGATTCTATCATTGATGATTTCAGATTCTATTATTTATGCAGTAATTTCTATTTATGTACTGATTTCTCTGTTTCTGTACTGATTGTTGTATCTGCATTGATTTAAGATCATGTGCAAGTGACTGACAATGATTTGACTATTTAACATGCATATTACTTTCGTGTCGTGCTTTGATTTCAGTTGTAGGCTTTGGCAACCTGCTGGGCTATTTAAGCTCATTATATGTGGTTAACAATTTCAGGTACAGAGCCTTTTGCGTGAAGTTTCTTTCAGACGCTAGTATAGGTTTTCGTAGTTTATGTTCTGGCTTTGTTTTGTAGCCCGAGCGGCTATTGTACATGTTCTTTTGGATGTATATGTTATTTTGGACGCTCCTTTTGACTGTATATATGAAATGCCGAAATATGTATTATAGTATTTTGATGTACTTATTTTTTTTAATGCAATTATCATTTCTGGATGTCTGTATTGATCTGAGCGGAAAAAAAAAAAGAAAGAAAGTAAGACTGTCAGACGAATCCTTTCACTATTGATGTCTGGGACGTTACACGTCATCTCCTACTCGGTACCGAAATTTGATACTACTCGGTACCAAGCTCGGTACTGCTCTATACTGAATGACGTGGTTATTGTGGAAATGTGAAGAACAAGAAGGAAAGAAGAAGACAAGAAGCGAAGATAGAAACTTAGACAGAAAATGAGAAATTTTATTATATTACTTTCCTTACAGATTACAACCTATAAATAGACTCTAGGACAGACAATGCCGCTACATATGCGGCCATATATATGATATATTATTTATTATTATTTTTTTTTTTTTGGAAAAATTAGGGGCAGAAAGCCCTTTTCATTGATTTAAAAAAAACTAGTTACATGTGTAAGAAAATAAAAGAAAACTAGGTGAAAGAATTCACCAAAAGAACCAAAATTTAACACATGTCAAAAACTAATAAGAAAGTTGGATTATGAAGTAGTTGGGCTCAGGAACAAAATCAATTGCCGACACCAGAGCAAAATCCCGGTTGCAGGCAGTGCCCTCCAGAAAAGGATCGGTTGCAGTTGTCTACCCTCCAGGGGAATGGCAGGGGCAATTGGACATCATCGCCCCCAGATCCAACAAATACGCATCCAGCAGCCAAAAACCAAGGCCAAAAGCAGCATCCAAAACAGAGGAAATCAGACGAACCAATAAGAGAATACCAAAACAAAACAGCATACATTATGTATCCCTCCAGTTAACGATCTTAGCGTATATAGCTTGCTTAATCCTCAGACAGATTGAGTTAGCAGAAGAAGTAGACAAGGCAAATCTCCTATCATTTCTTTCACGCCAAACATAGTAGATAGTGCAGCATATAGTAAGAACATAAATTCTCTTGGTATGAGTAGAGAAATTGGGATTGTCATTGACCCAATCAAAAAGCTGCAGCAGATTGGGCCTAAGAAAAATGGTATTGCATTCCGGTACAAGAGAGGTGATAATAGAGTGTGTGAAAGAGCAGTCAAAAAATAAGTGTGCAGAACTTTCAGGGTAGTTTTGACAGAAAGAACAAGCAAGGTCCACTCCAATGTTTCTTTTGTTGAGTTCCCAAGCAGTTTTGAGTCCTCCCACAAGAGTAAGCCAGGTAAATACAGAGTATCTCAAAATATGCCTTTTATGCCAAACATATCCAGACCAAGCACAAAGGGGCAAGGTCTGGTAAAATTCTTTAACAAAATTAGATAATTTAGCTTTCAGGTTACTATTCCATATCAAGCAAGGAGCTTGGCTATCAGTAATGCTGACATTAATAATAAAGTTCACCAAATCAGTAGGCATGCCAAGAGGAAATTGCCATTCCCCATCAACAATGAAATTGCTAACCACGTGCTTACCAAAATTGAGTCCTGTAGGATGAAGATCTGCCATACGATTATTGTTACACTAGTAATCCCAAACAAAAGAGAATTGGGAGGAAGGTGTAACATTAAAAATCCAATTAGCTTTAGAAGAATTAGCTGTTAAATATATGCTTTTCCACATTTTAGTAGCCTTAGTGTCAGGCGGCTTCCAGGGAGACAAATAAATCATTAATAACCAGTCAGCAAGAGGTGTCTTACGAGTGTAAATCCTATGTATTAAGGAGCAGTTGAAAGCATATTGGAGAGCCAAGATGCTGGGGATCCCAAGCCCCCCTTTATCTTTAGGCATGCAGACAGTATCCCATGCTACCAAATGTAACTTATTAGCAGCAGATATGTCCCCAAAAAACAAGAACTTAGAGGCTACTTTTCTAAAAAATTTTATAACAGCCTTTGGTAAAATAGCTCCCCGAATCCAATAGGCTATGGAGTTTAACATAGTTAATTTGAGATACTATAATCTACCAGCTAATGATAACAGATTAGCATTCCATCCTGAAAGTTTCTTAGTAATTTCTTCCATGAGAGGAGAAAAATCAGAAATTTTAAGCCTCTTGAAAGATATAGGAATACCAAGATAAGTAGTGATATCTTTGGGAGCCAAGGTAAAGGCCGTACATATCATGTCCACATTCACAAAGTGTTTTGGTAGCATGATGGAGCTTTTATGAAGGTTCATATGCAGGCCAGAAGCATTAGAAAAACAGTTAATAATATGCTTTAGGTGCCTACAGTTGTTAAGACTAGCTTCTCCAAAAACAAGCAAATCATCCGCATATAGAAGACGACTAATCTTAAAATTACCGTATGTGATTCCCACAAAAGGCAGATGGTCAATAAGAGAGGAAAAAGCATCCATCACAATACAGAAGAGATACGGGCTTAGGGGACAACCCTGCCTTAACCCAGTCGAAGATGAAAAGTATCCCTCAAGAGCCCCTTTGATCACAATGGAGAAATTTACGTCAGAGATACAAGCCTTAATCCAGGAGATAAATAAGGGGGGAATACTTTTCTGAACAAGACTAGCCAGCACAAATTCCCTTGATACCGTATCAAAAGCCTTACGAATATCATACTTAGCACAAAAGATGTTTTTCTTCCTAGAATTAGCAAAAGAGAGAAGTTCTTGAGCCAAAATAATATTATCAGTGGAGATTCTACCATTAATGAATCCAGATTGAGTCTCCTTGACAATTAAAGGCATGATGGGCTTAAGCCTAGATGCCAGAATTTTTGAAACAATCTTGTATATCACATTACAAAGGGCAATTGGCCTGAAATCAGCAAAAGAGGATGCATGCTTGGACTTGGGAATTAGAGCTAAAGCCGTAGCTTTGATGCCAAGTGCTAGAGTGCCATTTACAAAAAAGAATTTAACAACCTTACAAACCCAAGGGCCAATAATGTGCCAGCTATGCTTGTAGAAGTAGTAATTGAAACCATCAGGGCCCGGGGAGGAGGAGGCAGCACCATCAAAAACAGATTGCCTAATTTCATCATCTGTAACAGGTAAAATAAGAGAATCGGCAAGAAGAGGTTGAAGTGTGTTACCAGATGGAAAGATGTCCATGTTCAAATCCTCAATAAGAGGAGGATTGAAAAGCTTATGGAAATGATTGATGATATCAGAAATTGCATCAGGCCTAGAGATATTAGAAGACGTTCCCAGATTAATAGCAGCATTATTGTAAGCTTTTCTGCGCCTAATTTTTGCATACAAAAACTTAAGGTTATCCTCTCCCTGAGAAAGCCACGAGGCCTTAGCCCGTTGGATGATCCAAGAAGAATGGAGAGAGGAGGTTTTAGAAATATTATAATTTATGCTCTTAAGTTGCCTAACCTTTTTTTGGGACATTAAGTTGCCTAACCAAGCACTACTAAAAAGAAGGCATAAAGACAGCATTAATTAGCAGCGGTTTTTAAACTGCTGCTATATGTCACCTATAGCAGCGGCTATAACCGCAGCTACAAAAATAAAAAAAATTTATCATATTTTTAAATGCGGTTTAAACCGCTGGCGTTAAACCCGGTTTAATCTTATAGTTGCCTACTCCATTTAACCGATTTGTGCCCTAGCCGCTCTCACATCGCATGGATACATGCCAGACGATTGACTTTTGTATTTGATTCTCTTTTTTTGATGAAATTCCATCTGTTCATTTAATTTTTTACTTGAATCAAGAGTTTGAATTACAGGTTATACATACACAAGTATCACCAAACATCCAATGACAAATTATGATAATTTATTCGTCAAAGATTGAAGTTAGAGAAGCGCATCAAGGCAGAGGACTGGGCTAAACACAAGGATGAATAGATCTTTAATTTTAAGTTTTGGTCATTGAATCTTATTTTAAATCAAGTTTCTTGAGGTGCTGGAACAGCCGCTGTTTAATCCAATGTGGATCGTAGGGAAGAAAAATATGAATAGAGTGATCAAAGCTTCAATTTGGACATAATAAGATGTAATTATATTTGTATAGTATTTTATTGATATTTGTAATTTGATAACAAATTTGTTTTTTTTTTCATAATATTTTTTTTAATTTATTCTATCTTTTAGCAGCGATTTTAACACATACAAAAAACGCTGCTATAGCATTCCTACAGCAGCACTAATGAAACCGCTGCTGAAGCCTTTGCAGCGAACGCAAATACAGCGGATTTGCAGCGGTTTTTAAACCGCTGCAAATAAATTACTATGTGTTTAAACCGCTGCAATAGGTCACAAAAAGTGCTGCGAAAGCTTATTTTTTTAGTAGTGAAAAGTCATCATTACGAGGTTCTAGATTAATCTGCTCAAGACATTCAAGTTGCCTGCGGTGCAAATATTTATTATATTATATCCCTAATAGCTGTACTTGATTCTCTCCTCATACAGCCAGGAGAAGCCGTGCAATTTTTGGCATGCTGAGAGCTGATGGTGAAGCAAAAGACACCAATTAAACACTATCCAAATAAACTTGCAACGTCTGAGCCACCAAAACCAATAGGAAAATGCCATATGCGCCAGCCCAGCTTGCGCGGACCAATATAAATAAAGTGAATTTGATTAAATAGTAAGATAATTTAGAAAAATCTTAAAAAATTTAACTATTGTTAAAAAAAATCAATCAAATTATACATACATGATATTAGTTAAGTTTTCTTTAATTATTTAAATGTAAAAATAATATTTTAAAATTATAGAAAATTAATTTAAATGTTATATATAGATAAAAAAATAATAATAATTTATTACATTTAGTTTTATTGAGTTTTAGTTTTTATTCAAATACAGCGGATTTGCAGCGGTTTTTAAACCGCTACAAATAAATTACTATGTGTTTAAACCGCTGCAATAGGTCACAAAAAGTGCTGCGAAAGCTTATTTTTTTAATAGTGAAAGTCATCATTATGAGGTTCTAGATTAATCTGCTCAAGACATTCAAGTTGCCTGCGGTGCAAATATTTATTATATTATATCCCTAATAGCTGTACTTGATTCTTTCCTCATACAGCCAGGAGAAGCCGTGCAATTTTTGGCATGCTGAGAGCTGATGGTGAAGCAAAAGACACCAATTAAACACTATCCAAATAAACTTGCAACGTCTGAGCCACCAAAACCAATAGGAAAATGCCATATGCGCCAGCCCAGCTTGCGCGGACCAATATAAATAAAGTGAATTTGATTAAATAGTAAGATAATTTAGAAAAATCTTAAAAAATTTAACTATTGTTAAAAAAAATCAATCAAATTATACATACATGATATTAGTTAAGTTTTCTTTAATTATTTAAATGTAAAAATAATATTTTAAAATTATAGAAAATTAATTTAAATGTTATATATAGATAAAAAATAATAATAATTTATTACATTTAGTTTTATTGAGTTTTAGTTTTTATTATGCTAAGATATATAGAATCATTTTAAAGAAACATTTATTAAATTTAATTTAATATTAAATGAAAAAAAAATTATTTAAATATAATTTATTTTAATTATTTAATTATTTATCATCTTTTGTAAAAAAAACCGAGAATAAATGCATTGATGAATGAATAAAAAAAGAAAATAATAATAATAATAACAATAATAATACATAAATAGTATGTATTCAGATTGAATATCTGCATATATTTACTTAATATTAAAATATAACTTAAATATTGAATAAATTATAAAGTCCATTTAATTTAGCACACATCATTTGTTGGCCATGCATCTAATTCACTTTCATGCATAGAAAATATATATATTACCAGTAATTATTTGATATTAAAATAAGTAATAATTTTAATATTAAATAAATAAATTATTTAAAATACAAAATATCCAAAATTATATATTATCATACATTGCATATATTTAGCATATTCCGGCTTAAAAAAAGGATAATTACACTTGTATCCCTTTATTCCTTTCGTAAAAAAATAAAAGGAATGAAGTCTTAATTATGCATCCATGCATGTCATGCATTCATATACATAATACATGCCACCATATCATGCATGCATCTAGAAGCAAATTGAAGTTCTGTTTATCAATAATAATTCCCTAAACATGATTACGTGCATGCAGCATGCTTACACATTCATATGCCGCAGACACACATATCATGATGCATCTTATTGCAATGATACAAGCCCCGTGGCTGTGCCGTGATGTGTTCAGAGTTGCAATTTCATTGTTTTATTACTGGAATCCATTTTGACAGGAGATCTTAAAGTAGCAGACCTCAGGACTTATGGCATGCATCTCCAAAAAAAAAATCCTTTTTTTCACTCCAAAATGCAGTGAAATTAAAAAATATTGTGATTCATCTCCAATCTAACTCTATTTTACACGCTTATGTGAAGATAATCGTCTTTCTCCTCTTTCGTGTGTTTATTCCACAAATCTGGTTGAGACACAGAAAAATCACGTAGGTGAATACTGCAACGTCAATATTGACGTCGCACTATTCACCTGCAAGCAAATAACGGAAGATTTGTCATTCGGGTGGAGTGACTGAACGACACCATAAACATATTTGACGGTTAGAGATGCCCTAAGGAGGATAGTTAATTAAGAATTTACACAAATTTTTTTTTTTACTTATCTTTTGAAGCTTTAGAGTACTTTTATTTCTTTATATAGCAATTTCAATATTTTAAAACTGATATCAATGTTCTTCTGGTAAACTTAACCCCTAAAAACTCTAATTTAAAATGTGAAGTTATATGTTATTTAAAGATCAAATTTGCTTACCTGGAACATGACAAGAGGCACATCAGCACGGTCGGAGCCATCAGCAAAAGGAACAAGAAGCCGTCGGAGCTCATCGGAAGGCGTGAAATCGCCAAAATCTTCCACCGCCGATTCAGATCGGGCGACGACAAAGAGGGCACCCTCAGCTGTGCATCGGATGCAAAGACGGCCGTCGGTTCCTGAAACGAGGCGGCCAGCGAGAGGGTAGAATGAGACGAGGGTGCGGGCTAGGGTGGCCTTGAGAGTTTCCGGCGAGAAGAATCCGGCGTCATTGAGGGGGCGGCGGTAGAAGTAGACGGTGGCGGTGTGAGACCGCACGGCAAGGAGGTCGAGGTTGGAGAGCCAGATATCCTCCGCCGGGGTCTCCACGCTGGGGATCACTAGTCCCTTTTCGATGATTTCGATCGGCGGATAGGCTCCCATTTTTCAGTTCGCTTTGGTGGAATACTTTTTCCACTTAGAGGTTTCGGTAGAGATTTTATAGCTATGCAGATAAACTTTACGGTTTTAGTGCTGCGGGTTGGTGTAATTCTTATGTGTGTGCATATATATTTATATTAGATTAAATTGAAAAATAATATTAGATATATAAATATTTTGATATGATTGAGTAATTAAAATGATATAAAATAAAATAAAAATTTAACTATTAGATATATAAATATATAAGAATTATGTGATAGATGTGAATCCTCCATGTCTTTTATATAAAAGTGATAATTCACTTCAGAATATTTTTGTTGTTTGAAAAATGAATACAATGTAAAATAGAATACAATGAAAAATGAAAGCCTTATGTTTGTAACATTTGAAATTATTTGAATGAGTGTAAAATAAATATAAATGATTATGACTTTTATTTGGCTTCAAGTAAAATGAATGTATTATAAAATTCAATGATGTTGGTGCCTGTAGTTTGGAGGTTGACTCGCGTGATGGCCTCGGACGGTGCAGCAATTGGTTATTGCCAACTATGGAGGTGAGTAGTGATAGGTGTCAAGAAGTTGCTGATAGCTTTGGTGGTGGTGATACAGCGAGCCATCGTATTAGACGGCGGCAAGCGAATAGTCAATGATGGCAAGCCAAATATGACAACAACGAGATGTGATGGACAACGGTGGCAATGAAAGACTACATTGGGCTGGTGGGTAACAACGACTTGCTTTGACAATGATAGAATTTACAATATACGTAAAAAACACTTCAAAATTAAAATATATGATGAATTTCAACAATTTTAAAATTTTTATACATATTTATTTTGTTTCACATCATACATCAATATTTTTTTTTAAAAATAGTGTATTTGAATTACTTTACATCCCTTTTCTTTCAAACAAAATAGTTCCTTTGTTTTTATAATCATACAAAAATAAAAATTGTTTCAAAAATTCTAGATCACTAGCGCTTTCAAACTTTAATTCTTGACTTAATTATTTAATTCTTAAAACATGCTTTGTGATTCATAAATAATTTATATATATATGTGTGTGTGTTACATTCTTATGTACTAGTTTGATATTTAAGAAATAGTTATTCATACATATTTGCATTCTAAAATAAGGTTTGATTGGTTGGCTAGATGGAGGATTCAAGAACTATTCATGAGAATTTTTTTGATGAGCATTAGCAAGTGGGCGGTGATGATAATGTGGTATAGTCATCTAATGATGCATGTAATGATGGTTCAGAAACTACTAAAAAGCGTAGAAGAATGACATCAACATTTTGTGATCATTTTGAGATATTGTTTAACGTCAAAGATGTAAATGTAAGAAATATATATGATGCACAATATCTATGTGATAGTAAAAATGACACTAATAATTTAAGGCGTCACTTACAAAATTATAATAAAAGATATATGTGAGATATAGGCCAGCTTATATTGCAAACCAACACTAACATATCTATCTCTATAGATGATTGTAAGTTTGAATTTGCATAATTTGATGATTTATTTATTGCTTGTATCATCATGCATGATTTGTCCTTTCAATGTGTTGGCATTCAAGCACTTTTGTTGTATCTTCTTCGAGACCTTCAAATATTTCTTAGGAATATTGAAAAGAGTGATTGTAAGAAATTATTCACTAAAGAAAAAACTCTATAAGATCACAGTTATCAAAGTGCACTAGTAGATTTTGTCTAACATCAGACTTACAGACGTCAATAAACATTGATGGATTTATTTTCTTAAGGGTGTATTTTATTGATAATGATTGACATCTACATAAAAAAGATCATAAGTTTTTCTTTCATGACACCCCCTCATATATCGATATTTGAGAAGTTACAATATCTTGTGCTTGAATGAAAAATAGAGTCCAAGCTCTTCAATATTACTTTGGATAATGCCTCTGCAAACAAAGTTTATGTAGACTTATTGAGAAATCAGCTTAATTAATAAGGTGCTTTGAGGGATTTGCAAGAAAGCAGAAATTTCTAGATTGTGTTAAGCATATTTATTTAGAATCGAAAAGAGATCTTAGCCAAGATGTTCCAATAAGATGGAACTCTAGTTTCATAATACTTGATAGTGTTATATACTATCGAAGAGCTTTCGTACATCTGGAGTTGTGTGATTTAAACTATAAAGCTTATCCTATTGTTGCAGAATGGGAGAGAGTAAAAGCTATTTGTACCTTTCAATCTCCTTTATGTGAAATTACATGTGTAATATTTGGCATGAAGTGTCCAATAACAAATCTTTACTTTCCTTTCATTTCAACTGCTTATGTAACTTTAAAATATGAACTTTCATTTAGTCATGACTACATTAAAAGAATAATTGTATGGATTATTGAAAATTTTGAAAAGTATTGGTTAGAGTTTAGTGACATATTGGCGATATCAATTATTCTAGATACTCGATATAAATTTACATTTGTAGAGTGGTGCAACAGAAAATTGTATGAAGTTAATTATGCATTCGAATTAAAAAAAAAGTAAGAGATAGATTATTCTCATTATTTGCAAACTATATAAGGGGAAGTGGTGAAAGTTCCAATGCAACACAGAGGAGACATAATGATGTCTGTAGAAGCTCTTTTTTTACTATCATTAAGTCAGAATTTCTTCAAGTATTTGCTATACTACAATCATTTTTTCAACTATTCATATTAGTGTTTTAGTTTGATCAATAAATTTTGAGATTCCAAAATATTATTTTGATTCGTTCTAAGAGAAAGTCATTTTGCCTAAAAAGTCAGAATTTGAAGTCTACCTCATTGAACCTAAACTTGATAGGAAAATTGTATTAGAAATATTACAATTTTGAAAAGGCAATCAATATAGATTTCCTGAAGTCTCTGCAATGGCTCGTGATGTGTTGTGCATTTTCATAACAATAGTAGCCTATGAATAGTGTCTTTAGTAATATTGGTAGAATCTTGGATCAGTATCGAAGTGCACTTAAACTTGATATAGTAGAGGCCTTAGTTTGTGTCAAGGATTGGTTGTATGGAGAAAATGGTGCAGTATCTTATAACCTATTGAATTCCTCCTTTATTTATTTATTCATTCACTTTAATTATTTATGAGGTTAATTTTATATCTTGCAGCAAAAAAATTATCTTGAACTTGAAGCTGTGATAGAAGATATCCAAAATTTAAATGTTAGCCAAGTCGAAGAAGATATTGGTGAAAGTTCGGTCATTAGATAATTTTACATCCTCTTTAAACATGTTTGTGTTAGCTATTGGCCTGTTACTGGATGTGAATTGAATTTATTATAGGCAGTTGGGTCTTGGGTGTTGGTTGTTAGCTTGTTGATGGTTGTGAGGTGATGGATGCAGGCTTATTGTTGGCTATGAACTGAATTTATTATCAACTTATGGTCTGTTGCAATTCTAAACTGAATTGGTTGTTGATCTTATTATTTTTATATATGTGATATAAACTAAGCTAACACCTGGTTCAATGTTGATGATTTAGTGATTTTGTACTAGTAGCCTATTAGTTGAAGCCTCTTATAGCTGTTGGATAATTTATTTTTGGGTTGTAGTGATTTCTAAATGGTTGGTTGTTATTGAACTAGCTTGTGAACTTGTTGGCTTAACTTATATTGCTGAACTTATATTGTCGGTCGCTACTCAATAGTGGTTGTTGTTGAACTTGTGTTTATGTGTTACTTATTAGCTACTTAGCTATTGTTGAACTTGTTACTTATTAGCTATCCTTGGCTATTTTTCAGGCTGTTTGTAGCCTGCAGTAATCTTATGATTGTTGTTTTCGAAACTTGTCTATTTGCCTGGTTGAGTGTTGGTGAGTTCAAGTAATGAGAGCTTAAGCAATGATGATAAACCCTTCTAAATTAAATGTAAGAGTCCCTTAAGACAAAAACTAAAAACTATTGCAATCATATGGCATTTGTATTAAGGTAGCCTGAGCAGATACTATCAAATTTAAACTAAGCTTAACTTAATACAAAGTGCAAAGGGTCGCCTTGAATGGTAATAGAAATATTCATTACTCACATTTTCTTAGTTGCTAAATGCATTAAAAGATAAATCTGAGCTTCATATTAACTTAAGCATTTTATTTGAATTCTATCTAACCATTTTTTTGCAGTTTATTCTACTTGAAGTTTCGAAGATAGATTTTTCTCCATTTTCCAGCAGTAAATTCAAAGATTTGTAATTTGTTTCTCCTGTATTGACTGTAATGTAAAAAAGTTTGGCTGTAAGCTTGTAATGCAAACTGATCTATTGCAAAATTATCTGTTGAATTTGTTCTCACACCGTCTGCACTCCGCACCTAATAATTGAGAAATTATTAGGTACGGAGTGCGGACGGGAGAATCGTCTGCACACTAGTATAAAACAGTGTTCGGTACCGTTCGGTACCACTCGGTACCGCTGGGTACCGCTCGGTACTCTGATATTGGTGAAAGTTCGGTCATTAGATAATTTTACATCCTCTTTAAACATGTTTGTGTTAGCTATTGGCCTATTACTGGATGTGAATTGAATTTATTATAGGCATTTGGGTCTTGGGTGTTGGTTGTTAGCTTGTTGATGGTTGTGAGGTGATGGTTGCAGGCTTATTGTTGGCTATGAACTGAATTTATTATCAACTTATGGTCTGTTGCAAATCTAAAAATTAGTCTCTGTTAAGAAAATTTTGAAGTAGCACTAGTATTTTTTTTAAAATAGTAAACCAACTTAAATTTGAATTTTTTATACAGTAAACAGTTTATTATTATTATTTTTTTTAAAGAAGTTGGTTTTCAAGGTCATTTCGAGTTGACCCGATGCTTGAGCGGAGCAAATTCGGGCTAAGAAAATAGCCCCCAAACTCTAATTGGGTCGGGTCAAAATAAGGCGTGTTGAAGTCCAGTTCAACCCGAATCGGACCGCCGACCTGCTTTGACACCCTATCTTATCTCAGTGAGAAATAAAACAAAAGATCTAACTATTTCAAATGATTTTATTAAACACGTTTATTCTCTTGAAAAATAAAACAAAACAAATCATCACTGTGATTCCAGTGAGAAATAAAACAGGAAGGGAACTTGTGAAGACTTCCGACTCGGAAAGACAGAAACACAAACAATTTCAAGATATGACTGAGAACTGATTTAAAATAAAGATATTCCGGTTCACAAGAGCCAAACCGGTTCAGTTATGAGCCGAACCAGCACTCCCAATGTCTTCATAAAATATCTCCTTGAACCTTCCCATTTTACCCTCCTCCATTGTCATCACAACCGAAACGCCTCCTTCTTCCTCCTCCTCCGGCGAGCTCGGCATAAGATAAGCCAAGCCACCGAACTGCATACACGCTCTTCCCATATAAACCGGCTTCCCCCACCCGAAATCCGCATCATAAACCGGCATTCCCATCCAACTAACCACCCACAAATCCGTCTGCGGCATAACCCACCCATCTTTCCTCAGCCCAACATCATTCACTTTCTCCTCCAAGTAATCCACCAACGACCTTATAAACTCATCATCAAGTGCCTTCACCGCATCGTCAATCTTCGCGGCCGCTCCAAGCTCCGACAGTACCTCCCCTGCCGTGGCCTTCGCCGACGTGCGGAAGACGGCATTGCCCAGGTAGCCGTCGGGGAGAGGCGGTCGCAGGCGGGTACGGGTGTCGGCGGCAATGTAGATTCGAGTCGAGCAGGATGGGTCGAGCCCACGGGCTTTGCAGGCGGAGCGCCAGATGTGGGAGACGACGGCTTTGAAGGTGGAAAGAGGGGGTTTAGGATTGTTTTTGTTGGGGGTGGTTTTGAGAAGGGAGAGATGGTGGTTGGAGAGTTTGAGGATGGCGGAGGTGAAGGGAGGGTTAGTGGAGGAAGGAGCAGACTGTGTGGATTGGGTGGTGTAGCAGTCGATTTGGGTGGTGGAGGTTATGGATGGAGGGGAGCGGGCTCGGAGGATGGTGCGGTTGACGGACGGGAGGATGGGAATTTGAGTGTCGGTGTGGGTGATTCTGGCCCACGAATTTATAAAGTGGAGGGATCCGAGACCGTCGGCGGCGGTGTGGTGAATAGCCGTGCCAAGGCAGACGCCGCCGCACCGGAAGAAGGTTAGCTGCAAGTCGGTTGGCGGAAATTTTGAATTAGCCATCCATCCTCAATTATCAAAGAGAGCAATTTTAGAAAAGAAAAGAAAAGAAAAATGCCGTACTTTATTGCCATTTTACCAAATCCGATAAGCGGGACAATATTTTATATATCCTCACCCGACAAGCAACATGTGTGCCTTAATGATATAAACGGTTCAACCATCTTTGGCTATGAAAAATCAACGAGTTTTTGTCGTTTGTCTTTATCTATATTACTGTGTAATAAATAGAAAGTTTTTATTTTTTTGTCCAGTGATATATTTAATCTTAAAAATTAATATATTAAGGACTTTTAGAAAAATGTAAAAACTATTTGAATAATTGAACGTGCCTTCAATAGAGAGCTCTTATTTCAACTCCGTAAGCTCACTAAAGCTCTTTCATAAATAAAAAATTGAGATAAAGATCTTTTTAAAACAGTTTTATTTTACTTAAAAAAATGATTTAAGAAATAATAAGAAAATAGTTCCAAACAAAATCAAAATATGGGCATAAGCAATACCCTTTCTATATATAATGAATTCATCCAAAATTCAAAAAATAAGTAATCTCATTTTAATATGTTGGTTAAGAGTTTTGATTGTCAATTAAGAGTTTTTAAATTTAAATGATATGTGTGTAAATTTATCTTAATTGATCTAAATACCCCAAAAAAATAAAAATTTCAAAGAATAACAGAATGCAAAAGAACGAAGATAACAGTTACAGGTATATAATGTTTGTAAATTTCATTATAGAATTTCAACAAGAATGAGAGGTACCAATGGTCACAGCTCACCTTGACTTGTTGGTTGTTTCGACTAAGAGGTCTTGTATTCGAGTTTGTGTATGCATTGTATGTACGAATTTGTCTTAAATGGCCTAAATGTCCCAAAAAAAAAGAGGCACCGATGGTGCTGAATGCAATGGATAGTTAGCGTTGAATGGTTGAGATGAAGTGTTGAAAAAGGTTGCTGCATGTGCGTAGTGCACTAGAAAATTAGAGTGGAATCCGATAATAAAATCGTTAATGTTGCTTATGAATGCGCTTATCCTTAACATCTAAGGCTTCATTTGGGGTGACTTTTTTATTGCTTCTTAGAGCAGATTTTTAGTACAAAAATTAAAATTTTATAATAAAAAATTATTTTAAGAAGCAGTAAAAAAAGTAATCCCACACGAAGCCTAAGCTTCCGATTGGGACGACTTTTTTATTGCTTTATAAAATAATTTTTTAGTACAAAAATTTTAATTTTGGTACAATAAAGTTGCTTCAAGAAGTAGCAAGAAAGTCACCCCAAACAATGCCTAATACATCCATTCAACAGTAATTAAGTATTGTGCTCTGTACCATTAGATCAACGTATTTATATCCATCACTGTTGCTGAAAATCTGTAATGAAACCTGCAAGTATTATATCCATGTAACTATTTTGCTTTGCTTCTTCTCTGCATTATGCTTTTCCCAGTTCCCAGTTTTATGAATTCTCCTAAAGTCATTACTGTTGCTGCCGATCGGTGTGATTATCCTTAACAAAATAATTATAAAACTTAATTTACTTCTAATTACAAAGTTAAGCCAATTCTTTTCTTAATTTGTTTTGTCTTCTAGAAAACCGAAACATGTTTGATTTATTTTGACCTGAACTGGTATTTTCCCTTTGCTTCAATCCTACTCAATCGCGCTGTAACTTTTGGCAACTTCAAAAACTATTAATGCAATCACTAAATTGATTATGAGCGTCAGTTCCATGCAAAAGTTATTTTTCTAATGGAAAATAATAATAATAATAATATGCATGAATTTTATAAAAGTGTTTTAATTTTAATTTGAAATAAATCAAATATGTTAAAATTTATTTTATATTTATTACGGCATATTACAAATATATTAAAATATGATGATTGAAGGCCAATATAAAAGTAGAAAGTTGGAGCATTTTGCCATTTTCAACGTGTGTGATTTTAAAATCTTCAGTCTTTAATGATTTTTAAATACATGAAAATAAAAATATCAAGTTATTTCAAAATTCTTAATTTTTCTTTTATTTATTTAAAACTAAATGTTTTTAATTTTAAAAAATAAAAATAAACACTTTTTTTATTCATATAAATCAAATACATGAACTTCGAAACTAAGATCCTTCAATTGATAGCAAAAGCTTCAAACTTAAAGAGCAAGAAGATCTATTTTGGAGCAATGATGTTAATCAAATGAAGATTGAATGGAGTCTTTAGGCACCTTTTCAGAATTTTTTTTTTCTTGCATCTTTTTTATCATATTATATAATTTTTTGAGATATCAAAGAAATTTAGTATGGCACTCAAATTTATAAAAAAAAATAAATTTTTTGAGAAAAATACAAATAATTTTATTTAGAAAGAAAAAGTGATAATAATAAGTTCGATCTCCTAAAGTCATGGGCGGATCCCCATATTAGTGAGGGGGGCAAATGCCCACCCTCAAAATTTTTTTTAAAAATTTTAGAGGGTATTTTTTGGAATATTTTTGGTATTTTGGATATTTTGCCCCCTCTCAAAAAAAATTTTTGTCCTAATTTTATCAATCATAATCATTTTTGTCCATCCCCTACCAAAATTTTTTTTTTGCCCAACCTAAAAAAAGAAGCTAGATCCGCCCCTGCCTAAAGTTATGATTTTTTTGTCCTTTAGCCAGTGATAAGTCAGGAATGTTTTTGTAGTAGGAGTGCAAATTAATTTTTTTAAATATTTTCTCAAAATTTTCATACAAAATTTAGGCCAGCGTTAGCAGTTAAAAAAAAGGAATAAAATAAAATAAAAAGAAACAATTTTAGGTGGCCATGCGAAGTGAGCTTACCTGTAACAGCACAAGCGGCATATCAGCCTCGTCGGCGCCATCAACACAAGGAACAAGAAGCCGCCGGAACTCATCGGAAGGTGCAAAATCCCCGAAATCTTCAACGGCCGATTCTGATTTTGCGACGACAAAGAGGGCACCCTCGGCCGTGCATCGGATCCAAGGACGACCGTCGGCTCCGGAAACGAGGCGGCCGGCGAGAGGGTAGAATGGAACGAGCGCGCGAGCTAGGCTGGCCTTGAGTGTTTCTGGCAAGAAGAATCCGTCGTCATTGAAGGGGCGGCGGTAGAAGTAGACCGTCGGGGTGTGGTGGCGTGTGGCGAGGAGGTCGAGGTTGGAGAGCCAGATTTCCTTCGCCGGGGTTTCCTCGCTGGGGACTACAAGTCCCTTTTCCAGGATTTCGATCGTCGGATACACCCCCATTCTTCACTTCACTTCGCTTACTGCAGAGGGAAGAAGCTCAATAGATTTTATTATAATAATGCGGAAGGAGATGATGGTTTATATAGATGCCTATTCATTAGGCTGATAACAGTTTGAAAATTTTATTATAAATGTCTTAAATTCATAATTTTTTAATATTTTATCTCTTACGTGAAGAGGTGTTCAATTTTTCACCATATATTTTCATAAATATAATAAAATGAATTTATATATCAAAATTATGTTTATTTATATGGTTTTTTTTCCTCCATTAAATTTTATTAAGAGTGAAACTTTTATTTAGATTTAATAAAAAATAACAGTTTTAATACAATATTATGCATATATGTAATTTATAAAAATTTATAATAAGTATTTGCTCAGTGAGAAGCCGTGCAATAAAACTAAGATGATTTTAAGAAAATAATTCATAAATTCCCAAACAAATTTTAGTTAAAAGTCTTCTTTTGAAAATGCAAAATTGTAAAATTAGAATGGGCTAAAAATGCCAAAAGTTACCAACCAATTATTTTGATTCATTAAACCTCTAAAGTAAAATCCATCACGTAACTTGTGAGTGTTGGGGATTTCTATAAGTTGATCCATATACTTATACATATAAATAAAATTTTATACATTATAGGCTATCTAAAATTAAGCCAATTAAATTTGTGATATATTTAAGTATTAAATTATTATTTGGCTTATGTGGCTTCTCAATTAAATTTTGTATGAAATTAATTTGTGTAGATGCCAGATATTTATTTTATTTTAATGATGGACTGAAATAAAATATTTACAATTAAAGTATAAAAGGGTCGTGGTCCCCATTTAAGCGGTTAGCTAGTTCTCATTTCTCTCATTTTCACATCTTGAGTGAAAAGAATGGGTCCCTTGCTCTCTTGGAGAATGTCGCTGTAAACGTGGAAGACCGAAAACCTCAATTCTGCATTTCAATGATTTCATGCATGTACACTTCCGAAAATTCTTCTCGATGATTTGACATACCTTTCGGAGACGATCGAATTATTACTTTTTGTCTCTAATGATTCCTAACAGTGAGATCGTCATAAAAAATATTTAGTCATAGTGATTGATCAACACATTGTTGTTTTATGCTTCACTCATACAAGTTTTTTATTGGGTGATAAATATATTTCTTATTTAATTTTAAATGCAACAAAACAATTTTAAAATTTTCAATGTTGAAGCGAAGCTCAAATAAAAAGAAATATTTGTTAGAATTCAAAAAAATTATTTGCCCCCCCTATAAAAACTTTTTGGCTCTGCGACTGCATCCCAAGTTCCTATCATTTCCATGAAGCACAGCACACTCTTGCGACCTCTTCACATTTCCACCGTGGTACTCGACTTTGTCGGCGAAGAAAAAAATCCCTCCGGTGACTGTATATCGAGTCAAGTTTCGAGCCTGTGTTCAATTATGTTTGAGCCGAGTTCGAGCTCATCCGCTGGGCTCGATTGGAGCTCGAGCTCAAATTTGAGCTATTTATTTGAGTGACGAGTCAAGCTTGAGTTTGCTGTGAGCCGAGATCAACATAAGCTATTCATGTACTGGCAGATGAAAACACATGAGTTCCCTAAAACTTTTTGAAAAATTAAATAATTAAAAGCTTTGGTCGAAATATATTAATTAAATGTTTAATTGGGATGAATATTTAAATTATTAGGATTTATCATAAGGTCCTGCTAATAAAAATTTAATATAATTACTCATATATGATATGTCTTCAAAAAATCATTCTTGACCGGGCACAAATCTCAAGGAAAAATTAAGTTGGAAGCTTAAAAAATTAAATCGGAAGCCATATGAACTCCAATTTCAGAAAACTTATAGTCAAACTGAGCGTCTCAAAAATACGAACCCAACGACACCAAATTTAACTCAGCCCGAGCACAAATGGGTTTGAATCGAACACCTGAAGCGCTGTTGTAAGGTTTAAACCATGATTTGGATTACCAAATAGTTTTCAAACATGGCATGCATGCTTATAGTCAAATTGAGCGCCTCGACGAGACAAATCCAACGAGCCCAAGATCGTTGAATTTCAATATCATTAAGACCTTCAAATGTTTCACGAACGGTTCATGATCTAGAGATTCAATATTAGCCGTCTATCCAAACCGCTCCCCATTTTCCCTTAATCCTCTTCTTATTATGGGTCATGCCACTCTTATAAAACTATAAAGAGCTCCTCATTTCTCTTAAGAGGGGACCTAAAATAAGGAGGAGGAGAGAAGAGAAGAAGGGAAGGAGGGAAGAAACTCCTCATCAACCACCGCCGGAGTTCCGCCCGACGTTCAAGTAATGTCGTAGTTTCGCCCAACATTCAAGTGACACTGGAGTTCCACTCGACGTTCAAGTGACGTCGGAGTTATGCCTGACTTTAAAGTGACGCTGGAGTTCCGCTTGACTTTCAAGTGATGTAGAAGTTCCGCCCAACTTTCAAATAACGTCGAAACTCCACCCGATCTCCAAGTGACATCAGAATTCTGTCCAATCTCCAAGTTACTTTGGGATTCAGCTCGAATACCCAACGTCGTTGAATCTCAAACTCTTGTTTGTAATTGAATTTCAATCCGGGAGTGAATTATTATAATATAATTGTCCTAAATTTTAATGACAAGTCAGTCTCTTGTACCTCAAGCAAACACTAGTGGAATTCTTTCAACTGGGCGTGACCTCATGATTTTTCCCTTTCCAGGGCTTTTCACATAAAAATCCTAATGCTCTTTCATCTTCTATTTATGTGCTGGATATCGTGTACAACGCTGAGACGAAAACTTTCTAACTCTATCGCTGCGTATATTCTAGCCCGCAACAATTATAATTATTTGCAAAATTTCAATGATGTTGAAATTCTTATTAACTAAATTTTAATTTGAATATTCTTGAAATTTTTGTTCATGAATAATCTATGATTGATGCATCACTTGCAGAGGGGCTGCCTAAGAAAATTTTCCTTGATATTGATTCAATAATTAGGAGAAGACCTCAACCAAATAGAAAATAATATTGGCTCAGTTTGGAAATCATATCTGCTCTACATCTCCTTCCTCTGTTACGCTATTCCATTCCCCCTTCCCCTTTGACTCTGCCAGAGAAACATTCCTCTCTACTTCATGAAATCCCCGCTCACCTCCTGTACCTCTAATTAGGGGTGTTCATTTTTGACACGACACGAAAACATGATCTGACTCAACCAGAAAATTTTGATTTCGGGTCGACCTGTTTAACAAATGGGTCGAGTTCAAATTATAATTCTCATTTCATCTGAAAAATGGGTTGTGTCTGGGTTAACCTGCCAATCCGAAAATGACCTATGTGCAGCATTGTGTGTCCTCCAACTCCCAGCTTGCAGTCCCGCCGCATTGCATCACTCTTGTAGCTTGCTTGCGGCCTGCCTCGCCCCCGACCCCCATGCTCATGCAGGCAGCCATGCAGCCTCGCCCTCACCAAATCATGGTCTCATCTCACTCGCTCGTAGCCTCGTCCACGCCCGCTCGCGACCTTGCCTAAAACCTTTTCAGTTCAAAGTCACACTCGTGCTCTACGATTGCTTGCTTTGCTCTCGCCTAGATCAGCTTGTCATGTCGGTCGACCCGAATTTAGGGTAGGTTGGGTTCAGAATCAGATTTTCAACCAATTTATGTAATAGAGCTGGGTTCGACTTGGATCAACTAAGGGCGGTTTAGGTTTAGGTTGAACCAGAACCCGACCCAACAACTCATTTTGACACCCCTACCTCTAAATGAAAAAACCCCTGCACTAAACATCTTCAGGCATCTGTTCATAATATGCTTTTTGTCAAGTTTTTTTTATTGCCAATATTCCCTCCACTCAATTAATTCCAAAACGCTATGCTTCCATCTAAGTCTGACCCCCATCCCTCCATTGCTACAAAGCAACTCAACTAATAGTCTTTCGTTCAGTTCTAAGGAGTGGGATCTCTCCCAAGTGGGTTACACTATCCATAAGCATCCATATTATGAATCTCTCCTCTAACTACAGGAAACCAACTATTTACGTTGGTAAAATCCTCCTTAAAGTTCAAGAAATTCATTGCAAAACTTGATTTGCGACGGATATGATTCCAATGGTAAAACAGATGTCACAAATATATTTACGACAGACAAAAGCCATTACAAATTTTTTTGCTGCGGATTTGTGATGGAATAATCTCTATTAAAATGACGGCTTCATTTTGTGGTCCATCGTAGATTCCGTCACAATTTGTGGAAAATTTGCGGAGAATAATCTGCTGCAATTTGTGACGAATAGATCTGTCAAAAATGTCGATACCAAATCGTTGTATCAACATTTGTGGCAAATTTTTTACCTTAAATCCGCCGCAAATCGGTAACATAAAAAAAAATAGCTCTGATACGTTATCACAAAATAATCTTGATTGGGCACGAATCTCGTGTTCATTCCTTTTTCCTGTTTGTGTGTTAAACTTACGTACAACGCTCAGACGCGAATTTACAAACTCTACCGCCGCGTATTTTCTAACACGCAACAAGCTCATTTAATCATTTTTTTGGCCTTCCAACATTAACAATCCAAACAATTATAAAAAATAGTTATGAAAAATAAATATAATCAAATAATACTACTCAAATAGTGCAAACTAATGAACAAACAATCAAATTCAATAAAATTCAACAAAAGTTATAACATTGCTACCGTTTAAAAAAAATCGTGTTTTTGATATTTTTCTAATCAAATTTGTATTTTTGTTACTAAAAAAATGACAATAATTTTGTATTAATAAAAATTTCACCATGTTTTTTTTATATGTTTTAGAGATTAAGATTATGAACGTTTTGAGCTTTTATTTAATAATTTTAATCTAGTGATTTTAAAAATACAGTGACTTTTATCTACTCATAAATTTATTTTAACATCTAAAAATAATTATTTAGTTCAACTAAAACTTCAAAATATTAGTTTATGTAATAATTGGTAATTTGGTAAAATTCTAAAAATATAAATTTTGCTCATTTTGTTTTTTGTTGTTTACAGCTATAACATTGTTGTGTCGTGGAATATTTACGGTGGTAGAGAAATATAAAATTTAATGTCTTAGTTTTTAATGAAGATCCAACACAAAAGCAGATAAAAGAGGGTGTAGCGTTCATAAGAGATATTATAGTTTTTATGTGGAAACCCCTGAAAAGAGAGAAAAATCACAGGAGACTAACCCAGTTTGAATGAATCCATAATTATTTGTAGTCGATTACAAATGAGGCACTTCCTTGGGGGGAAGGCCTTGGGTTGATGTAGCAAATGTACATCATATTACATGATGGAAATTGAAAGAATTATTATTGAAATGTTCCTTTAGTTGGCATAATCATAGTCGGCAAGCGACGGAGGTTGGAAAGACCTAGGGGTGTCAATATTTGACATGACCTGAAAACCCGGCTCGAACCCAACCTAAAAACTCGGCTCTAACCCAGCCCGAAAATTTCGGGTTAGGTCAACCCGAACCCCAAATGGGTCAGGTTCGGGTTCAACAATTCGACCCATCTCAAAAATAGGGTTGGGTTCGAGTTGCCCCTTTGATATGAAATTGACCTATTTTTTACCCGGCAACCCGAGATTAACCCATTTTGACCAGTTTTTTTACTTGAAAAGTAGAGATTGACCTATTTTTTTACCCCAAAATTAACATTTTTTTGTTGGCACCTGGTCATTCAGGTTGTGTCGGGTTGACCCGGACCCGAAGCCAGTTGGGTTCGGATCTGGAAAACCAACCCGTTTTAAAAATTGGGTCGAGTTCGGGTTGACCAGAATAGTGGTCAAAAAGTCCATTTCTGGCTAGGGAGGTCAGAAGGATCGTAGTCGACGGGAGATAGTGGTCAAAAAGACTATTTTCTGATGATGGTGGTCAGAAGTACCATAGTAGGCGACGGAGAACGGAAGGACCATAGTCGATAGGAGATAGGTGTCATAAAGACCATTATTTAGTGATGAAGGTCAAAAGAACCGTAGTAGGCGATGGAGATCGGAAGGACCATAGTCGATAAGAGATAGGGGTTCAAAGGACCATTATTTAGAGATGGAGGTCAGAAGGACCGTAGTAGACGGTGGAGGTCGGAAGAACCATAGTCGACAGGAGGTAGGGATCAGAAAGATTGTTATCTTGCGATGAAGGTCGGAAGGATCATATTAAGTGACGAAGGTCAAAAGGACCAAAGTCGGTAGGAGACGGGTTAGAAAGACCATTTTCTTGTGATGGAGGTTGGAAGGACCATAGTATACGACAGAGGTCAGAAGGACCAAAGTCGGCATGAGATAGGGGTCATAAAGACCATATTCATAAGGCCGTGCTCTGGTGAAAGTCTAGGCATAATTCAGTAGTCTAATGGCACTCTGACTTCTGTCTGTGGTCCAACTGAAAGTTTGGGCCTCAATCGATGGTCCGGTTGTGGTTTGGCGAAACTCCGGCTTCAAGCGGTAGTCCGACAGAACTCTGGCTTTGGGCGATTGTCCGGTGGAAGTCTAGCGTCAAGCGAGGGTCCTGACAAAAGTTCGGCATCAGGCGGTGCTCCGGCATAACTCTTCTGTCATGTGATGGTCTGGTAGAACTCCGACGTTAGGAGGTGATCCGACAAAACTCCATCGTCGAGTGGTGGTTTGACAGAATACCAGAATCCAGTGGTGGTGAGAAAAAAAGTTAGAGGCGATCAGCAGTTAGTTGAAAGTCCTATGGTGGTCGGCGATCAGGTGGTGGTTCGACGGTGGTAAAGCAAAAGTCTGGCGACGGTTGGCAGTCAGACAGTGGTTTGACGATCATGAGGTTGAAGTCTCACGGAAATCAGCATCTGGGTTGATATCTGGCGGCAGTCTGCGTCCGGGCTGTGGTTTGAGGATGGTCAGGTTGAAGTCCGGCCGTGATTGAGTATATGTATGGTTGCGGTCGGAGGCCGAGTGGAAGTACGACGGCGGTCGGCATCCTGGCTGTGGTTTGACGGTAGTCGGGTTAACGTTTGGTGGCGGTCGGCGCCAGGCAGCGGTCCGACGGCTATCGGACTGAAGTACAGCTGCGGTCAACGGTCGGGCGATGGTCCGACTACAATCAGGCTGAAGTCCGATAGCGTTCGACGGTCGGGTGGTAGTCTAACGGCGGTCGAGCTGAATTCTGGTGGTAGACTGCTGTAAAGCTGAAGTCTCGTGGTGGTCGGTGGCTTGGCGATGGCCTGACCCCAATTGGGTTGAAGTCCGGTGGCGGTCGGCGGACGGGTGGAAGTCCGACGACGGTTATGCGGTGGTCCGACTACGGTCAGTCTTAATTCTGCTGGCGGTCAGCTGTTGAATGGAAGTCCAGCAGTGGTCAGCGGTCGGGTGATGGTCCGACCATAATCGAGCAGAAGTCTGGTGGCAGTCAGAGGCCAGGTGGAAGTCTGGCGACGGTCTGCTGCCAAGCGGTGTTATGAGGACGGTCAAGCTGAAGT
>NW_021319500.1:2557793-2567469 GCF_001605985.2 Dendrobium catenatum | reverse complement strand
TTCTAATTCATTATATACTTTTAATAATGATATATTATTAGAAGATTATCTTGATCGAGTCAAATCATCGAGGCAAGGTTATAATATGTACTTCCAAAAGTAATTTTAGTAGGTCTGTAATATTGACACGACACCGAAAATCCGACCCGGACCCGAACCCAAAAAAATTTCGCGGTTCGGGTGTCAACCCAACCCGAACGGGTCGGGTTTGGGTTTCGATGTTGTCGACCCCGTTTAAAAATCGGTCAGGTTCGGTTGATCACGAAACCCTGGAAATGACCCGGAATGACCCGCTGCCCGCCCTGACCAGGGGCTTGACCGAAGCTGCCCGCCGGGAGTCCCTAGCCTGACGCATGTTGCTCGCTTCGCGAGTCCCGCCCTGACCAGCGCGTTTCTGCTTTGCCGCTGCGCTGCCGCAGCATTGCCCTGCGGAACTGCTCGCTAGCCCGCTGTGCCGCTGCCGCTGGGTGGCCGCTCGTGGTGCCGCTACCTGGGGCGCTTGCCCCCGCACGCGTCACGTTGCGAACGCGCCGAAGCCGAACCCACCGCCGTCGTGCGGATAGTCGCGAACAACCGCGTCGACTCCCTGCCGTTAAACGGCGTCGTGTCGGGTTGAACCCGAACCGAAAGCGAGTCAGGTTCGGGTCCAGGATTTTCAACTCGTTGTGCTACCCGCGGTCGGGTTAGGGTTCGACCTGACTAAACCCGGGTCAGTCCGGATTCGACTCCGAACCCGACCGACTGACCGAAATGACACCACCCTAATTTTCAGGACCATCCAAACTTCGATTTACAAATCGTATTGTCGAATTTCTCTTTGATTTTGTTTTTTTTTTTTTTTTTTTTTTTGAAATTGGAATTTTGTTATATGGTTTCTAAAGAAACTGGATGTCTATGATTCGATTTCTCTCTTTTTAATTTTTTTTTAATACAATTCATCTGCGTATTTTTATATTATATACACTTTTTTTTAATAATTTGGACAATTGGACATATTGAATGGACAAATTTAATTCCAATCGACCCAAAATTCTATCCGATCTAATCTTGTCCTCTAAAGTTATAAATTATAATATTCATGATGGGCAATTTAATGGCAATTGTACCAAAATTAATGACAAGCACGTCGTATGTCACCTGATTTATATAAAAATAAAATATCTATGACCTGTATACAATACAAACTGGAAACTGAAAATTTTACCGGCACACAGCTCACTTTGATTTGTTGATTGAGACCCTATACTTTCAACTAAGAGATCTTGTATTTGAGTTTTTGTGCATGCGTTGTATGTATGAATTTGCCTTAAATGACCTAAATGTCCCAAAAGAAAAACAAAAGTTTTACCGGCAACAAGTTAAATCTCTCTATCACCTTTTTTTCTTGTTGCACTATTTACTATATCTCGAAGGAAAGAAATAATAGAAGGTTTGGTAATACTATGAACTACCACATAACTACATCCTTGTGTATTAAAAAAGTTAATTTTGAGAAAGTTCTTAAGGGGAAAGCCAATTCTGATATTCTGGAATTGTTCTGAAGTGGGTATTTCCTCTTTTTGGTTATCTGGCTGTGCCTAATGAATCTCTTTAGTCCGGTTTTTGATTGGGAATCTCTGTTTTTAGCATGCTGTTGCCTTCGTATAAG
The DNA here is from genome assembly GCF_001605985.2 of Dendrobium catenatum. Taxonomy (NCBI): domain Eukaryota; kingdom Viridiplantae; phylum Streptophyta; class Magnoliopsida; order Asparagales; family Orchidaceae; genus Dendrobium; species Dendrobium catenatum. The sequence goes on along the minus strand of NW_021319500.1, from coordinate 2,565,821 downwards.
TCTTGGGCGATGATGAAGCTCCAACTGCATGCCCCTTTGGACGGTCTTCGGGCAACCAGAGGATTTGATTATTCTTGATGCAAGCTGTTGACAAATTATTTCCCTGGTCTAGGCTTTCTTTTTCGTTGGGAGCTTTTATATTTTGTATATGATGTTATTTCTTTGAGTTTTGCTGCCTTTTTTTTGTGCAGGTTTTGGGGTTGGTTTTTGAGTTTTACTTACTTGTAATCTGTTACCTTTCTTTTTAATATACGGGCCAGGATAAAAAAAAAATTATCGGCGATTAGGGTTGTGCTTGCAGAATTTAGTAGATAAAAAAATTAGGAGGTATATATATATATATATATATCATGCATAAATACTAGCTCCTTCAAAATTCAATGCTACAAAAACAAATAATTCAAAAAAAAAGGGTTAAATATTTTAATTGATTTTAAAATTATTGCAAATTTTTTAAATGATTGTGACATAAATCCTAATTAATTATTTATATATAATATTTATTTTGATGAATATTTATTATTTTTAAAGTTCATAATAAATAAATTTTAAATATATATTTTGATTTTTTTCAATATATATAATTGATAGGATATGCATCATTTGTAATTGGGCAGTGAAGAAGAAAATGATCTACATATTTGATTTATCATTAGCTCAAAATTTGTCTTTTTTTTTTCAATTTGTTTAATCATTTTAACATAATTTTTTTCTAAAATTGATATATCATCAAAAATTATCTGGATCGAGTTTGAATCTTGACGCAAATTCATATTGAAAATTTCTAAGTATAAATTCGATATCATTTGAACTCTGATTTCATCAAATTTATAGTCAAAATGAACATCTTAAAAAGACGAACCTACAACACCAAATTTGACCCAATATGAGGCCAAATGGGTTCAAATCAAGGACTTGGAGCTCATTTGAAATGTTTAAATCATAAATTAGGCAATCAAATAATTTTCAAAAGTGAAATGCTTATAGTCGAAGCGAGCGGCTCGACGAGATAAATCCAATGAGCACAAGATTATTGAATTATGACATCATTAAGGCATTTAAATACTAGACAAACGATCCACGATCAAAAGAGTTGATATCGGTTGTCCATTCGAAACACTCCCAACATACCCTTGATCTTCTTCTCATTTATTGGTTATGCCACTCCCAAAAATTATAAATAGACATCTCATTCTTCAATGAGGAAAAGGTAGAAAAAGAATGAAGAGAGGAAAGGAAGATAAAGTCAGAGTTCTCTTGCGATCAGACTCCTCGACCACCGCCCGATCATCGACCGTCGTCGGACTTCCGCCCGGCCACCAACTGATGCAAGATTTACGCACGACCATCGACAGCCGTCAGACTTCCGATTTTTGCACAACCACCAATTGATGCTGGACTTACACTCGGCCACTGATTGTCGCCAGATTTTCTTCCAACGCCTACCATGTAATGCACTCCATATAATGTATATTTGCTACATCGAGCCAAACCTTCTCCCAATGAAGGGCCTCATTTGTAATCATCTGCAAATACTAGTGATTCATTTAAACTGGGCAAAGCCCCGTGATTTTTTTCTCCTTTTCAAGGGCTTCAACGTAAAAACGCCTCTTATGAACTATACACCCCTCTCTTTTATCAGATTGTGTGCTACATCTTCGTACAAAGATAAGACGTTAAACTTTATATTTCTCTACCGCTATGAACGTTCTATTCTGCAACAAAAAAAATCATTCTTTTTTAATGGTTAGAACTAAGGATGTTTGCAGTATTTTATAAAGATGGTTTCGAAATTGTTGTTGGAAAAGTAATTTTCTTAAAAATCTATTGTATACTTGTATATATTGTATAGATGTCAAACAACTTATTTCTTAAAACAATCACATATTAATAATTGAATTATAGTTATGATTTGAAAAGCAAAATAATGAAAAAACTGTCTCAAATAATTCCTAAAAGTGATAATTCTTAACTCTTTTGTAGATTAGACATTTTATCAGACCAATTAATTGAAATTCTCAATTCAATATTGTAAATAATTTATTGATGCCAATTTTTAAAATTTAATTCAACTTTTTATTTCCTAATTAAGAATCAGCATAGTTGAATATTTATATTGGGTAACTTTTCATGAAGTTGATTATAAAATTATTATAGAAAAGTGATTTTTTTTAAATAAAAAATAGTATATAAAATCTGATGTAACAGTAATTTTTTACTACAACATTATGAAAGTAATAAAAAATAGTAGTCAAAATAAAATTATGATTGTAATCTAAAAAGTAAAATAGTAAGAAAAATATTCCAAACTAAGACAGAGAAATACTTAAAAAGTATAAATAATTTCTCAAAAAAAAAAAAAAAACATAATGAGCATTATTTATTCCTAATATTAAATTTTTTTACTGGAATTTCATTGCAAATAGTAGGGGTGTCAATTTTGGGTCATGGGTCGAGTTCAGGTCGAATCAGAAACTAACTCAACGTTATTCGGGTCAATCTAAACCCAACCCATTTTTGCAAACAGATTTTTCGAACCTGAACTCGACCTACTTCGGGTCCGAGTCAACCCGACACCAATAGAAAATTACTAATTTTTTGGTCAAAAAATAGGCCAATCTCTGCATTTCGGGTCAAAACGGGTCAATCTCAGGTTGCCGGGTCAAAATGGGCTTTCGGGTCAAAACAGGACAATTTCGGGTCAAAGGGTCAGCCCGAACCAATTTTTGAAACGTGTCATATTTTTGAACCCGAGCCTAACCCGTTTCAGATTCGAATTGACCCTAATCCAAAATTTTCAGATTAAATTTTCGGGTCGTATCAAATATTGACACCCAGTCAAATAGTGTCAAGAGGAGTCATTCCATTAATATTTTTAAATAGAGAGTATTTATAAATAAATTATCTGTTAAGTCATTAATGCTCATTAATAAATCATCATTTTGATTGTTGCTACTTTCTATCATTTATAGCATAAAGAATAAGGATTGGGCACTACTAAGAGATAAGATAGAAAATATTCTTACGGCTTAGATATATGTTATTTATTTCCGAAAAAAAAAGAAGATATATGTTATTTAATTTATCATGAGGAGAGTCCCAATTCTAATTTATATTGCGAAAGGCACATTAGACTGCCCATTTAATAAAAGAATATTATTGATATCTTCCATATATTTCTTTTTTTTTTTAATGAATATTAGGCTTGGTTTAAGACAGCTATTATTATTATTATTTAAAGTAATTTTTATATTAAAAAATTGCTTTTTAAAATAATAAGAAAGCTTTCCCAAATGAGAACTTAGGCCAATTAAGACGAACTCATATAAACATCACATAAACAAGACTTGAACCCAATACCTCTTGATTGGTGGCCAAAACTCCTAACGAATAAACCAAGAAAATTTGAGTAAGATTTCATTGTGAATTTTATTCTTCGTCTTTTATTTAATTCATGACATAGATTTTTAAGGTTATATATATATATATATTAGTTTATTATATCTATATTACAATATAAAAGTGACTTAGAATTTCACTCATAAGAAATCTTGATCGTTCATTTGTAAATTTTAAATTAATCTATAACGTTCATATATGACTCTTTAAATTATGTCATTTATCACTTCCTATAAAACATTTATTTAGATAACCCATTGCATTAAATAGTATTAATGATTAATAAATTTAAGCTAATTATTATTGTAAACGTATCCAGTATCTCAACCTTTCATTTCATATTGACTTTATTATTGTATTCTCTTAATTGGATTTAATTAAAAGAATTAAAATAGTTATTACCCGTTATATTAAATAATATTAATGATCAATAAATTTAAACTAATTATTAAAATTAAACGTACAAAATTCGTAGCCATTCATTTTAATTAATTATAATTATTTAATTCAAATCTTAACCTTTCATTTCATACTCCTCGCTGCTCCGATACCACCTCAATTAGCTAAACATTATTCTAAAGAGTTATTTCATGAATTCTAAGCTTTGAGAATAACGTTTTAATATAAATTCAATTATTTTACTTATAATTGATTAATAACTGTAAAAGTATTCATTTCAAACAACTGTATTAATTGCCATTACTCCTATTTGCTTATTTTCGAATTCATTTCGTATTCCGATTTGGGAGAAGTGGCCATTCGTTTCCTATTCGAATGAAGATATATAATAAGCATTCGCTTTCATATTCCACTGCTAAATTAATGAAATAAATTTTCGCATAGGCCCGAATTCGCCAAGCTTCTCATTCACTTCTTTTTTTTAGGTAATAAAGCTTATGCTTTTGTCTTCGCATCTGTTCGGCATCCCCTAGATTTTCTTCTTCTTTTCTGTCGTCTTCTCCAGTAGGATATCTTCTCTAATTATGGTTAATGGATTATCTCATATATCTGTTTGCTCATAACTTTTTAAAATTAGTTTCTTACTAATTGTTGTAAATGTTATCAGGCTATCCACCTGTCATCCGTGTGGCTTTAGGTCGGACAACTTGGTTTACAGTTTTGTGCAGGAAGACAAAAGATTGGTGGCATTGGGTATGCTACCCTAAGCTAATGGGCTTAATTGCTTACACTTAGAGAAAGTGATGATCTTTATGATTAATTAGCATTATTTGTATAAATTGCTAGCTAAGATCTAATTATTATTGTAGGTAACAGATGGGGAGATACCAATAGTTGCATCACATAGGTACTTTTTGCTAACTCATGAATCTTTTTTGAATTAATGGTAAATACAATTCAGGTTGATATATGAGTTATGAATATGTTTAGTGTCGAGGTTGAGATGTACAAGAATCTTGAACAATAATACAAACTGACATCGTGTGGTTGATTTTAAAAGCATTATGCCGATATTCGTTACGGAAGGGGTAGCTATATATTCCTTGTTATTTTTCTCTTGTCAGAACTATTTGAATTATTGTAATTTTCAAAACATACAAAAATTATTTATTTATTTTTATTATATATTTTTTCAGTGTTTTGTGATTTTTTAAGGCCGATATGAGTACTATTTTTATTTATTTAAACAGAAAACTTCAAGGTATCTTTCTTATCAATTGGAATTGGCTCAGCTTTTATTTTCCTGAAAACTTTGGACATAATTGAACTGCTCAGGTAAGTGTTCTTCTTCCCTCTTTGGCATATTTATTGCCCTTATATGTCACCCTTGCATTATTTATTTTGCATTTAGACTTTTTTTAGACTCTCTGACCTCTCAGCTGAGTGTGTGTGGAAAAAGAGGGAGGAAAGCTCCATATAATTTTTCAAACCACTTCATTTTAAAGTTCTCTAAAACTATTTCAGTTTGTGTGCAAGATATGCTACCTGTTGCCCATTTCTCGGAGGTGTTCCTTCTCTGATTTAATGTGGTAGTGGAGAACATGTTGATCGTCGTAGATTTTCTTTACAATTATCCCAGTATTTTTAACAAAGAATATATATCATCATTAGCGTATGTATGTGTTTCAACTTTAGAAAAAAATCACAACTATTTCGACTACGTAAAGAGTAATTTTGAATTTATTATTTTAATTGTTATAGATGGGGATATAATATCCGGGTGTTTTCTTAGCCCTTGAGGATGAAAGATCCATGTACTCCGAATGAAGCTACCTGCTATATGCACAAAATATACCTTATAAACTTGATCGGATGCAGGGGACTTATATCTCGGAGGCAAAAAAGCGTGTAGTTCCGTGGAAACTTTTCAACCATAGATGAATTTTGGGAGCACCCAAAACTCCGTTTCAGCAAGCGGTTCGGGATCTAAGTCGTGAACTTTGTGCGTCTCGGAGCCTTACGAAACTCAACGACACCTAAGATTCGAACCCAATCCGAGGCCCAATATGGGTCCTAAGTATAGCACTGGTAGTCCAAAGCGCTGTTGGAAAGGTTCCAAACCCAATTGAGTTACCAAACGAGACTCCGATATTGTTGACGGAGCTCTAATAGCGATACGAAATCGAAGGGGTCGACGAGACGATCCAGAGCTGAAACCTCCAATGATCACAGGAATTCCAACTATCACTTAAGGCCCTTCTCTCTCAGAAATGTTCCAAATACGCTGTCGCTTGGCGCATCAATCGTCAGATATCTTCAAAACATCAGGTTCCGGCTCATGTGCACCGACTCCCTATTCTGCCCTGCCCATCTCAACACCTATACTCGGGCCATGCCACTCCAGAAAATCTTATAAATGTGAGCCCCCTCATCTTTCTCGGATGAAGAGGGATCTCAAGCTAATGCATCGAGGAGAGTGATAGAATGAGAAACAAAGAAGAAAGGTAAGGGACGATTCGCGATCCTCGGACACCAGCCCGCCGAGATGACACCACGGCGCTCGGTACCAGCCGGCTCAGAACGATACAGATACGGACCACCCGCCTGGCTTACCACCGAATATGAAGGAATTGCGTCGCCAACTGTGGCACCTACGCCGGACCATCGCGTAGTATATACGCTCGCCGGTTACCGAGAACATCACAACCGTCGTCCCGGTATCCGACGAGCGTTACAGCGCCCAGACGCTTCATTCCTGTGCGGCGATCCTGCCATAACACCGAGGAAACGTATCCCGACGTCTTGTCAAGGGCGACCCGTACACTCAGTTTCCTTACGTACCTGCCGAAAGACCCGACATCTTGTTCAAATGGCACATGACACCTCCAGTTCCTACTTAACCTGCCAAAGACGCCGTTACGTCTCACTTGATTCAGGAGGCCCGAAACGTTAGAGTCCCGACGTGTGCAAATGGCTGCAAGACCCGACGTCCTGCTGAAAGACCTGAGTTGCGATGCAGTCCCCTGCTTTAAAGATCCCCCCGACGTCCTACTACGGAAGCGCCAGACCAATCAACATCCATTCCGATCCTTCCAAGTGATACCTGGGTATCTATACAACCTGACCTTCGCTTATCTACTCTACCGCCTACGGTCCTTCTGACCACTGTCGCCAATACTACGGTCCGTCCGACCTTCCATCACTAACACGGCTATTTCTGATTACGGTCTTCCGGCCGACTAACGGTCTCCTTGCCGACTCGGTCTCCAGAGACGACTTACGGTCTCCTTCCGGACTAGGCATTTCTTTCAGGCCTTGTCGCTCACTATGCGTCCTTCCGACCTCCATTCAACAGACAACGGTCTTCTGATACCCGGTCTCTGCCGATCCACGCGATCCTTCCAGGCCAAACAAACACTGTATATTGTAACTCTTACCATGTAATGCTAATCTAATATGTATATTGCAGACTTACTGGGAACCAGCTCTAACTTCCTGCTATCAAGTTCCAAGGCCTCCCTAAGGTATATAAGGGTCTCGCGTCATTTGTAAACCCGACTACAGATACTATTGGCATTCTCATTTTTTTCAAACTGGGCTAGCGCCCCATGGTTTTTCCCCTTTTTTTCAGGGGGGTTCCACGTAATAAAACTTTGTGTCGCCTCTGTCGGGTCTTGTAGTCTGATGAAACGCTACACCTCTCACTTATTTTGATTTGTCGTGCTGGATCTTCGTTACAACGCTAAGACGTTAAACTTATATATTTTCTTACCGCCCGCGAACTATTTTCCAGGACGCAATCGGTTTGGGTTGGGTGTGTGTGTGTGCCCGAATGGCTCTAGCGGCAGTCCAACGCGTCTGCTGGGAAAGTGATTCCCGATATGGGTAAGGCAAATTTTGCTCCCACCTCATAAGAATTCATGTCCACTTTCACTGACATCAGTTTCTAACTTCACCAATTTCATAGGAACTTAGATCCGGACCTCGGTTGCGCGGCCCTTGACTGCGCTGAATTGTCAAAATAAGATCCTCTACCATACTTCCAACATCAAGATGATTATTTCTTCCTCGCACCGGCAAAACCAAGCAAATGCAAGGGATACTTTCTATCACTTATAAGTTCAACATCCCCTACAGAACTCATACTCCTTGGGCAAAGTCGACGCGATTCTCAAAATGGTAGTAACAGCTCCCTAAAGTGTAAGACCTCTTTCTTCACTGTTGATTCGA
>NW_021319500.1:2543423-2556971 GCF_001605985.2 Dendrobium catenatum | reverse complement strand
GGCCTTGAACAAGACATCGGGTCTTTGGCAGGACGCAGGGGATGAACGTCGGGTCTTAAGGTGGTGGTCCGGCGAGGTTTTGTGGTGGTCCGGCGAGGTTCCTGCGGTGGTCCGGCGGTGGTCCGACGAGATTCCTGCGGTGGTCCGGCGAGGTTCTGCGGTGGTCCGGCGGTGGTCCGACGGCTGTCGAGGAGGAACTCCTTCCTTCTCTTCTCTTCTTCTCTCTCTTGCTTAGATGCTCTCTTGTGAAGAATGAGGGCTCTATTTATAGATTTTCTGGAGTGGCATGGTCCGTAAATAGGTGTGAGATCAAGGGCGAATAGGGAGTGGTCAAATGGACGGCCGATATTGAATCCTACGATCGTGCACCGTTCATTGGACATTTGAAGGCCTTAGTGATGTCGGAATTCTGTGATCTTGGGCTCGTTGGATTCGTCTCGTCGAGCCCTTCGATTCGTTTATAAGCTCGTCAAAATCGGAGTCCGTTTGGTAACTCAAATTACGGTTTGAACCTTTCAACAGCGCTTTGGATCCATGATTTGGACCCATTTGGGCTCGGATTGGGTTGATCTTGGTGTCGTTGAGTTCGTATTTCCGAGACGCTCAGTTCGACTATAAGCTTGCTGAAATCGGAGTTGGGGTGCTCTCGGAATTAATTTTTGAAGTTTCCAACTAGCTTTTGCCTCGAGATTCGTGCCCGATCAAGCTAATTTTGTGATGCCGTATCAAAGCCAATTAAGACGAACTCATATAAACATCACATAAACAATACTTGAACCCAATACCTCCTGATTGGTGGCCAAAACTCCTAACGAATAAACCAAGAAAATTTGAGTAAGATTTCATTGTGAATTTTATTCTTCGTCTTTTATTTAATTCATGACATAGATTTTTAAGGTTATATATATATATATATTAGTTTATTATATCTATATTACAATATAAAAGTGACTTAGAATTTCACTCATAAGAAATCTTGATCGTTCATTTGTAAATTTTAAATTAATCTATAACGTTCATATATGACTCTTTAAATTATGTCATTTATCACTTCCTATAAAACATTTATTTACTCATTTATTTAGGGTCATTATTTTAAAATAAATATAATTTGATGGCCAGCGGTTAAAAAAAATTTAAACACTCTTATTATCCGTTTTCACTGCCGATCATTTCTAATTTACAAAGCGTTTTATTGATTTGATATACCTTCCGTATTCCAAATTGGCGCTTTAATTATATTATAAAATGACATTTCATATTCTATTCGTCTTATATAAATTTTCCCTTCACATGCGAACCAGCCCCCATTTCGTCTCAGTCTTCGTTTGGGACGACTTTTCTTGTTGCTTCTTAAATCAGCTTTCTAGTACAAAATTTTTAATTATTGAACTAAAAAGCTGCTTTAAAAAGCAACAAGAAAACAGTCTCAAACGAAACCTCAGTCTCACTAGAGCTCATTCTCAATTTGTCGTGCAAACCCAGCTTCCTGAATCGCTCAAGCTTGTAGATCAAAGAGTCTTCAAGCTTCAGACCATGATAGGTACAAAATAAAATCCTTTTTTCCCGTACTATTTTGCTAGGCTTAGATTTGATTAGCCATTTACTTTGATTTCGTGATCCTTTGTAATTTTTTTTTTAATAAATGAAAGTAAAATCGAAAGTTGAAACATAAATCTTTAGTGAGTGGAAGCCAAATTAGCGGAAGCAAAAGTATTAGTTTACAATCCTTATATTGAATATGACAAAAAATATCTGAGAAATCAACAAACAATGCATAGTTGCATCAATATTACTGGGAGGAGCAATTAAATCCAAAATTCTAATTATGTTAAAAAAAAAATCTCAAAGAAATGTCACAAAATCATCAAATACCATATTTCATACCTTATTTTATCATAATATCAAGTTATCTTCTCAAATACAAGCATGATCATATTATTAATTTATCTTTCTTGAAATTTTGTAGGATATCTGTTACTTTTAAAAAGATTGATAAGACTAAGAGACCACATAACTTCAAGCTTGATTCGGATTTACAAAATATAAGGTCAAGGAAGCAATTTTTCTAGATCTGCATAAATATAGATAAAACTAAGCGAGCACATAACTTCTAGATCGAGATTTATGTCAAAGAAGTGATTCTCAATCTGCATACCAAGATCAAGACCAGACTCCAAAATTGGATTGGAGAAACAAATGGTTAGAGATTTTATAGATAATAAAGAAGTTGGCTATGACAAGATCAATCATCCCTAGACATTTGAGGGTCTTGAAGAGAAATTTCTTGAAGACATTATGAAATTGACTAAAGAACAATAAGAAGCTGGTGACAAGGAAAATACTCGGCATAGAGATGTAAATTTGATCACATTTTTATTTTTTATTTTTTTGCAACGAAAAATTCATCCTGCATTGAATTTGATTTTTATGATCGCCTTATTACGTTGTTGGAGAGACTAAAGCTTCGTTGGGACGACTTTTTTATTGCCTTTTAAAATAGTATTTTAGTTAAAAAAATTAAAATTTTTGTGCTAAAATTCAGCTTTAATAAGCAATAAAAAAGTAGTCCCAAACGAAACCTAAATATGATTAATACTCAATATCTAGAGGACTTCGAAATATCATCCATGCTTAGTCAAATTAGCTTCCCTTCCCATTTTCTATTTAGTGCGGCCACTGTTGTTTTGTAGGTAAGAATCAATCTCTTCATATAAATGTTCAGAACAATTGGAGAAAAGAAATCTATGGAAAATGATAATGATGATATATTGTTAAAGGTGAACATTTTGTTCATATATGTCTATTTTTATATGTAAATGTTCAAGTGGAAGGATCTGCAATTGGAAGGAGGGCAGAGTGCGTACGGACAACATTCCGTAGAAAATATCCAGTTTTTAGTTCAAAATTTTCTAATTTTTTTATGAAATATATTGATCTTAACTAGAAATTTCTTTGATTCTTTATAATTTTATTTATAGTTGCAACATGTTAGTGGAGATTGATTTCACTTTTTTGGTACATTTAGATTCCTCACTTGAGGCCAAGCCAACTGAGTACAAGAGAAGTAGATTAGCAATGACTCGCAAGATAGTTCATTTCTGCCTCTCTACTATTTCGCCTTCAAATATTATGTAATGAATTTATCTATGCTATTTTAATTGATATATTACACCAATCAATACAATCATGAGCAAGTTGCTCTGCTAGGGCTTTGCCCTAGCTCTCTCAGGAGTGGTTCTGCTTGGCTGGGGCTGCTTGCTTCGGTAGTGCCGGCATTTTTCCTTCCTTTATGATTTTGCTTTTGGTTTTTCGTTTGTTGGATCGTTTTTCTTTTCTAGTGCGTGTTAGCATGATGCGGAAGCTCTGCGACCCTAGTTTTTAGGAGTTTCATCTTCTTCGCATTCTTTTTTAGATGTTCTTGCGGGCTCGTCTTCTGTCGCTACATTTCTGGAACTTAGGATTTCCTCTTTTCGTGGATAACTTTTCTCTGAATAGGAGATCAATGCTTTAGCGTCCCCATTTTAGTTTTCTTTAGTTGGCTTTTTCCCCTCCAAACGGCCATCTCTTGATTCCATTCGTAGATTTTTCTTTAATTTTAAATTGAATGGGGAATTTTCGGTCACCTTGCTGGATTCGTCGCATGTCCTTATCAAGTTGAAAAATGACATTGATTTCTGTCGGGTTTTCTATCATATATCCTATTTAGTATATAATTATTACATGAAGCTCACCAAGTGGTCGCCCCATGTTGATATTGGTGTTGAGTCACCGATCGTCCCGATTTGAGTATCCTTCCCTCAATTGCGTCCTCACCTCTTCTCTCCCCGCATTCGTCACGATTTGGGTTCGCTCTTTGGCAAACCCCTGGAAATTGATTAGGCTACCTCCATTGGTTACAGACCGTCCTTAGCCCATGTTTTAGAGGAGCTGGATATTGCCAAACCTTACCCTGATAAGGTCTGGTTAGGCCCTGATAAGTCCGGCTATGTTCAGCAAGTGGTTATGGAGGATTTCCCTAGTTTTTTTGCTTCGTGTAAGTGTATTGGTTATATAGTTGGTAATTTTCGTCCTATGGAAAAACAAGTGGTTGATCCATCTATTCCTTGCAAGGATTCTAACAAGGTTTCTGTTACTCCTGAGCTGGTTATTTCCTCTCCCCCTCTCCCTGTTCAGTCGGTGCTTGCTGTGAATGAGGTGGTTGCTGTAGACTTAAACCATATAGTCAATTTTACTGGGAATGAGGTTGTTCTCGAGGGGGTTCCACCTGCTATTTCTAATCCTAATTTAGTCCATGTGGACTTTGTGGTGGTGGGGGTTGTTCATGTTCCCCAACTCCCTCGGGTTTGTGTGAGTGATGCTGGTGAATTAAATTATGGTGTTAATTCTAAACCTATTGTGTCTTGTGTGGTTTTTGTGCTTGTCCCGTATGGTTTGGCTATGGTTGATGTTCCTTGTGAGGTAGCTGAGCAGTCTGGTTCTTCTATTTCTCCTTTGCAGGATTTGTCTGGTTGTGGTGAACCTTCCCTTATGGCTCTCGTGAATCAAGAAGATGCCCCCTCTTCTGTTAATTTGGTGTTGGATAAACATGTTCATGCTCAATCGGATTTGGTTTCTAATGACGGCTTAAAGGGCAGTATTAATTTTGTTAATATCCCTATTTCGGTTTTGTCTGATGTTGAACTAAAAGAGCATGTGGCTAAGTTTGTGAAAAACTCTATTTTTGTTCAAACTAACTGGTTAATTTTAGAGGATTCATTTTCTTCTCCTTCTTGTGGGGAAAATTTTGTTTTCATGAATTTGAGAAGGACCGCTTTGTTGTTCGTGATGTTATTAATGCGAGTGGTCATAAGCAAAAAAGGAAAGGCAAGAGGAAATAGTGTATGTGATTTGGCTTTTGAGGTTTCGTCGGGGGTTTTTGGTGTTTTGATGGACAATGATGAGGAGGCCCCTACTTCCCCTATTACACCAATCAAGCATTTTTTTATATTTGAATTAGCATGTATATATTTTAGTAAGAAATTATTGTTCTTATTTTCTTTTCTTTCACCTTGAACTTTTATTCCTTGGAGTACTTTCATTTTAGTGAGATATTGCTATGTGCTTTTGAAAATATCAACATCCTTTCCATTTATTCTATTTATTTTTGCTATCAATTTGATAACTGATCTCAAAGGAAAGATTTTGCTCCATATATATCATTCTTATTCTTTGAGGACCAATGTCACAATGTGTCCCATGTTGTTTATCTATTTATGGATGCATTAAGTGATTAACTAAATTGTACACTTCTGAGAACAACTCTATTATTTTAATCACTTCTCAAAAGCCTGATTATATATAATGAGCTTCTATATATAATTATTGCTCTTTCTCATTATATTTATTCATTGTTGATTTCCTTATAAGTTTATACTCTTGTAGATAATGCTCTATGTCCAACTTATCTTTTTTTAATAACTAATATAATATTCTAATGGATATTATACTGATGTCAAAAATATTAATGGATTAGGACACTCTGCATTAAACATTAACACACTTTTTTTTTACTTTTCATCTAACACACCTATAATGAGTATATATGAAAAATAATATAAATTTATATGCCTATAAATCATATGTAAATATACAAATATTACATGTAATATTCATAAAGTATTTAGTATCATCATATGACATCATAAATTAATTTTAAAATTTATAATATCATTTTCTTAGTTTTTTTAAATTTTATAAACGTGCACGTGTATGATTTGTTGGTTGAAAGCTTTGACTATCAATCAAGATGTTTTGGATTTGAAACTTGTATATGTGTTGCTTGTATGAATTTACCTTTAATTGACTCAAAAGTCGCAAAGTAATAAAAATAATAATTTGACAAGTAATATCGAAGTTGAAATTTTATATTGATTTATACATAAAATATTATAATATGAGTTAGTAAGAAAATAAATATTTCAAGAGCGATTAAGGCTTTGTTAAGGATAATTTTCTGCCACTTCTTTTTCATTATTTTTAAGAAACTTTTGTTCTATAAAACTATTATAAAAAGTAATAAAAAATTTTGTCCCACACAAATCTAAGTAAAACTACAAATAATGGTAAGTTTTTAGAAGAAGAAGAATTAATTAAATATTTTAATAAAATCATCAATATTATTAAGAGAGGTCTAAAACACTAAATTTCCCTCATCCTCCAAAGATTGTGCCATGAAGTGTGTAGACTTTTTTTCAGAGAGAATTGTCTGTGCGCTCTACTAAGGTTTCGCCCCTAGCGGCGCCTGCTCCTTGCTGGTCTGTGTCATCTGGGATGTGTTTCTCCACATTTTTCATTGTTTTTCTTTGTTCTTTTTCTTGGCTTTCTTTCTACTTCGAGATTGTCCACCTCAAACCACTTTCTATTGGAATGGCGGTGAATCGCATGAATGATCCTGATTTTTCAAATAATAAATCTTATTTATCGCTTCTTTCTTGAGGCCCTCTCAGGGGCTTCATCTCTAGTGGTGTTTCCTGAGCTTAAGTCCACTACTCATCGTGGTTTACCTTTACTTTGGATTTCGGAGGATGATGTTCTTGTTTTGGCGGTGCCGTTCGAGTTTTCCTTAATTGGATCTTTCTTGGCTCGTAAAACTTCCATTAACGTCATTCGTAATTTTTTCTTTAACCTCAAACTCAATGGCATTTTTTATGTTAGTGTGCTTAATGCTAAGCATGTATTGATAAATTGAGCAATGATTTAGATTATAATCGGATCTTTTCCCATCGCTCTAACTTCGTGAATAATTATTTTATGAAGTTTTCCAAATGGTCCCCCTTTTTGATGTCAATGTTGAATCTCCTGTCTTTCCAATTTGGGTTTCTTTCCCTAACTTGCGCCCTCATTTCTTCTCTTCTCATATTCTCCATGGATTGGGGGTCATTGTTTGGAGGACCTTTAAAAATGGACAATGCGACTGCTGTCAGATCTCGTCCGTCTGTTGCTCGTGTCCTCATGGAAATTAACATTATAAAACAATACCCTGACCGCATCTGGCTTGGCCCCGATAAGTTTGGGTTTGTCCAATTGGTTGAAATGGAGGATTTTCCCTCATATTGTATTCATTGCAAGTCCCTTGGTCATTCAAATTTGGGATGTGATGTTTTGTATCCTAATCATATTGAGAAGTATAAGAATGTTCATGCTAATGTGGTCGTTGATGCGACCAATGGATAATGTATTGCCTGATACTCAAACCCATTCGATTCCTGATGTTAATGCCTTCCTTCCTCATGTTAATGATGGTTTCAGTCATGTTGTTACTTTTCAATAGGGATCGACTGATGTATTTGTTCTATATGTTTGTGTTATTCTTCACCCTATGGCTTCAGATCCCCTTGAAAACCCGTCTCTCATTCCTACACATGTAGTCTCTGTTGTTCGATCATCTGTGGATTGTTTCATTGTCCCTCTAGAACAAGTTGTTCAACCTCTAGTTGCTCCTAAGGCTACTGATTCTCCAATGAATTTTTCTGGAGTAAATGATGTGGGTGTTATGCCTAGTGTGAACCATTCTTTGTGCCCCTTATCAACCCTTACCCTACTTACTGATATTGTCATGGGCTCTCGTTTTGTTGGTAGGAACGAGTCTTTAATTGTTGTTGGTAACTCTGGTGCTAAGTTGGTTTGGAATGTTGGAACTAATCATACTTGTTGTCTGGATAAGGATGGCTTCAACTTAGATGTGTGTGGTGTTAATAAGATTAATTTGATTGAGTCATCCTCTTCCCATGAATCATCGTTGACTTCATTTATGGGCCGGCCATGTCTCATGTTATTGATACGTCGAAGGGAAATGCGACTTGTGTTGATATTCCTATTTCGATTATGTCCAATGCGGATTTGAAAGTCTGTCTGTCTTTGTCGCTGAATAACTCATGTTTGGATCAATCAGATTGGCTAGATGAGTCCCTTACCCCGGCTTGTGGGGTGTTGATCTCGGTGAGCAAGTAAATGAGTATCATGATATGTATAATTTCATGGTGGGTTGTGTTGTTGATCAAGCCGTATCATGTGGCGGTGGAAAATGGCGTAAAAGTAAATCTAGGAAGAAATAGTCCTTTAAATTATTCATCATCTAGTGGCCTTGGGTTGACCCGCTCTCTTTCGATGCTGCACTTCAATTTTGTGGAATCTATTGGTGATCTGGACGATGATGAGGCGGCTCTTTGCTTATCACCTGGTTGGCCTTGGCTTGTTGGCAACCTTGGTGGTCTTAATCTTCTGTTTGGTGGTTGCCAGTGTGGGTTGTGGCCTAGTGCTTTATGTTTTCTGGGTTGTTGTCACCATTGGATGGTCCTTGCCTAGCTACAGGGTGGGTGCAGAGAGCCCTAGCCATTTACTGAGTCTAGTTGGTTCAGTCCTTTTAGTTCATCAATTGTTGTCCATTTTTTGGACATTTTTTTTCCTTTTCCTTTTTCTGATGTGTTTTGGGTTTGTTACTTTTTGGGCCTTTGTTGTCTTAGCATTTTCTTGAATGGAATTTTCTGTTTGAAAAAAAAAAAAAAAAAAAAAAAAATTGTGCCAAGAAGTGTGTTGATGTTATTCAAAAGTTTGCTATAGGGGGGCTCAAAATAATGAATGTTCTATCTGCGAGAGGGATAATTGCTCACCAATTTTCTCCCCTATGCAATCTTAATGATGAACCTTCCGGCTATTGTGGTTGGATTATTATGTAAGTTAAATACTGAGCTTCCTGACTTGATTCAGCAATTTCATTTTCGATAATGTTTAAACCTATCTAATTAATCCTCATATATTCATTATAAAATTTCTTATATTTTTATGCTACTACTATTTTAGACCTTCATGTTTGAAATATGTTTCTATATATTATTTTATTGTTAGTGGGTTGGTGTCAAAACAGGTTGATGGGTCGTGTTTCAATCCAACCCGAAAATAATACAGCCTGAATTTAATGAACTCAAAACCCGACCTGCCAGCTACCAACTCGAACAACTTAAACCTAACACTTTAACATGTTTTGATTAAAAAAAGTTATAACTTATTAACTATAAAATTTAGCATATTTAATTTAAAAAAAAAAATTCTACACACAAGCAAAAGAAAGGAAAAAAAAAGTTTAAACAAGTCATTTTGGGTCAAAATTATAGTCATAAGTCAACTCGAATTCAACTCATTTTTTTAGTACAAAACTAAAAAAAAATGTGCTAGAAAGCTACTTTAAAAAATAGTAAGAAAGTTGCCTCAAATGAAACCTTAGTCTATTGTTGCTTTGTGGTTTTGAGTAAAAGAAGCTGGATTGTTATGTGACTGAACAATCGAGTAATCAGTTGACATTATGGGCTTCATTGTTGTTTAGGGTTTAGGATTTAGGTTGGATTGGCCACCAAACAAGGATTTAGGTCAGGTGACCTAACGTAGCTCTATGTTCAGACGTCAATAACATGTCACCGCGTGCTCTTTCTCTTTACCGTGTGGCTCGACGACTTAACCTGGACCGGAACCCGGGATTGCTATGTTCGCGTATTGCTAGGTATTACTCGGTATTGCTAGGTATTGCTCGGTATTGCTTGACAATAATAAAAAAATATCACTATGTGAAGACCAATACCGAGCAATACCAAGCAATACCGAGCAATACCTAACAAAACTCGGTATTGCTCTTCACATAATGGTATTTCTCGTTATTGCCGAGCAAAATCGACCAATACCGAGTAATACCTAGCAATACGCGAACATAGCAATCCCGGGGCAGTTTCGGGTCGGGTTGTCGGGCCGCGCGGTAAAGAGTTAGAACACATGACACTATTTTACTGGCGTTCGAACGTAGAACTACGTCAGGTCACCTGACCAAATAAAAGTTTCCAATCAAGAGGAGTCATTTCATTAATATTTTTAAATGGAGAGTATTTATAAATAAATTATCTATTAAGTCATTAATGCTCATTAATAAATCGTCAGTTTTATAGTTGCTACATTATTTCTATCATTTATAGCACAAAGAATAGCGATTGGGTACCACTAAGAGATAAGATAGAAAATATTATTCAAACGGCTTAGATATACGTTATTTAATTCAGCACGAGGAGGGTCCCACTCCCACTTCTAATTTATATTGCGAAAGGCGCACTAGACTGCGCATTTAACAAAAGCATATTATTGATATCTTCCTGAGATTTTTTTTTTTTTAATCATTAGATTTTGTTTGAAATGATTTTTTTATTATTTTTTAAAATAATTTTTTAGTACAAAATTTTATAAATTAAAAAATTTTATACTAAAAAACTGCTTTATAAAATAGTAAGAAAGCTATCTCAAACTATAACTCTGTTTGGGACTGCTTTCTTACTGCTTCTTAAAACAGTTTTTTAGTATAAAATTTTTAAATTTTATACTAGAATGCTACTTTAAGAAGTAGTAAGAAAACCGTATCAAACAAAGCCTAAATCTTAGATCAATTAAGACAAATTCATATAAACATCACATACACAAGATTTTAATCCAAGACTTATTTATTGGTGGCCAAAACTCCTAACAAACAGATCAAGAAAAGTTGTGTAAGGTTTCATTGTGAATTTTATTATGCATCTTTGATTTGATTTATATATATTAGTTTATTATATATGCATTAAATTATGTTATTAACATTAATAATAAATATATGATGCAGCTCATCTTCTTGATTTGTTGGTTGAAAATTTTGACTATCAATTAAGCGGTTTTGTATTTGAAACATATGTGTGTGATGCTTGTATGAATTTACCTTTAATTAACTCATAAGTCCCAAAATAATAATAATAATAATAATAAGCTGACAAGTAACATCGAAGTTGAAATTTTATAATGCTTTGTAATAGTAACGTCATAACTCACCATTGCTTACTTTGATTGGTGAGCAAGTACGGTTGGGAACCCCCCCAACCCGTGCTCGATTCCCCTCAACTATTTTTAAAAAAATTGTATATTAGAAAGTTGTTTTAAGAAACAACAAAAAAGCTTTGTTGTTTGGGACTACTTTCTGACTGCTTCTTAAAGCAATTTTTTAGTACAATAATTAAAAATTTTGAACTATAAAGCTGCTTTAAAAAGCAATAAAAAAGTCATCCCAAACGAAGCCTAAGGCTTCGTTTGGGACGGCTTTTTCACTGCTTTCTAAAACGGAGTTTTAGTACAAAATTTTTTATTTTTGTACTAAAACTCCGTTTTAGAAAGCAATAAAAAAGCCGTCTCAAACGAATCCTAAGTCTATTATTGATTTGTGGTTTTCAGTAAAAGAAAGCTGGATTGGTATGTGACTGGACAATTAAGTAATCAGTGGACATTATGGACTTCATTGTTATTTTGTCGAATGATACTACTGTTATAATTAAACGCTGAAACATTTTCCAAAAAATAAATAAATAAATAAACGCTGAAACTCTTTTATAGGTGAATGACCATGACTGAATGGATTTGATCAGATATTTGTTACATTAACATGATTTTCTGCATTGGACGAGCAATTATTACGTCCGGTCATCGAATGTGTTTATAGGTCAATACCCACGCATCACGTTATCTGAAGCTCGGTATTGCTCGGTATATATTCAGATGCGTTCAGTTTTGACCGGACGTAATAATTGCTCGCATTGGTGATTGGACAGAGAACATTCTTGAAAACTCAAAATTATATGATTCGGGTTCTGTCTGTTTTGGAGTTTTTTTTTTTTAATACTTAATGTTTTTATTGTTCTATTGTTTAGTTCTTCATAATTTTTTTTAGGTTGCTTTAGGAGATAAGTAGCAGCTGGCTGTGTGATGAGACTTAGTACTTCGTTTGGGACGGCTTTTTTATTGCTTTTTAAAACGGAGTTTTAGTACAAATTTTTTTATTTTTTAACTAAAACTCCGCAATAAAAAAGCCGTCCCAAACGAAGCCTTAGGCTTTGTTTGGGACGGCTTTTTTAGTGCTTTTTAAAACGGAGTTCTAGTACAAAAATTTAAAATTTTGAAGTAGAACTCCATTTTAAAAAGCAATAAAAAATCCGTCCCAAACGAAGCATTATGGCAGTTTGTGTTTCTCATAATTTCTTTTTAAGTGATTTTATTATGAAATTTAATTGATTTTATTACATGCTAAGAAAATGGAGTAGGTAGAGTGTTTATTTTATATTTCAACATTGTATAAAAATTCTACACACATAGATAAAAATAATAAGATCAAAAATTTTTTACGAGAAAAATTTTTAAAAGGAAAAAAAACATGGCTTGGTCTGGATGAAAATTTCATTATATATAAAAAGATACAAAAATTATTTCTTCCTCATAGTCGAAGAAAAAGATGATTATTTGAGAATAAATTATTTGATTTCTCTTATAAGAGTTAATAGAAATCAAGTATTTACATATGAGCAATTAACTCCTATCAACAGAGCTTGATTTTTCCAATAGATATTATATAAAATAGGTATTCACAGGTAGACTGTAACAGTCCAAACTCTTAACTATCAAAATATTTTCCACTGCCTCATGATTTTGTCATATTGGTGAACTTCCCAATAGGTCACCCATCTCAAAATTACTTTGGGATGAATATATTTAACTGCAGAGTTTCTTAAATGAAATTCTAACAATTACATCAAAAGATGTCTTGATGCTTAAGAGTTTAGCTTTCTTTTACTTAATGGGTTTCACAATCTCCACAATTTAAGTAACTGACATCCTCGTCAGCATTTTTATTCCAGAATCATCCATGCACCATGCAGATAGGATCCTAAAGGTGGCCCTTACAAGTTCAAGTGGTTGCTCCCGTCATATAGCACTTTGTCTGATCATACAGAGTTCAAGAGGTGGCTCCCATAGCGTAACACTTTGTTTTGCATCTCACTTAGTTCATATATTTTAGCTAGTGTATTGCTTTGATACTATTTGTAATAGTCAAAACTCTTAACTATCAAGATGTTGTTTGCATTGACTTAAGAACCTTACGATTTTGTCTTGTTGATGTAACTTCCCAGTAGGTTACAAATACAAAATTCTTCTGGGATGAGAACGCTTAACTACAATGTTCCTGAATAAAATTTCAAACATTACACCAAATTGTGCATCGATGTTTAGGAGTTTAGCTTTTTTTTATATATATAAATGTTTTCACACATACATCTATACCCAACAATATGGTTAAATCTTCTCAGTATTCTGAAGATGATGGTAATTTTTTATTTTGGTTGTCGGTGGCGATGGCGGTTATTAGCGGCAATAGTTTGTGATGCTCATTGGCGGTGATATCTGAAAAATTCAGGAGAGCTTTCTCTAATTCTCTCTATTCCTCCCTCCTCACGAGAAGAATGATGCTCTACTTATAAATTTTTTGAGATGGACATTTTAATAATTTGACTAGAATCCAAAATACTCTATCGTATAACTCATATTAATTTTCTTGGTCGTGAAACATTTATTCAACATTTAAGTGTCTTAACGAAATCATAATTGCGTGATCTTTTGTCATTAATTGATGGACAAAATAATTTTATTAAATTTTGTAATAATTAAATAAAAAAATAATTT